>NC_135697.1:11247836-11561555 GCF_964276395.1 Gasterosteus aculeatus | reverse complement strand
TAACTCATTTCACAGGTTTTATTTGATGGTGTAGACTTTTATTTCCCTACACACTTTATTTCAAATATTCACTTTAGAAACCTCCTCCAAAATTGTATTGTTATGTAAAATTAACTCTGATTTCAGAACTATGTTATTGTATTTGATATATTTATCAAATCATAATTCAGGTATTGAAATCAGATAAGGGACTGAAAAAGTGCATTGACGCATTTGATGGGGATTTTCACCTGGAGATTTGAAGCTCATGTGAAAGTATTTCTTACGCTGTTGTGGGGTCAAATCCAAAATATTCAACACTTCCCATGTTCATCTTAATAAAGGAACATGTATGAACATTTAAGAGTGTTTTCTATTTGACGACCCTCTCTATCCTGGAGAGAGACGTTAACCGGCTCTTTAAAAGACAAAATCCCCGTAAGGCAGCCGGTCCGGACTCCGTTTCCCCTCACACCCTGAAGCATTGTGCTGACCAGCTGTCTCCGGTGTTCACTGACATCTTCAACACCTCCCTGGAGACATGCCACGTACCAGCCTGCTTCAAGGCCTCCACCATCATCCCTGTTCCCAAGAAGCCCAGGATCACAGGACTCAATGACTACAGGCCTGTCGCCCTGACCTCTGTAGTCATGAAGTCTTTTGAACGGCTAGTCCTGACCCACCTGAAGTCCCTCACCGACCCCCTCCTGGACCCCCTGCAGTTCGCCTACAGAGCCAACAGGTCTGTGGACGATGCTGTCAACATGGCCCTCCACTACATCCTCCAGCATCTGGACTCCCCAGGAACCTATGCCAGGATCCTGTTTGTGGACTTCAGCTCTGCCTTCAACACCATCATCCCGTCTCTGCTGCAGGACAAACTCTCCCAGCTGCACGTTCCCGACTCCACCTGCAAGTGGATCACAGACTTCATGTCCGACAGGAAACAGCACGTGAAGCTGGGGAAACATGTCTCAGGTCTTGTTCCAGGTCTCTGAAGCGAGCTAAAAAGATCGTAGCCGACCCCTCTTACCCCGGACAAAAACGGTTTGTGCCCCTTCCATCTGGGAGGAGGCTGAGGTCCATCAGGACCAAGACCTCCCGCCACACGAACAGTTTCTTCCCGTCGGCAGTCGGGCTCATCAACAGAGCCCGGTCCTCCACTGACTGACTATAACATTCCACCGGTCACTCCCCTCCATACTGCACATGCCACTTTAACTGCAACGTTTCACTTTGTCGTGTTTCCTGATTCCTGATTCCGGATTTTGATAAATGTAGAGTGAAGTAAGATATGCACTCTTTATTTAACATGTTGTGTCGCTGTGCCAGTTGTTTCCTCTTTTGGGAACTAAATGTGCATTTGCTCTTTATGAATAATGTATTTCTTGACTTTCAGTGCAGAACAGTGAGTCTTTAGAAAACCATAAATGAGAAGAGCAAATGTACAAAATACCATATATAGATCCTCCTCTAGCTAGTACAGTGCAATTACAATTACATTTCTTAAAAAGGAACAATAAAGACGTTAGTTGTTATAATCTGTTAAACTCGAACACATTTATTTCTTTTAAGCAGTGTGAGGGGTCAGGACTTCGACTCAGGTGCAGAGCAATAAGGCAACAGAAAATTCTTTCAAGGTTTGGAATCTTTTACTAGGAGAGTAAACTAATGCAAAACAAAGGGGGCACAGGCAAAGGCGGAATCCTCACGCTCTTGTAGAAAACAAAAAGGAAGAGAGCCTGGCAACAAAGTAGAAACAAGATTACACAAACAGCACTGGGAATTTAACAACAAACATGTACCTCTAGGAACGACAAAAGATAACCTGACACAGACAAGTGGGGAACTGAGGCTTAAATACAGGTGGGGGTGATTACAAACTAAACTCAGCTGTGGGGGGAAACTAGATACAGGAAGTGCCGTGGTTACAAAAATAAAACAGGAAGTTAATCTTCAGTCTCTTCGAGTCGTCACAGTACCCCCCCCCCCTCTAGGGACCCAGCGTGCTCGGGAAAGCGTCGATTGAAATCCCTGATGAGGGATGGGTCCATGATGTTGCCCGCCGGTTCCCACGACCTCTCCTCTGGGCCGTACCCTTCCCAGTCCACTAAGTACTGACAGCCCCTACCCCGCCGTCGGACTGCCAACAGTCGCTTCACGGTATACACGGGCCCCCGTCGACGAGTCGGGGGGGCGGAGGGGGTCTGGAGGATGGGACCAGTGGGCTCTCCTTGACTGGCTTGACACGGGAAACATGGAACGTGGGGTGAATTCTCATGGTTCTGGGGAGGCGAAGACGGACGGCTGCCGGGTTGATCACCTTGATTATTGGATAAGGGCCAATGAACTTCTGGGCCAACTTGCGGGACTCCACCCGAAGAGGTAAGTCCTTTGTAGACAGCCAGACCCTTTGTCCAGTTCGGTAACGGGGAGCAGGACTCCGATGCTGGTTTGCCCGCCTCTGGTACTGCGCCGATGCGCGAAGTAGGGCGCACCTCGCTCTTTTCCAGGTGAGGTGGCATCTGCGGACAAGGGCATGGGCCGAGGGAACCGAAACCTCCCCCTCCAGGTTGGGGAAGAGTGGGGGCTGATAGCCATACACGCACTGGAAGGGCGAAAAACCTGTGGCAGAAACGGGTAAAGAGTTATGGGCATATTCTATCCAGATGAGATGCTTACTCCATGCCTTGGGGTTCTGCGAGACTATGCAGCGCAACCCAGTCTCCATCTCCTGGTTGTATCGCTCTGTCTGGCCATTGGACTGGGGGTGATACCCAGATGATAGGCTGGCCGTGGCCCCAACCAGAGAGCAAAACTCCTTCCAAAAGTGCGACGTGAATTGCGGGCCCCGGTCAGAAACAACGTCCTGCGGGAGACCATGTAGCCGAAAAACGTTAGACAGGAGAGCCTCTGCCGTCTCCTTGGCGGAGGGTAATTTTCTCAGGGGGATGAAGTGAGCCATCTTAGAAAACCGGTCAATGACTGAGAGGATGACTGTATTACCTTCAGAGGCTGGGAGACCAGAGACGAAATCAATGGAGATGTGGGACCATGGCCGCCGGGGGGTGGGGAGAGGCCGGAGTAAGCCAGCTGGTGGACGACGTGAGGGTTTGCTCTGGGAGCAGACAGGGCATGCAGCAACATACTCCCTCACCTCCTTCATCATGGCAGGCCACCAGAACCGTTGTTGAAGAAAGCTCAGGGTTCGGCCGCTGCCCGGGTGGCAGGTAAGTTGAGAGGTATGTCCCCAGTGAATGACCCGGGACCGCAGGGACTTGGGAACAAACAGGCGGTTAGGTGGGCAACCCTTGGGGACTCTTACCCTCTTGAGAGCTCCCTTAACCTCTTCCTCGACTCCCCATGTCACTGCCCCAACTGTGCAAAAAGGGGGCAAGATGGTGGAAGGTGCAGCCAATGGAGCGTCCGGGTCGAATAGTCTTGAAAGGGCATCCGGCTTTGTGTTCTTAGATCCTGGACGGTAAGAAAGAGAGAAGTTGAAACGGGTGAAGAATAAGGCCCACCTGGCTTGTCGGGAGTTGAGTCGCTTAGCTGATCTGATGTACTCCAGGTTCCTGTGGTCGGTCCAGACCAAAAACGGATGTTCTGTCCCCTCGAGCCAGTGCCTCCACTCCTCTAGGGCCAGCTTGATTGCTAGTAGTTCTCGGTTGCCCACATCATAGTTTCTCTCTGCGGGCGACAATTTCCTGGAAAAGAACGCACATGGATGAACCTTATTGTCGACCGCAGAGCGTTGGGACAGTACTGCTCCCACCCCAAGATCAGAGGCATCGACTTCGACAATGAATTGAAGCTTGGGGTCAGCATGAGTCAGGATTGGGGCGGAACAGAATAGCTTCTTCAGGCCCTGGAAGGCCTGTTCTGTGGCCGGGGTCCACTGAAAGCTAGTAGCCGTGGACGTGAGAGCATGGAGAGGGGCGGCTATGGAGCTGTAATTCCGGATGAAACGTCTATAAAAGTTAGCAAACCCCAGGAATCTCTGCAGTTGCTTGCGGGTTCCGGGCTGGGGCCACTCTGCTACAGCACTAACCTTTGCAGGGTCCATCCGCACACTTCCTGACGACACAATAAAACCCAGGAATGACACCTCTGGGGCATGAAATACACACTTTTCTGCCTTGACAAAGAGCTGATTCTCGAGCAGTCTTTGGAGAACCTGGCGGACATGTTGAGTATGCTCCTGCTCTGACCTGGAAAAGATCAGAATATCATCCAGGTAGACAAACACAAATCTGTTTAGCAAGTCCCGGAGTACATCGTTCACTAAGGCCTGGAACACCGCAGGGGCATTAGTCAGACCAAAAGGCATGACCAGGTACTCGTAGTGTCCGCTGGTCGTGTTGAATGCAGTCTTCCATTCGTCCCCTTGCCTAATACGCACAAGGTGGTATGCATTCCTGAGGTCGAGTTTGCTGAATATGGTTGCGCCTTGTAACAGCTCAAAAGCAGAGGAAATTAAAGGGAGGGGGTACCTGTTTTTGGTGGTTATTTCGTTAAGACCCCTGTAATCTATACAGGGGCGTAGGGATTTGTCCTTCTTCTCAACGAAAAAGAATCCAGCTCCAGCTGGAGAGGACGACGGCCGGATGATGCCGGCAGCCAAGGAGCTCTGGATGTAGGTCTCCATGGCCTCTTGCTCCGGTGCAGACAGGGAGTAGAGACGGCCTCTCGGAGGTGAAGTGCCTGGTAGGAGGTCAATACCACAATCATAGGGACGGTGCGGTGGCAGGGAAGTAGCGCGAGCCTTGTTGAAGACCTCCTTTAAGTCCTCGTAGGCGGGGGGAACAGAAGTAAGGTCGGGAAACTCTGAAACAATGTTAATAGGTTTCGGAGAGGCTGCAGCAGAGGTTAGGCAGGTGGAATGGCATTGATTTCCCCAACCCAAAATTAACCCAGACTACCAGTCAATATGGGGGTTGTGTTCCTTTAACCAAGGGTTACCCAGAATCAGGACAGCTTGCGGTGAATGGATGAGGTGGAATGATATTTGTTCAGAGTGATTACCTGATAGTAGAAGGCCCACAGGCTGGGTGCGGTGAGTAACCCGGAACAGTAGTCTCCCATCCAGCGCGTTCGCCACCAGAGGGTGAGGAAGGGGCTCTGTAGTCAGCCCTAGTTCCTTTGCCAAACTGTGGTCCATAAAGCTAGCGTCAGCCCCAGAGTCTATGAAGGCCGACAGACTTACTGACTGGGTCGCGGTGAACACCCGGGCACGGGTAAGAGGTCTGGATCCAGGAGGTTCGGACGTGGCGAGGCTCACCAGTAACCTCCGGTCTACTGATGAGCCCTGTCTTTTGCTGGGCAATGGGCCAGGATGTGGCCAGGTTGTCCGCAGTAAAAGCAGCTCCCCTCTTTGAACCGGCGCTGTCGCTCGCCCGGAGACAGACGAGTGTGTCCCACCTGCATCGGCTCCACAGAGAGAGCATGCGCTGGCGCACCGCCTCGGGATGCTGTAACCTCGGGGTGGTGTTCTCCTTGGGCAGGGGGACGGACAACGTTAGAGGAGCGTTCCTTGCTTCTCTCCATGAGTCTATTATCCAACCGTACCGCCAGGTCCACAAGGGAGTCCAGGTCCTCTGGGAGGTCCAGAGGGGCTAGCTGATCCTTGATGTTGTCCGCTAGGCCATGGTGGAAGACGTCGGCAAGCGCGTGGTTGTTCCATCTGCTCTCTGCTGCTAAAGTGCGAAACTCAATAGCATAGTCCAGTACTCTTGTCTTGCCCTGTCGAAGACTAAGAAGAGCCCTTGAGCTCTTGCGGCCGGGGGTTCCATGGTCAAAAACCCTTGTAAGGGCTGAAGAAAAATCTGCATAGGACTGGCAGACCGGTGACTGTTTAGTCCATTCGGCCGTGGCCCATTCCCGAGCTCGGCCGGTCAGGTGGGTAATGACCGACGCCACCCTTGCCCTCTCCGTGACGTAGCATGAAGGATTAAGTTCAAACAGTAGCAAGCAATTTGTCAGAAAAGAGCGGCAGGTGCCTGGGTTTCCATCGTACCTCTCGATCTGGATCCCTCTGGGCTCGTGGACGGGAAAGCGCGTCTCAGTGGTCGGCCCCTCCCGTGAAGGTGGGCCCGAGGCGTCGGTTCGCTCTGGGTCAGCAGCCCCTACCACTCCTTGTGCCTGGTGTGAGAGTGAGCTGATCATGTCCTCCAGGGATGACTGGAAACGCCCCTGATTGGCATGAAGCTCCTGCATGGAGGCGGCGAGGGAGTTTAGTAGGTGCTCGTGGTGGTGGAGCCGTTGGCCCTGGTTCTGGATCACGGCTTGAAGTGGCTCTGCTGAGTCTGTCATGGTCAGGTTATGCTGTGAGGGGTCAGGACTTCGACTCAGGTGCAGAGCAATAAGGCAACAGAAAATTCTTTCAAGGTTTGGAATCTTTTACTAGGAGAGTAAACTAATGCAAAACAAAGGGGGCACAGGCAAAGGCGGAATCCTCACGCTCTTGTAGAAAACAAAAAGGAAGAGAGCCTGGCAACAAAGTAGAAACAAGATTACACAAACAGCACTGGGAATTTAACAACAAACATGTACCTCTAGGAACGACAAAAGATAACCTGACACAGACAAGTGGGGAACTGAGGCTTAAATACAGGTGGGGGTGATTACAAACTAAACTCAGCTGTGGGGGGAAACTAGATACAGGAAGTGCCGTGGTTACAAAAATAAAACAGGAAGTTAATCTTCAGTCTCTTCGAGTCGTCACAAGCAGTAGTTAGATAATAACAATCCAGGGTTTGGCATATGTGTGGCTCAGTTGTTACTGCGAGCTGTGTACCATAAAAGACATAAACTCAGTCCTTCCAAATGAAATAATGCTACAAACAATGAATTGGATCAAAATTATTCAACTTGAGGCCAATAGCAAAAGTGATATGACCTGTGAAGTGAAATGTCAGAGATAATTTGATTGAGTCATAATAAATAAGAAAAATCCCAATCTCTTAGATCCTACTCTCTAGTTGTATTGTTTGCAAGACTGTGTTTTCATATTGAGAAATAAAACCCTATAAATTCTGTTGCTCATTCACGCAACTTCCTTCTCCATCTGCTAGTGTCAGATGGAGATTGACTGCAAACATGACGTGAATTTATGTTCTTACAAATGTTCAACATTTGCTTAACTCTCCGCCATTCTGGAGAAGTTCAAAAAGTTCTGCCCTTCCATAATTTAATCTACGGAAAAGTTGAATGTATTGTATGTCAAGGAATGCGAACAAACAGTATCAAATATTTTCTTTGAGGTTTCATGGTCGGAATAATGGCATGCACTTAAATTTCGGCAAACATCCGTTTGTAACCAAGGAAACCCCGTGGTTCTTATCGCGTCAGTGCTGTGATTTACGCCAACCATTACTGGCCGTGTGGTCATGCATGCGTGCCCAGATTCATGCAGACACCAACGCTCCTCTCAACCCGCAGCCTGACCGCCGACAACATAACAGACACGCAGTGACCCATGCCTTTTCTTTTTACTGCCTTTTTAGTTCCGATGAATATAGCCTCCCAAATAACTGAATTCTTTTTAAGATTTAATGAGATGACTTGGAATCACTTCAGGTGTGGCTCTCTGGTTTTAAATGTGAGGAGAGTTTGATTCTCTTGTCTAAATGTCTGATTTGGTGGACGGACTGTCGGATCCTCCAACCACAGTCTCTCAGTTTCGTGGTGACAAAGTCTTTAAAAGACGCTGTGAGTGAGATGAGCATTCACAGATAACAGCGAAACAAAATAGACACAGAATTGCCGAGCTTCGGTTATTACAGCACAGAAGTCAATGGTTATTTTATCAGATTTAACAGAGCTTTAGCAACCAAAGCAACGTATTATCGCATCTCCTTATTAGTGTGATAATTGTGGTTTTGGTCTCGGTCGACAAACTTTTATTGAGACAATTGGACCTGTGTATGCTTCTTTTTTTCACGCTCCATGAATTGTTTAGAAAACGCATCAGCACAAACAGCACTAAATGAGGCGCTTCCCTGTGATTCTTCGTGGCAAAACGAAAGAACTTGACTTGACTTGACTTCTTTTGCCATTTCAGCAAAAGTTTGCTTTGGTTAGTTTGAAGTGCAAACTTGACCAGAAGAAATCTGATAGACGTGTTTTTAAAAGGGACATACTTTAAAAGACATCTCCCTTTAAAGACTCTCCATTCCTCCCATTGAAACCACCTGTTACTGCAGTCGGCGCGTCGTTTGTACTTTCAATGTGAAAGTGAAAGGCAAGGTTAGAGGGCCCAGAGGGTCTGGTTATCTATTCCCCTCAGTCTGACCTTTTCTGCCCACTACTTCAGTCGTGGGCAGAGTGGAGAGTCCCTGTGTTTCTTTCCCAAATCCCCGGGGGGGGGGTGGGGCAGCTGGTCTGCGCTTTGCAACTGTAATTCTGTCATGGCCCACAGAGCTGCTCCCCGGCTCTCTGCCAACCTCACCACCAGAATGAAAGAAAGAGACCGGGGGGGAGGAGGAGGGGGGGGAAGAGGTCGCTGGTTGCAAGGACGTTCAGCCTCAGTGTCTCAGCGTTCAGGGGAATAACACATTTTGGTGCGGCAGGGTTGCAGCAGGGAGGAGTAGCTCTGATTTACCATCCTGTGGCTCAGTTTGCTGTCCATTCCACACATACACACCCACGTCACCACCGGCTTCTCTGAACCTCCACCCAGCTTGTATTTCCCTGTGATGTGAAGCGATCTGGCACACATGTGGGAACTGGCTTTATGACTTTTAGGTGATTCTTCTATAAATGCAGAAAGGGAGCCGCAGATGATTCATTCGGCCTCAATGTAGCCATTGTGTGAACTCCTAAATAAGAGCTGTGTACTAATGGGGTTGTATTCCCCGAAGGCCACACGATTACGGATTATACTTACAGGAATATGTAACTACAGTGACAATATGATAAATTTGGAAACAAGATACATTCTGTGGTTAATGTCAACAAAACAAAAAAGAATCAGAAATGATGAGGGTGATCATTTGCGTGGCCTTGATGAAGAGAACAAAATATGAGTATCTCACGTATGACTAACACCCTTAAAAGTCTTGCTTGTTAGAACACGGTGTCACAGAAATGATTGAGGGCATTTTTCAAATTGGCATCAGCATCAGTTATCTGGTTCACTTCCCATCACTTTTCATTCTTCCTTCCCAGAAAGCTTTCCAGATGAATCACACCAAAGCCGGCTGATACACTAACCAGAGTTTCGCCAAACAGAGCAGTTTTTGCATTTTTCAGAAGAAAGAAATGGCTCCAAAGCTTGTTTTATACAAGTTCAAACGCATTTCTTGCCGTCTGATAAAAAATGTCAGGTCAGATTGCATAGTTCAAAAAGTAGGAGTGACTCGCTCCTACAGATGTATTTGATTTACTGTTTTAATTAGTTTCACTGTATTAATCATGACCTGAGTTACTCTTTCAACTGCTAATCTCCTCATGTTTAGTTAACTGATCTGAATCAACTGAATCGGCTCAATCAAGTCCTTGTCCCCATCCTCCTATCAATCACAGAGCAGGCGTTTTTCTTCTGAACTTCATGTACTCTTCTGTTTTGATAATAGAAGAATGCACTCGACTCATTTTGCACATTTTAAAACCGTACGTTGGTCGGCCGCGGGAGCACAGGTGCAGTGTGGCGGATTTGTCATCATCTAGCGGGGAAAAGGCAGATTGCAGTGACTATGGCTAGAAAGGACGTTGTCTTGTGTAAAACTGGAGAGTTTGTATGTGTTCTATGCCTTTTCCATCGACAGCCAGTCTTGCAGTGGGAGCGACCTTGTATGTATTCAGCTCGCAGCTCCGTGCTCCTTGCTAAATCGACAGCAGTGTGTAAGGTAGTAATCTGGTCGGCGTGTGCAAGTAGCAGCGTATGCACATAAACACAGTTTAATCTCTCCTGTAGCCAAATATTGTTGTGATCACTTTCATTTCAAAACGTTACCCCTGCGTGCTGATTTACCTCATTTATTCACTGTGATTAAGCGGTTTAAGAACATTTCTCCAACCTCTGTCTTTCTATCATTTTCTGCCATGATTAAGAAACTCTTAAGCCTCTTAAAAGACCCCCTCCACACTGGCAGGTTCCCACGCTGGCAGCTCTCTTAAAGGCTAAGATGCATGTATAAGATTGTGTCTGTCAGTGGAAATTCTACAAAAGAAAATATTCTACAAAATTTCAATTTGCAACTATGAAAAATTGAACTCATACTTTTTTATTATCCATTTATTAAGCACTAGCAAAAGTTTATCCGCAATCGCTACCTTTAAAAAGACAGAAAAGTAGTCATGGACTTAAATGTTAACATCCACATCAAGACAATTGCAAAATAAGCCTACAACCCACAGCCTTTAAAATATATGAAGAATTTAAGAGCTTATGTTTGAGCAGAATTTAAAAACAACCTTTAATGTCCTCACTTAGAGCCGGACAGTGGATCTTCTCACTGGTGTTTACTTATGGAAGACTTGACTTGTCTCTTATTGTCTTTATTGCTCATTGTACTTTACTTATTAAACATCTTTGCATTACCTTGCTGTTGAACAGGTGCTACACAAATAAACCTGGCTGGCTCTTTATGGCGAGTAAAGCGTTAATCCTTGCTCATTGTTTTATATTTGTTTTTGTGTGACATCATCTCAATTTAAATACTCTAGAGCATTACTGTTACTTTCATATACGGCAGCAGACTAAGGAATATTAGGATGATCAACATTCCTTGTACATGTTTTTGCAACTTTTATAGAAACAATTAGGCATCATAACTTTTATTCAGTTATCACTGGTGGTATTTCAAAATGCGAAGGAGTGGAAGAAGAATATGATCCTGGCATTCCTTAAGAAAGTGAAAGAGTTGCCTTTCAGAGGTATGACAAGAGTTAACAGCATTTATGAGGAACAGGGACAAAATTCAATGAAAAATAACATTAAGCATTGATGTGAAATTAACAGATATAATCATACATGTTACAGTTTTCTATTCATTTCAAGAGATTGTGTAAGTACACAGTATTTACAACAAAGAGAGACAGAAATGTGCATCATAAAACTTAATCTGTATTCAAACCGGAAATTTCCCCTTCCATATGCGTCATTCACTGAATATTGTTTGCATATCAGCAGTTCCTTGATCTTCTAAATACAGACAGTAGAGCTGCAACTACCAGATAATCTGCGAGGAGAAAGGAAGCGAGGAGGGATTATTGTTATTGCAAATGCGTGTCCGTTGACTCAGTCCCCTTATAAAAACATACACGCTGCTTACGCGCAGCTGCTGTAGTGGACTTTGGAATGATGTCCTTTGGGAAAGCAGGGAGTTTCCTTCCTGGGTGAAGTATCCGTGTCATTCAGGGGCTGCTGCTGCTGCGGTCATGGCTCAGAGGTAGAGAATGAAAACATCGTGGGCAAACTTTTCCCTTTCGGAGGGATACAGCTTCCCATCGGCCCAAACTTTGCCCGCGCTTTGCAAAAAAAGCTGCCATGAAAGGTGGGGGAGATGATTAAAAACAAACAGGTTCACATGAGTCAGTGGCCGTAATCCAACACACGGTGAAAGAGAATAAACCGCACTCATCCACACCAAGAAAACAACTCTGTTACAAGTAAAAGTCAGAAGTTCTGAAGTATCAACAGCTAAATATACTATCACAGCTTCTACTGAAGAAATTTCATTTTACAATTTCCTTCTGAAGTACGGTAAAGTGGAAGTAGAAAGTAGGCAAACATACTCAGGTAAAGTACCTCAAAATTGTATGTATGTACAGTGCTATTAATCTGACTGCCTTGTTGGAAAAAACAAATAATTGCAGATGTATTAAATGCACTGTAGCACTTCAGTTTCGTTCGAAATATTGTGATAATTAGTGTTTTTTTATTGTGCTGGCAAATTACTTTCATAAATATCTGACAGCGGAAACAACTAGCCAATCAATTACTTGTTTTAGTAAGCAACAATTTAATTAAAAAAATTAGCTGCTTTTCTCGCTGCAAAGTCGCAATCAAATCTAATGTTCTACTTTTCAAATAGCATACAAAGCATATGTCCCCTTAATTGGAACATACAATAAGTAAATTAAGATGACACATTCTGCCACAAGATGGTGATCTTTCTTCGCCGAGCAGCTTCTGTGACACTAAGTCTCATTGTGGAGGCGGTCAGGCTCTGGCTGTGGCACAGGGCCCTCTTGTGGTGCCATGTTGAAACAGAAGTCACGACCTAATGAAAGGAAAAGGGTCCGAAATGTCCTGGATGTCTCATTCTTTCATTCATTCTGTGTCCCCGACATGTTCATGCCCATAAATGAAAGACCAGGTGAAGTAGTAGTAGTATTTCTGCCTTTAATGATAATGGTTTAATGCAAGGTTGTTGTGACCTTACAGATGCATGTCAAACGTCATTAAAAAACGTTTCCTAAAATCCGCTTGGAGACGAGAGGTTTCTGTAACCGGTCACAGCGTTGAACATTGGCATGTTTGAGGTCTCGGATGGTTGACTCGCGCTCTGCTTACTAAGTCATTTATTTGTCCTTCCATCAGAGGCCAACAGGGCCACGGACCGGCTGGTGTTTAAGTATACAACCTCCCGACAGAGGTGTGTGTGTGTGTGTGTGTGTGTGTGTGTGAGAGAGAGAGATCAAATTTCAGTGCATGTGGAAAAAAGAGGCCCCTGACTCTGCAGTGGGACTCTCACACACTCCTCCAACTCACTGGCAGTTGTGTATCTGTTTGTAACTGTGTGCGTGTGTGTGTGTTCTGCAGTCTGTCCTTTGAGGTGTTTAATAGTTAATTGAAGCCTTGTGTTGTATAGCCGGATACTGTGTAAAACAAAAACGCTTACAAAAACATAATGCTGTGCACCAAGAGTCCTGCACCAAAAAAAAAAGATAAAAAGAATGTTTCCGTTTGATATGTAAAGCTGTTTTCCTGTATAGACACTTAGTGTCAGAAATAGTGCCTTGAAGTGTGAAGGCGTTTCATGAACCTGCTTTACGGCGTGAAAATGTCTTCTTTAAGGTGTGAAAATGTCTTCTTGAAAGGCGCTTAGTAGCGCATATAACGCACGAACCTGCTTTGATCGAGTTTCCCAATCAAAACTGCGATCGACGCAAAATAAACCCCGGTGCCGCACATTGCTTCTGCTAAAAAAAGTATATAAGCCAACATGTTTTAGCACGAAGAGCGCGCTTACTTCTTGTTTCTTGCTCACACACAAAGACGGGGAATCTAGAAGCTTCGAAACCTGCAGACACCAGTGAGTGCCCTTATCTTGATACATAGAGGTACCAGTCATCCCCAAAGGGCATTAGGGACCTAATCGGTATGTAAGGACGAGCTCACTCGACGGAGGGGTTATAGGTCAAACATATAGTTGGTGAGAACTTAATCAAAAAGGTTCCTTAACTCAATAAAGTGTTAGAATGAGTATCACGAATGTATCGTCTAAACAACCTTCTTCACCATCATCCGCGTTAGATATTGGGGGGAACATAAGCAATACTGTGTGTACCGAACAATTACGCTTTATCTCCAAAACCTTAAGGAATATGATCGATATTAGAACTCACTCGCTAATAACGATGAGATACACAGTGACTACAAAGTAGTTCCGCTGCTGGCGAAAACATAAAATGCACGACTTAAGAAATAGGCATAATACGACTCGCCCTTGTAGCTGTAAGCCCTACTCTTAAGGAAGTTGCCTTCCTCACTCAAACTACTATACAGGAAATAGGTAGCTTGGATAGTTTTAACAGTGTCAACCAAAAGTCTCCCTCACTCCTTTGCGAACAATTTAGAAGATATTCTTGCTGTGTGTTTTGTTTAGGTTAAGTCCCAGTATGAAAGCAGCTCTTGCTGCAGCTCTGCATCGCTTTTCACCATAACTTTATCATTGTACTACAAATGCACAAAGAAATATTGATCTTCCACAGAAATTTTCCTCTTTATCAACATGTCACCCATTGGGATCTTCAGACGTATTATTTACATCACAGACACCACAGGCACACTGTTATACTTACCAATGTTTAATTGCAAACCTTTTTTCTTTAACAGTTATTTTTTATCATATCCCATGGAGCACATTTGAAAATGTTTTTTGCATTTTAGGTTGGAAAACTAAATGTATCCATCGCTCATGAAGTTTTATTTATAACTTAAAGATCAGTTCAATAATTACACACAGTGCATACACACCACACTAAACACACAGAAGCATCAAAGAGCAACATGAAGGTACGGTGAGAGGCTCACCCTGATGGTGCCCTGTGTGTTTGTTGAGATGCATAATACTTGAACAGCTGTTCAAAAAGAAAAAGGGACAATGTGACCCCGATCAAACAATCACCTCTTACTCACAGGTGCGATCACATCAGGGGAGAGAATGGAAGTGAGGGAGATCCATTTGTAAATAAAATGCGAGCACCAAAAGCACACTGACAGATGGGCAGTATGAGATGATAATGGACAAGCAGGCGTAGGGTTTCCCTTTTAATTCAGCGTTGATACATCTTGTCAGTCCATCTCCCAAATTTTCAAATGTTGACACGAGTGTTAGCTCTCATTGTGTCTGAACTACATTTTAAATATATGCTTGTGTCCTTTCAGGCACATTAGTGCTAAGAGTGTTTATTATCTGGGCAACGAAGTAAATACTAGGACTGTCAATAGAATTAATCGCACATTCTGAAATGGATTAATGGCAATGAATGTTGTTACAATGTTGTTTATAATGAACGTTTGTTTTTCTTCTAAAGACTAAATCTTAAAAGTAATGAGGAATCACTTGAGAAAGTGTGTATTTTAGACACGGTTTAATTGTTAGTTATTTTAAACACAAAACTACATACATTTGATCTTGGAGACAGAATTCCACCGGGTGGGACATGTTGAACTGGCGACTCTTCCTTTTGTCCTCGTGCACTTTGCTTCTCAACTCTCCATCATTTAACGGCTGTGTTTGAAGTGCCAACAATGTCCCCGCATTTAGCCAGAACGTTTTCAAACCACAGTCCTTTAGGGACACAGTGGTGGTCCTCTGCAGACTGTGTGCCATACAGGGCAGATGTTGAGATGGCAGTAGCATAGCAGCTAGCTTAGCATAGCAGCTAGCTTAACAAACAGGATCCGTTTGCCACTCACCCCACTTCTGTTTGACACGTGGAGTAATTCCTCTGCACAGTTCTCTATTGTATGTCGCACCACTGTTTGTTTTACTTCCAATGCACACCAGTGAGAGGCTGTCAGGTGTGCCGTGAAAAAAAATAATTTACATACTGTCACTTCATTGGTGAAAAAAGAAGCAACTTGTGTGTTTGTGTGTGTGTGTGTCGTCGCGCTGTTGGTGGTATGAAGGCTCAATACTCCCCTCTGCCTGTGGGTGGCGGTACGCAGCGCAATTAATAGGCAGATTTGCTGAGGCAACAATTTAATAAAATGCGCCTGCGTTGACGCACTCGTTTCAATTCATGCTTCTGTGGCGTAATGGTTTCCTATCCTACCGACAACGCCACTTGGGATAGGCCCAAGACCTTTTAAAGCAGACACGTTCGTTTCACTCAGTAGGCAAGGGCTTGTGGTTCCCAGTTTACAAAAGCATTTTTATTCAATAAATATATACATTACCATAAAATCTAACATTCATCACAAAACAAGAAAATAAACTAATCGCTAAGGCCTAATGGTGAGAAGTGCCGGTGAAGGGGAAGGAAAATTAATAAAACAAACTTAGAGAAAACAAAGAGTTCACCCAGTGATAGCACAAAAATCCAATGGGACACGACACACGAGGAAGACCACCACCACCCACGCCACCGGCCTACAGCCGCTAGGAAGGATAACCAAAAAAAGAAGGTTACAAGAGAATTAAACAAAGAATGTACAACACAAAACAGAAAAAGAAAATAATTCACATAAAAATCGTCCTAATCAAACAATTCACGTAACCCAAACAAAATTTCCAAAAGAAATACAAACTAAAGGATTAACTACTCAGTTAGTCAGCTAGAATCAAAGAACTACACAGGTCCAAGTCTGGTGCCGGCAATAGACACGTTAGGTACGTCGCGGCGGAGACCAAACTGCACTTAACAGCATTTAACTGTGCAGACAGTTACAGACAAGGTTACATGTAGCAGCAGACTAAGTTGCAGTCAAAGCAGCCAAAGCAGCAGGCAAAGCAGTCAAAGCAGCAGGCAAAGCAGCAGGCAAAGCAGCCCAGTGAGCACAAGACGTAATTTCAACGTTGAAATATGGTTGAAATCGGGTTGAAATGAGGTCTGAACTTCATAAATATGAAACTTATGAAGTTTTAAGTGAAATATTAAATACGTTTAAAATTTTGCCAAATTTCGCCGACCATTAATTATTCTGAAAATCTTAACGTTAATATTGTCTCTCTTTCAACCTTACGTTACAACATGACACATTTATCAACAAATTGACGTTTTCTGCCACGTTGATGTTTCATCCCATTTTTAGACGGTTGAAAAGACATTGAAATGAGGTCTTAGACGTCCAGACCTCATTTCAACCCGATTTCAACCATATTTCAACGTTGAAATTACGTCTTGTGCTCACTGGGCTGTGTCTCAAGTGTGCCTTGACGCAAAAAAGGTTGAAAAACACTGCATAGAGAAATAGAGAATATAAATATAAATATAAATATTTCTAATAGAAATATTAGAAAAAATATGATCCCAAATTTTAAAGTTATGGAGGAGCTTTAAACGTAGACACTGTTTAAGCATGATTATGCCTCGGGTTAATTCTTTGTCGGAAGTCTGAGCTTTTCCAACAAGCTTACTCGTTGAGGATCTATAGATTGATTGCATAATCTCTTTTCATCTTCTCCTCCTCTCTCTCTGCTTTCATCCTTCGCTCTTCTCTCCTTCATTCCTCTGATGTGCTCGTGTCCTCTGCCGTCCTTACATTCTTCTGCAGGGGTCTCTACTCTGCTTTTTTGCCCCCCGTCCCCTTCTCCTTCTCCTTTTACTGCCACCCCGACCATATCCCCCACACACACACATTCCTCTCAGGGTTGGCTACTTTCCCTTAGTCATCAGTAGGAGGTGAAATCTAACCTCACCCGTCTTCCACTGGCTCCTTGACAGAAGAAAAAAAAATGCTTAACAAAAAAATGAGAGGAAGTAAGCAATGAATAATCCAAACTCATGTTTGCCAGCAAAGCAGTACAGTCGGGGTGTGTGTGTGTGTGTGTGTGTGTTATGGCCTGCCTATCATGCCCTAGGGGTGCACAGGCGTAACACAAAAATGTTGGCGCAAAGTTTCAACAAAAGTAAATAAAATGTATTTGTAACACTTTATTCATCACAAAAAGGCAACTCAAAAGGAAGCAAACACATCAGGATCTCAAAGGCCAAAACAATAAACAAAACCACCCCCCTGGCAAGAAATCAAAGGTGTTCTGACCTACCGTGGGAAAAGGAAAGTCAATACAGACCTCCCTCTCTATCCACAAAACAGGAGAAAAAGCAGTGAGATGGCAGAGAAGCCTTACACACTCCCCCCACACAACGGTGGTCGGTACACAGACTCGTACCGACACAAGCAGTCTGCTAATTGTCACACAAAGGGAAAAGAGAGACCCCTCACCACTGGGTCCGGGAGCCTTTATGTGGCCCACTAATGGCCTGATGTCTCTCAGGTGGTGTTGCTCCAGGTGAAATCACCTGAGAGAATTGCCCCCGCCCTCTCCTCAGGAGGGGGCAGAGTCACATCAGGGGGGTATTCCAGAAAGCGGGTTATGTGAAAACTCAGAGTAAGTTAACCCTGAGATCAGGGAAACTCTTGAGTTATCCGTTCCAGATAGAGAGGTAACTGAAACTCTGAGTCAATCACCATGGTAACAGACTGTGAACATAACCTGCTCGCTGGCAGGTTTAGTATAAGAAACCCGGAGTTCATACCGTCTCCTCCCACATGAAGAAAGCTGGTAGACATGGATTGTACATTCCTACCGAATCCAATTGACATCGAAGCCTTAGTGATTCGAAATGCTTTACATCGCGAGAGAGTCTTCCGACTTGGACGTTTTATCATTTCCAGAGGACTTTCTGTTAGAACGCTACCGCTTTACTAGTAACTAGGAAACATATGGACGACATTTAATTTCTACAGTTCCACATACAGATTTAACATGGTATTGACCGAAAATCTCACTGTTTCAAGCTGTGCTGTGGGTCGGTGATGCCCAACCATGTTCTGTTCAAGGACAAGAATGTGCAAGTTATGTTATCCATTAGCCATTATCTATGCTCATCACTTCAGTCTACTTGTCAAACTCCAAATTCCACTCTAGAATGTGAATGGGCAGAGCACTGGCAGTAGATAATATTAAGACAGACTTCAGTAGGCCTCCCTGGATCTCTCCCTGTGGCAGCAGACAGCGTTTCCTCCTCATCGTCATCATGCTCCTGTGGTGCAGGAAAAGATACTGTTTCTGCATACTTTTAACTACCATCTGAGGCAGGACCTGAGTATCTGCAGGATTTACAGCTGTGCAGATGACACCATCCACAACTGTTGGGTGGGTGGATATATATAATTTAAAAAGCAGGCTATATATATATACACACACTACCGTTCAAAGGTTTGGGGTCACTTAGAAATTACCTTATTTTTCAAAGAAAAGCTTATTTTTTTCAATGAAGATATCCATCCATCCATCTTCAACCGCTTATCCGGGGTCGGGTCGCGGGGGCAACAGCTCCAGCAGGGGACCCCAAACTTCCCTTTCCCGGGCCACATCTACCAGCTCTGACTGGGGGATCCCAAGGCGTTCCCAGGCCAGTGCAGAGATATAATCTCTCCACCTAGTCCTGGGTCTTCCCCGGGGCCTCTTCCCTCCCTAGGGAGGCGCCCAGGGGGCATCCTCACCAGATGCCCAAACCACCTCAACTGGCTCCTTTCGACGCAAAGGAGCAGCGGCTCCTCGCGAATGGCTGAGCTTCTCACCCCATCCCTAAGGGAGACGCCAGCCACTCTCCTGAGGAAACCCATTTCGGCCGCTTGTACCCGTGACCTAGTTCTTTCGGTCATGACCCATCCTTCATGACCATAGGTGAGGGTAGGAACGAAGATTGACCGGTAGATCGAGAGCTTTGCCTTTCGGCTCAGCTCTCTTTTCGTCACAACGGTGCGGTAAAGCGAGTGCAATACCGCCCCCGCTGCTCCGATTCTCCGGCCAAACTCACACTCCATCTTCCCCTCACTCGTGAACAAGACCCCGAGGTACTTGAACTCCTTAACTTGGGGTAAGGACACATTCCCTACCTGGAGTAGGCAATCCATCGGTTTCCTGCTGAGAACCATGGCCTCAGATTTAGAGGTGCTAATCCTCATCCCGACCGCTTCACACTCGACTGCGAAACGCTCCAGTGAGAGTTGGAGGTCACAGACGGAAGATGCCATCAGGACCACATCATCTGCAAAAAGCAGCGATGAGATCCGCAGCCCCCCGAACTGTAGACCCTCCTCCCCCCGACTACGCCTCGATATCCTGTCCATGAAGACCACAAACAAGATTGGTGACAAGGCGCAGCCCTGGCGAAGGCCAACCCCCACCGGAAACGCCTTCGACTTACTGCCGAGCACCCGAACACAGCTCTCGCTTTGGGCGTACAAGGATTGGATGGCCCCAAGCAAGGACCCCCTCACCCCGTACTCCCGCAGCACCTCCCACAGTATCTCTCGGGGGACCCGGTCATACGCCTTCTCCAAGTCCACAAAACACATGTCGACTGGTTGAGCATACTCCCAAGCCCCCTCTATGATCCTGGAAAGAGTGAAGAGCTGGTCCGTTGTTCCACGACCAGGACGAAAACCGCATTGTTCCTCTTCAATCCTTGGTTCGACTATCGGCCGAACCCTCCTTTCCAGCACCTTAGAGTAGACTTTACCCGGGAGGCTGAGTAGTGTGATACCCCTGTAATTGGCACACACTCTCTGGTCCCCCTTTTTGAAGAGGGGTACCACCACCCCGATCTGCCACTCTTTTGGCACTGTCCCAGACTTCCACGCAATGTTGAAGAGGCGTGTCATCCGAGACAACCTCCCAACACCCATTGCTTTTAGCATCTCTGGACGGATCTCATCAATCCCCGGGGCTTTGCCACTGCGGAGTTGTTTGACTACCTCAGTGACTTCCACCAGGCTAATTGACGATGATCCCTCCTCCGCCTCCAGCTCCGCCTCCACCAAAGAGGGCGTAGTAGTTGGGTTCAGGAGTTCCTCAAAGTGTTCCTTCCACCGCCCGATAACCTCCTCAGTCGCGGTCAACAGGGTCCCATCCTTACTGTACACAGCTTGGATGGTTCCCCGTTTTCCCCTCCTGAGGTGCCGGATGGTCTTCCAAAAACACTTTGGTGCCGACCGAAAGTCCTTCTCCATAGTTACCCCGAACTCCTCCCATACTCGCTGCTTTGCCTCCATCACGGCAGAGGCTGCTGCCCTTCGAGCCTGTCGGTACACTGCAACTGCCTCTGGAGTCCCACCGGATATCATAACCCGGAAGGCCTCCTTCTTCAGTCGGACGGCTTCCCTGACCACCAGTGTCCACCACGGAGTTCGAGGGTTACCGCCCCTTGATGCACCTAAGACCTTGAGGCCACAACTCACCGCCGCGGCTTCAGCAATAGAGGTTTTGAACATAGACCACTCTGGTTCAATGTCCCCTACCTCCACAGGAATGTGAGAGAAGCTCCGCCAGAGGTGTGAGTTGAAAATCTTTTGGACCGGGGCCTCCTCCAGACGTTCCCAGTTCACCCTCACTACACGCTTGGGTTTACCGGGTCTGTCCCGAGTCTTCCCCCATCCTCTGACCCAGCTCACAACCAGATGGTGATCAGTTGACAGCTCTGCCCCTCTCTTTACCCGAGTGTCCAGAACATGCGGCCTCAGATCAGACGATACGATTACAAAATCGATCGTTGATCTTTGGCCTAGGGTGCTCTGGTACCACGTACACTTATGAACATCCTTATGTTCGAACATGGTGTTTGTTATGGACAATCCGTGACTAGCACAGAAGTCCAGTAACAAACACCCGCTCGGGTTCAGATCAGGGCGGCCATTCCTCCCAATCACGCCTCTCGAGTTATCTCCATCGTCGCCCACGTGCGCATTGAAGTCTCCCAGTAGGACTATGGAGTCCCCTACAGGAGCCCCATGCAGGACTCCATTCAGGGACTCCAAAAAGGCTGAATACTCTGAGCTTCTGTTTGGTGCATATGCACAGACAACAGTCAGAGTTTTCCCCCCCACCACCCGAAGGCGTAGAGGCAACCCTTTTGTCCACTGGGGTAAACTCCAATGTAGCAGCACTCAGCCGGGGACTTATGAGTATCCCCACACGCGCCTGGCGCCTCACACCATGGGCCACTCCGGAGTAGAATAGAGTCCACCCCCTATCCAGGAGTGTGGTTCCAGAGCCGAGGCTGTGCGTAGAGGTAAGCCCCACCAGATCCAACTGATAACGCTCCACCTCCCGCACAAGCTCCGGCTCCTTCCCCCTCAGAGAGGTTACGTTCCACGTCCCCAGAGCCAGCATCTGCCGCCCAGGTCTGTTCCGTCTAGACCCCCCACTGTCACTGCCACCCTTGTAGCAGCGCACCCGACCCCATCGGTTTCCTCCACAGGTGGTGAGCCCATGGGGAGTAGAGTGTTGGGCTGCCGCGTCACTCCTTCGGGCTGTGCCCGGCCGGGCTCCGCGGTAAACCCGGCCACCAGACGCTCGCTGTCGGGCCCTCCATCTGGGCCTGGCTCCAAATGGGGGCCCCGGGCTTCCTCCGGGCCAGGTAACTCCTTCCCTCTTCCGTTTTTTCATGGGGGTCTTGAACCATTCTTAGTCTGGCCCCTCGCCTGAGACCACTTTGCCAAGGGTAACCCTACCAGGAGCACAAGGCTCCCGACAACACAGCCCTCAGGTTCATAGGGACACACAAACCTCTCCACCACAATAAGGTGACGGTTCCCAGAGAGGTCAATGAAGATAACAATAAATAAATCAGAAATACACTCTTTACATTGTGGTAAATTACTATTCTAGGTGGAAACATCTGGTTTTGAATGAAACATCAGTGTATAGAGGCCCATTTCCAGCAACTACCACTCCAGTCTTCTTGGTACATTGTGTTTGCTAATAGTCTACATTTCCACAGATTACCTCAACAAGTGAATAGCTAGAATGCCAAAGGTCTGCAATGCTGTAATTGCTGCAAATGGAGCATTCTTTTACGAAAGCAAAGTTTGAAAGAACAAAATTAATATTCCAAATAAGAATAAGTTCTAATCTTGTCAATGTCTTGACTATATTTTCTATTATTCTTTCCAACTCATTTGATAAATAAAAGTGTTTTAGTGTTTTTATGGAAAACACAAAATTGTCTGGGTGATCCCAAACTTTTGAACGGTAGTGTGTATATATTAGTTTTCTTTTTTTAAAAGAAGTGTATACTTACATCTAATGTAGGCACTTGTGTCCTGGGGGGTGCCAGGCTCGGATGAGCTTCTCCCAGGGATACCTTCAGCCACCGGGCCACCACTGTTTAGGCTGAGGGCCTCTGACAGAGGTGGTGGAGGTTGGCTGAGCAGAACTCAATGTTTCTTTGTTTTTTAATTAGTATTTTAATGAGTGTTAGTATAGGCTACAGCGTCACATTTTAAATGACTCTGATAGGTATGAAATAAAAATGTGTCTGTAAGTGTTGCTCTTTTATTTTTCTGTTGTCATGGTGACTCGTGGTATCGGGGCTCCATTGATGATGGCTTTTCATGTACGCGCTTAACTCAAGGTGAACATACTCAGAGTTGATTGAACTAACGCAGATTGAACTCAGCTGTTCTGGAACCAGATATTCAGAGTTTCCCGTCTCAGAGTAAGTCAACTCAGAGTTCAGGGATAGACTCAGAGTTTGTTGAACCTCCTTTCTGGAATACCCCCCAGGGGACGTACCAATTTGTTTATTTGGGAACATCTGGAGCTCAGGCTTCAACCATAGCCTAAAGAGGCATGGCCACACACCTGGGGCCTGTTTCAATAAGGAGGTTCAACCAACTCTGAGTTAAAACTTGAACTCTGAGTTGACTTACCCTGAGATGGGAAACTCTGAGTTTTCGGTTACAGAACAGCTGAAATGAGTTAGTTCAATCAACTCTGAGTTGACCTATTCTGAGTTAAGCGTGTGCACCACAACTATAAAAAGCCATTATCAATGGAGCGCAGATATTACGAGTCACCATGGCAACAGCGCCAGACAAAAAGAGGTCTTCATATTTTTCACCAGCAGAACTGGATGTGCTTATGCAAGCATATGGAGAGTACGAACATATATTTAAAAAAAAAAGCAAGACGGCTGCAGCGGCGAAGGACAGAGAGTTAGCTTGGGAGAAAATAGCTGCTCGAGTCAATGCGTAAGTTTACATTTGAATTACTGTTATACAGTGTTGGGTGTAATTAATTTCTATGTAATCTAAAAACTAATTTAATTCCGTAATTTAAAGTAAAATCTGATGTAATTGCATTAAATGCTGCATAAACTATAAAGCAATTCTGTATAAAACAATAGTGGATTTAACATCAAATTTTAAAAGATATATTTTTTCAAGAATAATTCATGCAATTGTATAATGTTTATTTGAAAGCATTAAAAGTGCAGTTTCTTGTCTCTCCTTGTATTGTTCAAGTGGTTGAGGTTGATATGGGATTTAGAAAGTAATTAGTAATAAGTAGACCAATACTTTCTACAGATAGTCATTATTACATTAATCTAATTACACTGTTGAAGAAGCCAGTTGTAGTTAGTAATATAAGTGACTTGCCCAACTGTTATAATATCAGAAGTGAAACTGGAAGAACAGTGTGTTATTCAACCTAATTTTAATTTTCATGTAGGTGCAATCCTGCAGGCATTAAAAGAACATGGCAGCAGCTGAAAATGAAATATAAAAACATAATTCAATCAGGTAAGGCTTGAACATATCATGGTTGTAGTCTACCTGACTTTACAAACATTTGACATATAAATAACTAAATAGCATCCAGTGTCGATTTGATGCGCTCTGCGTGACTGAAATGTGCGCAATGAATGAATACCGAAAGAATGAATGAGGTGATTAAATACCACTTCCTCTTTAAAAAAGGGGAGGAGACGAAATAAACTCTGGGTTTCCCGAAGAAAACCTGCTCCCGACCAGGTTAGGTTCACAGAGTAAGTTGCCATGGTAACTGACTCTGAGTATAAGTTACCTCTCTTTCTGAAACAGGCTTGACTTACTCTGCTTTCTCAGGTTTAACATACCTCCCATTCTGAAACAGAAAACTCAGAGTTTCCCTCATTTCAGGGTTAACATACTCAGAGTTTTCACTTAACCTCCTTTCTGAAACAGGCCCCTGGAGTCTTCGACAGTAGAAGGTGGACTCACAACACTTAAAACTTACATATACATACTATATTTTCTGTGTTTTGTGCTGTACTAATAAAATGCATATACACGGTTAACAATGCCAATGTGGGAATGTGATACTGCTAATGTTGTGAAGGTAACAGGATCCGCACACAAAAAAAAGGTACCGCCGTCTTCTGTGATTGCAAGCCCCACCCTTATTGTTTCCACCTGTGTCTCGTTCTCCTGTGTGTCTGTGCCAACGGCTTGTTCTGTGCCGGTTTGTCTCTTGAGCTTACCAGCGATTCGCCTGAGTGTCCAGTCCCGTGTTTTGACCCATTTCTGTCAACCTTTGCCTGCCGATTTGGATTGATCCGCCTTCTCTGTCTGACTACCCGTGTACTGAACCCCTGCCTGAAGTAAAGACGATTTTTGCCTCTGACTACCCTGCCTTGAGTCTACTTTTGAGTCTAGACCCTTGTGGCCCCAGCTCTGTAACATTGCAGTGTTAAAAGCCGCTCATCCTCCACAGGTCATGACAGCATTTAGAACAAAGGACATCCGTTTACTTTCAAAGTGTACGCTTCCAACAGGCACAAGACGGACTATGGAGAAGCTGTGCCTTGTGAAGCCCGTTGAAATTAGAATTGTGGGCCCCTTCAACTTCTGCTTTTTGATCCTGGATAATAATGACGTGAATGTTTTCCAAGTGGCCAGTGGAGCTTTTATTACCCCCACTAGTTCTTCTTCTCCCGGGAGCGATGACAGATGACGTTTGCGAAACTCATTATGGGCCAGCAGCAATAAATATCCAAATGATTCAATGCCACACTTTGCTTATAAGCAAAATGGGCCTCTGGGGACACTGTACTTCCAGGCACCTCCTGCTAAATCTTCTCTTTATCCACTTAGCTAGATATACGTTTATATATCTTCACTCTGCTCCCTTAGGCCAACACAAAATGTGTGGCAGAGCAGGGCTGGTATATGTCATTCTTTCCTGAGAGTTGTCTTTTTTGCAAATAAAGTAGCATGCTGCAGAGTGCAGGATGTTTTATGACGGCCTGCTCAAAGGAGTCAAACCGATTTGGATCATTTCTTTCAACCCCCTAAAGCATGAGTGCAAGAGGTAAGAGACATGAAAACTATTACTCAGGATAGGCTCCACGGAAGGTTGAATAAATAAGTGAAATCTATAACATTTACCTTTTTCTCAGGATGAAGAAAGGTTGCGAGTTGTATTGTCAGTCCGAGGGATTGAATCTAAAATCCTTTTTTTCTTCACCATGTGAGAAAGAGACTCTTATCTCTATAAAAGAACACAGCTTTATTAAATAATCAATATTATTTAACACTAACCCTTCTCATCTACGGTTTTTATGAGTCAATAGCCACCAACTGGGTAGGTTTCAGATTTGACATTTACACCGTCAACAGCGATTGAAGACAAAGCTTGTTAACTAACATGTTATGTTTGTCTCATTTGTACAAAAAGTGGTGTAAAAAAAAAAAGCTTCTGTCTCCTACCTTTGAGTCACAAGCATCTTGTGCCTCTCAGACAGGCATACCAGTTTTTGCAGAATAGCAACATTCTCGATGTTGAAAAATATGTTGCTGAGCAAACTGCACCTTGATTCTGCACTGCCTACAACTGACACTGAAAGGTTTCAGTGTCAGTTGAAAGTGTGGTTTCTGAAGCTAAGGCGCGTCTCAGAATTTTAATTGTTAATCGTTTGTACCTCGCTCATAGATGAACAAGTAGGACCAGTTCTGATGCAGAAAAGAGCCGTTTGGCAGGTTGCGTTCAGCTTGTTAGTCATGTCAAATGTTCATTTTGGCTTTTGTTTCATCTTTTTAAAAACCCACCTCGGTGGGAGAAGATCGATGGGGATGCACATGGTGTTACTCATGTGGTGACTACATCAATAAACGATTAAATTAATTACTTTATAGATATTTGATTGTGCTGAAGTGTCACACAGCTGTTATGGTTGGTCCACCGCCAACAGGAAAGAGACATCCATCTCAGCAGCTGCACCTCGCTAGGAAGTAGGTTTGACTCGTTGAACCAGAAGTTCTATCTGTACATGTCCCTTGCCTCCCATTTGTTTTTGCGGGCAGAGTTTTCCATACGCAGGTTCTCTGAGTACACAACTTCAACCGGTTTGTTCATTGGTTCTTTGTGTGGACGACACTGTGAATCTGATCACAATCATCCATCTACAGAAGGTTGTTCAAAGTATGACAACAGTATTTTGTCGCTGACTTTGGAAGGTTATCCAAGGTATTTGACTGTGCTGAAGTGGCACACAGTTGGCCCACCGCCTACAAGAAAGAGACATCCATCCCTCAAACTCTGAAACGGTAAGAAAGAAATATGTTATTCAGTGGTGATGTGAATATTGACAGTTTAATCTCTAAAACTTTAGCCTTAAAAACGTGATTTTCTTTGGGACAAATACAATCTATAGCTGTTCTGCCGTTTTCTCACTATTATAATACATGTTAATATTATACTGAATCATATGACGCTGTTTCAAATACTAAATAACTGTCAGAATTGGTTGTTTGGCCAACTTGAACGTCTTGGTGGTTTTGAAAGTAATGCGTCCTTAATGCTCCAACAACAACACGCAATTGCATTGGTTAAAATAAAAATGTACTAATAAATACAAAAGAATTTGAGGCAGGGAAAGAAGCGTTTTCACCATTCACTAAATGTTTTGTCAAATCATATCCTCACTGTCCTGGATAATGTAATAAGCCTTATGTCATGGAGAGCATTTTTTATTATTTCATCTCTATCTCGGAGAAGTTTTTTATTCGTAATTTTATCTTAGTAGACAAGCCTTGAAACTTCAATACCCATGAATCAGAGGCTGAAGCAGGAATTGGGAGGAATTCAAATGCATGAAAAAAGATTGCTTTGCTATTGCCGTTGCAATCCTAAAGTGTGATAGTCTCTGTATTTCTGTATAGTCCTCACACACAGTGAAAAATAAACGGATTGCAATCAGTTTAAAAAAAATCTTTTTGGTCAAAACTGTAATCTCTCGCTCATTCCTGTCAATAGCAAAGCATCGATTGGACGTTTGGGATGCTATAGACAATGATCAAAAAAATTACTCTAGCAACAAATGACATATACTGTATGTACACAGTCTTTGCAAAATAAATGGCAGTCTTTACAGGAAACATAAAGTTAGGTTTGTTTTGGGAAAAGATTGTTGTTTGCGTTAAAATAACTATGGAAGCGCCGTTACATGAAAGGTGAATCTCCATTGTCTTCTATTTCCACATGTGGAATGAACAGAGGTCTCCTGGCTGAAAGACCACTTTTTGTTGGATCTATCCACCAATCCTCTGATGTTATGACATCTAAAGTCATGATTTGTTAATCTTTTTGACTGATGATTAAACTCTTATTTCCCACAGCTTCTGAGATAATGTAGATATCTAATTCTTTGCTTCACTCTCTACTTCCACAGATGAAGATATCAGATTCCAAGAAAACATGGTGGATAACAAATATAGTTGCTATCTGCCTCTTTGGCTCTATTTTGGCATTCTTTCTCTATTTAGAGCCTGCGTCCCCTGTTTGTTCCCCTAAATACGCACCTGCGGAAAATCATCAAGACGTGAAACCAAATGAGAAGCCCATAGTCCTGCTGTGGTTCTGGCCCCTCGGTGTGAGGTTTGACTTCAAAATTTGCTCAACCAACTTCCAAATTGATAGCTGTGTTCTGACAGATGATAGATCCCTCTACAGCAAGGCACATGGAGTCATTTTCTACCAAAAGAACATAGCCTGGAATTTGGACAACATGCCACAGGAGCCACGTCCAGCTTTTCAGAAGTGGATTTGGTTCCATGTGGAATCGCCGACAAACACAGGGAAGGTACCGGGTCTGGTCAACCTGTTCAACTTAACGTTGAGCTACAGAAGATACGCTGACATCAATGTGAGGAATGATCTCGCGATCAGAGAGACTGAAGCGAAGGAGGACTTTGTTTTGCCCAAGAAAGACAAACTAGTGTGCTGGATAGTCAGTAACCATAACCCTCGAACAGGGACAGGTGTGAGAGAACAATATTATCGTGAACTATCCAAACACATCAACATCAGTGTCTTTGGTAGAGCCTATACTGGGAATGTTTTAAGTTATGATGAGTACTACTCAACAATTGCTAGCTGTAAGTTTTACCTCTCATTTGAGAACTCGATCCACAGAGACTACATCACCGAGAAGGTCAACGGGCCCCTCGTGGCGGGGACGGTCCCTGTAGTTTTGGGTCCGCCGAGAGAAAACTATGATCAATTCCTTCCCGCCGACGCCTTCATCCACGTAAATGATTTCCCCGATGCAAAGTCACTGGCGGCCTTTCTGCTGGACATGAAGGACGAGGCGTACGCACGTTACTTTGAGTGGAGAAAGTTCTTCACAGCCACCCCTCACCTGCTGTCGACTCAAAAAGAATTCATTCAGCCTATCTGCCTCGCCTGCAAACACATGTCGAGAGACAGGGAATACCATGTAATGCACGACCTTTATCAGTGGTACTTTAAATGAAAACATTAAAGAGAACGTCCCTTGGTGTTGCTCAACCATGTGGATAAATACATAAGTATTATGCAGAGTGTATTCCGTTTTCAAGTCCATGTGATGAACTGGAATTATTGTACATTTTTGGAATGTATTGTCCCTTTTTTAGAAAATTAGCTTAGCTTGAAGGCTGTAAAAAAAAGGTAGAAGCAGCTAGTCGGTATTGTTCTTTTGTTAATGTTAGTAATATTAACATTTGGATAACCTCCTTCAAACTCTTCCTTACAACCTGTAGTCCTCCCCCACTGAATGATTCAGCGTGTTTTCTGAAGTTAGTTAGTTAGTTCCTTTGTATGTTCCTCTTTTTGCCTTGCTGCTAGATGAACAAGTTGGACCAGTTGGGATGCAAACAAAGAGGCTTTTATCAGGTTGTGTTCAGCGTGTTAGTTGTGTTAAATGTTCATTCTGGCTTTTATTTCCTTTTTTTACAAACCCACCTCAGGGTGGGAGCAGATGGATATGGATGTACATGGTTTTACTCATGTGGAGACAAAAAAAATAAATGATTAAATAAATTACTGGTTACGTTTCTGTGTGATGAAGGAAGAGTCCCCGGATAAGACTGTAGAGCAGCACAAAAATGAATTGTGTGCTTATTGTGTTGTGTGTGCCACAAACGGTTGAAATGTTTTTATTTTATTTAAGAAGGATGACAAGGATCTACTGATCATTCAACTTTTTAGCAGTTCATAGAGAGGGGATTAAAATTCAGACTAAAACTTCTGAGGTAATACAATCATTTCTACACTCCTACACATTTCTCAAAAGGTGCGTCTCAAATTCTTTTACAGGAGCTCATAAGGATGTAGGTTTGACTAGAAGTTCTATTTGTACACGCCCCTTGCCTCTCATTTGTTTTTGCAGGCAGAGTTTTCCATACGTAGGTGCTTGAGTACACAACTTCAACCTGGGCTGTTGTGCGGTTCGTTCATTGGTTCTTTGTGTGGACGACACTGAGAATCTGATCACAATCATCCATCTACAGAAGGTTGTTCAAAGTATGACAACAGTATTTTCTCGCTGACTTTGGAAGGTTATCCAAGGCATTTGACTGTGCTGAAGTGTCACACAGTTGGCCCACCGCCTACAAGAAAGAGACATCCATCCCTCATACTCTGAAACGGTAAGAAAGGAATATGTTATTTAGTGGTGATGTCGATATTGACAGTTTAATCTCTAAAAATTTAGCCTTAAAAACGTGATTATCTTTGGGACAAATACAATCTACAGCTGTTCTGCCGTTTTCTTACTATTATAATACATGTTAATATTATACTGAATCATATGACGCTGTTTCTAATGCTAAATAACTGTCAGAATTGGTTGTTTGGCCAACTTGAACATTTTGGTGGTTTTGAAAGTAATGCGTCCTTAATGGTCCAACAACAACACGCAATTGCATTGGTTAAAATAAAAATGTACTAATAAATACAAAAGAATTTGAGGCAGGGAAAGAAGCGTTTTCACCATTCACTAAATGTTTTGTCAAATCATATCCTCACTGTCCTGGATAATGTATTAAGCCTTATGTCATGGAGAGCATTTTATATTATTTCACCTCTAACTCTGAGAAGTTTTTTATTCGTAATTTTAGCTTAGTGGACAAGCCTTGAAACTTCAATACCCATGATTCAGAGGCAGAAGCAGGAATTGGGAGGAATTCAAATGCATGAAAAAAGATTGCTTTGCTATTGCCGTTGCAATCCTAAAGTGTGATAGTCTCTGTATTTCTGTATAGTCCTCACACACAGTGAAAAATAAACGGATTGCAGTCAGTTTAAAGAAATCTTTTTTGTCAAAACTGTAATCTCTCACTCATTCCTGTCAATAGCAAAGCATTGATTGGACGTTTGGGATGCTATAGACAATGATCAAAAAAATTACTCCAGCAACAAATGACATATGTGTTGCTGGAGTAATTACTGTGTATGTACACAGTCTTTGCAAAATAAATGGCAGTCTTTACAGGAAACATAAAGTTAGGTTTGTTTTGGGAAAAGATTGTTGTTTGATTTAAAATAACTATGGAAGCGCCGTTACATGAAAGGTGAATCTCCATTGTCTTCTATTTCCACATGTGGAATGAACAGAGGTCTCCTGGCTGAAAGATCACTTTTTGTTGGATCTATCCACCAATCCTCTGATGTTATGACATCTAAAGTCATGATTTGTTAATCTTTTTGACTGATGATTAAACTCTTATTTCCCACAACTTCTGAGATAATGTAGATATCTAATTCTTTGCTTCACTCTCTACTTCCACAGATGAAGATACCAGATTCCAAGAAAACATGGTGGATAACAAATATAGTTGCTATCTGCCTCTTTGGCTCTATTTTGCCATTCTTCCTCTATTTAGAGCCTGCGTCCCCTGTTTGTTCCCCTAAATACGCACCTGCGGAAAATCATCAAGACGTGAAACCAAATGAGAAGCCCATAGTCCTGCTGTGGTTCTGGCCCCTCGGTGTGAGGTTTGACTTCAAAATTTGCTCAACCAACTTCCAAATTGATAGCTGTGTTCTGACAGATGATAGATCCCTCTACAGCAAGGCACATGGAGTCATTTTCTACCAAAAGAACATAGCCTGGAATTTGGACAACATGCCACAGGAGCCACGTCCAGCTTTTCAGAAGTGGATTTGGTTCCATGTGGAATCGCCGACAAACACAGGGAAGGTACCGGGTCTGGTCAACCTGTTCAACTTAACGTTGAGCTACAGAAGATACGCTGACATCAATGTGAGGAATGATCTCACGATCAGAGAGACTGAAGCGAAGGAGGACTTTGTTTTGCCCAAGAAAGACAAACTAGTGTGCTGGATAGTCAGTAACAATAACCCTCAAACAGGAACAGCTGTGAGAGAACAATATTATCGTGAACTATCCAAACACATCAACATCAGTGTCTTTGGTAGAGCCTATACTGGGAATGTTTTAAGTTATGATGAGTACTACTCAACAATTGCTAGCTGTAAGTTTTACCTCTCATTTGAGAACTCGATCCACAGAGACTACATCACCGAGAAGGTCAACGGGCCCCTCGTGGCGGGGACGGTCCCTGTAGTTTTGGGTCCGCCGAGAGAAAACTATGATCAATTCCTTCCCGCCGACGCCTTCATCCACGTAAATGATTTCCCCGATGCAAAGTCACTGGCGGCCTTTCTGCTGGACATGAAGGACGAGGCGTACGCACGTTACTTTGAGTGGAGAAAGTTCTTCACAGCCACCCCTCACCTGCTGTCGACCCAAAATGAATTCATTCAGCCTATCTGCCTCGCCTGCAAACACATGTCGAGAGACAGGGAATACCATGTAATGCACGACCTTTATCAGTGGTACTTTAAATGAAAACATTAAAGAGAACGTCCCTTGGTGTTGGCTCAACCATGAGGACATGTGGACCTGTGTATCACGTAGACTACACCACTGCATGTGGATTGAAGTATTTTGCTCACGGTATTCGGTTTTAAGTGTGATCAAATGGAATTATTATATATTTTTTGGAAATGTCAATCGCTGGCATGTTTCTGTTTGTGTCTTGAAATATGATCAAGTAGGATCAGCTGAGATGCAAATTGTTTTACTCATGTGGTGACCAAAAAAATAAATGATTAAATAAATTGCTCGTTGTGTTTCTGTGTGATAAAGGAACAGTCCCCGGATAAGACTGTAGAGGTTGAGATCAATTAGCTTTGAGTCTAATTGTGCATGTACACATACACAAACATTACCAGATCATTGGTTGTGTTGACCATTCTGGGGATGGATTTATACATATTCGTGTGCAAACATATATTATACACAATATCATTATACTATACTGCTTCAGCAGGTGAAGTAAACTATACTGCAGTAAACTATATTGAAAATCTTTCTTTTTTCTTCCTGTCGCCCATGGTGGGGTCGAACACCATTGCCATTTGTGGATGGCACTCAGTTATGCCCTGTTAAACACAAGGTGCCCCTGGAGCTTTTCTTGTGTGGTGGTTAACGAATCAAGCTCTCGTCGGCACAGTGTTCGCTGGCAGTTGTTGCCACGGCGCTGGGACAAAGCAAAGACCGTCTCCGTGTCACTGGCAGCATCTGACAGATCGAGAACTCTTCTAGATGCTGCTGCAAGGCTGCCTCCTGAAACTAGGTGAGAATAGGCTCCCTACAGTTACCTTGTCCAGCTGCGGTGGGCAGAGCTTCAGTTATCGGGTCAGAACACTGTCCTTTGCTAAAAAACATGCTATAGTAGAGTGTGTTGTTATTGTTATTAGACCTGTTTGTATTCACTTGCTCACCTTTACAAATCCAGAATTTGTTCTAGTTTGAAGCAGCTGTAGTCTAGAAACTGCTGTGTTATTGCATATGAACAAACTTGCTGTGTTTTTGATTGCTTGGGAACTGTTTTGCTTCCAATAGAATTTTGCCTATTTCTCCTTAAGCAGCTTGTTAAATGTGTGACTACTTCTCACAACATGACCTCCATGTAATTCCTGGAGGCCATGATCTGAAAAAGTTGGATTTTGTACTCTTTGTGCTGATTCAAGATCACATGGAGGGCCTATATTGGATGTCGCTGGTAAGGTAGTTGGATTTCCTTACCAGCGGAGTTCAGCTGAGCAGCCGTAACCCTCACACTCTTCACATTGCATTTAGTATACAGTGTTTTCAGCTTCGCTCTGCAAATGTTTTCAGAGTGCACCATTGCTCGTCTCTGATCTGTTCACAAGGGACTCCACAATTCCCTACAGGAGCACTTGTTGCTACTGATGAGATAATCGTTGGTATGGCAACAGGCATCAACCCGATGCTGCTGTCAGAGAGCCAACTTAGTGGCCAATGTCAGAAGAATAGATGTCCCAGTGGGACGCTCCACCTACTCTCCCGTCCATTGCCGAACATAGGCCTGAAACTTATTTAGATTAGATTATTACTCTGATTTTCAGTATAGTGATTGTGTCTTAAATTTACAGGTGTGTGTGTGTATATATATATATATATATATATATATATATATATATATATATATATATATATATATCTGACATATACTCTGATAATCAAGACACACATGCACACAGAAACCTTTCTCCTTGTATAATGAGTTTAGCTTCAGATTGAAACACGTTAATATAATAATAATAACGTTTATTTATATAGCACCTTTCCAAACAAGGTTACAAAGTGCTTAATAATATGCATAATAGTAATAGAAAATACAATCAAGCAAATTTCAAATAAATAAGATAAAATCTTATTTTGTCAAAGTTTGTCAAACTTAACATTATTATTCAGACCTACTAAAATACTTGAGTCAACAGAAAATATAACTTAAAATATTGCATTTGATAGTTGCATCCACTCAGGTACTTAAGTTATAAGTAATATTTACATTTAATATTTACATTTATATTTAACATTTAGATATAACATTTAGATTTAGATTTAACATTTACATTTAGATTTAACATTCAGATTTACATTCAACATTTAGATTTAGATTTAACATTTATATTATTTAACAACTTTGTGTTACTGCCAAACATTATCCTTAGAAAAGTTATTGCATGAATTTACATGAATTTCTCTCTCAATGTTTGAAAAAGTGACATGTGAATATTTTTGTGCTTTTTTGTTCATATGATAATGCTAAATGTAGCAAAACTGCGCAGGATTTTAGAACGTGCAACATTTTACAAACGGCGCCCCATACAGAGGCACCCTATACAACTCGACGTACTTTTGTAATTCTCAAAGAAAGCATGTGGTCTGTATCTCGGGTGTATGCACACCTGTATTTAGAAATAGCCACATGCGAACGGCTCACCTGCGATGCATGCAAACGACGGGCCTGAAATGGACCAGAGTTGGCTTGGTCTCGCTCACACCTGTTTGAATGTACCTTTCTTTCAATGTACCAACGTCTGTGAACAAGCCCCCAAAGCCCAGAAAAACACCTAATTTCCTACAGCTTAAGAGAGAGAGATAATTCAATTCAATTCAATTCAATTCATTTTATTTTGTATAGCCCATAATCCCAAATTACAAATTTGCCTCCCTCAGAGGGCTTTACAGTCTGTACACATACAACATCCTCTGCCCCGAAACCCACCATCGGCACAGGAAAAACTCCCCAAAAAATGAAAAAACCCTTACAAGAGGGAAAAAAGGGAAGAAACCTTAGGGAGAACGTCAGAGGAGGGATCCCACTCCCGGGATGGACAGACTACAATGGATGCCATGTGTACAGAATGAACAATGTATAATACATGCAATTCCTATGACAGAAATGATTCAAGTAATTGTGAGTAGTAAGCCAGGCGCACAGCAGGACCACTGCAGGGAAAGCCACCATCAGATAGAACCACCATCCACAGAAGCCTGTGGGGAGGGAGAGCACAGAGACTTTAGGAGAGGGTAATGTCGGTTTATGAGTACAGTAATATCATTAATATCTAAAATATTGATGATGATGGCAGCAGCAGGCGTCAGCATGGCCACGGTTGGTGTCAGGACCAGGGTCCCGAAGAAACCACGATCTACGGAGACCTGATAGGGGAGAAAGCACAAAAAAAACTCCCGGAAAGAAGCTGAATTAGTCATGTGCATTAATAAAACTTGAATTATGGTAGAACGAGAGCGTGAGAGAGGACCTCGGTGTGTCCTAAGAATTCCCCCGGCATTCTAAGCCTATAGCAGCTTAACTAAGGGCTGGTCCGGACTAACCTGAGCCAGCCCTAACTATAGGCGGAATCAAAGAGGAACGTTTTAAGTTTTACTTTAAAAGAGCTGACCGAATCTGCCCCCCGGACTGAAAGTGGAACCTGGTTCCAAAAAAGAGGAGCTTGATAACTGAAGGCTCTGGCCCCCAGCCTACTTTTTAAAACCATAGGAACAACAAGTAACCCAGCATCTATGGAGCGCAGTTGCCTAGTAGGGCAATACGGTGTTACAAGCTCTTGAAGATACAACGGTGCCTCACCAGCAAGTGCCTTGTAGGTGAGGAGAAGTACCTTAAAATCTATTCTTGATTTAACAGGGAGCCAGTGCAGAGAAGTTAATACAGGAGTGATATGATCCCTTTTCTTAGTTCTTGTTAATACACGTGCTGCAGCATTCTGCATCAACTGGAGAGGCTTAAGATATTTACAAGAGCAGCCTGATAACAAAGAATTACAGTAGTCCAGTCTGGAAGTGACAAACGCATGAACTAATTTTTCTGCATCACTTTGAGACAGGAAGTTCCTGATTTTTGATATGTTACGTAGATGAAAATAGGCAGTCCTTGAAGTCTTCTTTATATGAGAGTTGAAGGTCATATCCTGGTCGAAGAGAACTCCCAGATTCCTGACGGTGCTGCTGGGTACCAGAGCAATTCCATCCATAAAAACTGTATCACGTGACAGCTGGCTTCGAAGGCGCTCTGGGCCTATCAGGATAACTTCCGTTTTTTCTGAGTTTAGCATCAGGAAGTTGCCGGTCATCCAAGTTTTGATGTCTCCAAGACATTCTTGAAGTCTAACTAACTGGTCCGTCTCTTCTGGCTTGATCGACAGATACAGTTGAGTATCGTCTGCATAACAATGGAAGTTTATGCGGTGTTTCCTGATAAGATCGCCCAAAGGAAGCATATAGAGGGTAAATAAAATCGGTCCAAGTACAGAACCTTGTGGGACTCCGTGACCAACATTGGTGGTCTTTGAGGATTCACCGTTTACAAGCACAAACTGGGATCGGTCCGATAAGTAGGATTTAAACCAGCTGAGTGCAGTTCCTTTGATACCAATTAAATGTTCTAGTCTCTGCAACAGGATACAATGGTCTATGGTATCGAATGCGGCACTGAGGTCCAGCAAGACAAGAAAAGAGATGAGTCCTTGGTCCGATGCAAGTAGAAGATCATTCGTAATTTTCACCAGTGCTGTTTCTGTACTGTGATGCACTCGAAATCCTGACTGGAAATCCTCGAACAAAGCATTGTTTTGTAGAAAGTCACATAATTGATTTGCGACGGATTTCTCAAGGATCTTAGAGAGGAAGGGAAGTTTAGAGATAGGTCTGTAGTTAGCCAACACCTCTGGAGCAAGAGTAGGTTTCTTAAGAAGAGGTTTAATTACAGCTACCTTGAAGGACTGTGGTACATGTCCTGTCAACAAAGACAGATTCATAATATCTAATAAGGATGTGCTAACTAAAGGAAAAACTTCCTTAAGCAGTTTGGTCGGAATCGGATCCAAGAGACAAGTAGAAGATTTAGACTTTGAAAATAAAGAAGTCAGTTGATCAAGGTTGATGGAAGAGAAGGCATCCAAACAGGCATCAGGGCCCACTGCTGCATCCAAGGTTCCTACATCGGAGGACAGGTCGGCACTGGTTGAAGGCAGGAGACCATCAATTTTCTCTTTGATAGTCAGAATCTTATCATTGAAGAAGTTCATGAAGTCGTTACTAGTGAGGTCCAAAGGAATACACGGCTCGACAGAGCTGTGACTCTCTGTCAGTCGGGCTACAGTGCTGAAGAGAAACCTGGAGTTGTTTTTATTTTTCTCTATTAATGATGAGTAATAAGATGCTCTTGCGTTACGGAGAGCCTTCTTATACGTTTTAAGGCTGTCTTGCCAAACTAGCCTAGATCCTTCTGATTTGGTGGAACGCCATAATCGTTCAAGTTTCCGCACAATTTGCTTTAGGTTCCGTGTTTGAGGGTATACCATGGAGCAGACTTCCTTCTTGTTGCTATTCTTCTTTCCAGAGGAGCAATAGCATCCAGCGCCACTCTCAAAGAGCCTGTAGCAGTATCGACAAAATTATCGATCTGGGACGGACTGAGGTTCTCACAGGAGTCTTCTTGTATCTTGAGGCAGGGCACTGAACTTAGAGCAGAAGGAATGGCTTCTTTAAATAAGGCTACAGCGGTATCCGATAAGCGTCGACTGAATAAACCCTTGGCAGGAGGAGGGGGTTCCGATAGTAGAAATACAAAGGTCATCAGACAATGGTCCGACAGGAGAGGGTTCTGTGGAAAAATTTTTAAATGTTCAATCCCAATCCCATACACAAGCACCGAGAGTGTGGTTAAAACAGTGAGTTGGTTTATTTACACACTGACAGAAACCAATTGAATCTAGCATTCCTTTCATTGAATCTAACAATGAAAGGAATGCAGTACTAAGGCTGTCGTTGTCGACATCCACATGAATGTTAACCGAGAATTGATTGTTTGACCTTAGACAAAACTTGAAAGTCTTGGCGTTTATTAAAGTAATGCGTCTTTAATGGTCCAACAACAACGTCCAAATGCTTTGACTAAAATAAAAAATGTACTGATAAATAAAAGAAATATTGAGGCTAGGGCAGAAGCGTTTTCACCATTCACTAAATGTTTTGGCAAATCATATCCTCACTGTCCTGGATAACGTAATAACCCTTATGTCATGGAGACCATTTTTTATTATTTCACCTATGTCTCAGAGAAATGCTTTATCCATAAATTTAGCTTAGTAGACAATCCTTAAAACTACAATACCCAGGTAGAAGAATTAATGCTTTGCTATTGTTCTTGCAATCCTTAATTGTGATAGTGTCTGTATTTATGTATAAACCACACACAAAGGGAAAATGAAGAGAATGCAGTAAATTTCGAAATCTTTTTTTATCAAATCTGTAAACAAATGCCAGTTCATGGTCATAACATGATACAGTCTTTGCAAAATAAATTACAGTCTTTACAGTACACATAAAGTTAGGTTTAGGTAACAAAACTACTTTTGTTTGTTTGATTGTTTTTTGAGCTAAAATAACTATGGAAGCGCCGTTACATGAAAGGTGAATCTCCATTGTCTTCTATTTCCACATGTGGAATGAACAGAGGTCTCCTGGCTGAAAGATCACTTTTTGTTGGATCTATCCACCAATCCTCTGATGTTATGACATCTAAAGTCATGATTTGTTAATCTTTTTGACTGATGATTAAACTCTTATTTCCCACAACTTCTGAGATAATGTAGATATCTAATTCTTTGCTTCACTCTCTACTTCCACAGATGAAGATACCAGATTCCAAGAAAACATGGTGGATAACAAATATAGTTGCTATCTGCCTCTTTGGCTCTATTTTGCCATTCTTCCTCTATTTAGAGCCTGCGTCCCCTGTTTGTTCCCCTAAATACGCACCTGCGGAAAATCATCAAGACGTGAAACCAAATGAGAAGCCCATAGTCCTGCTGTGGTTCTGGCCCCTCGGTGTGAGGTTTGACTTCAAAATTTGCTCAACCAACTTCCAAATTGATAGCTGTGTTCTGACAGATGATAGATCCCTCTACAGCAAGGCACATGGAGTCATTTTCTACCAAAAGAACATAGCCTGGAATTTGGACAACATGCCACAGGAGCCACGTCCAGCTTTTCAGAAGTGGATTTGGTTCCATGTGGAATCGCCGACAAACACAGGGAAGGTACCGGGTCTGGTCAACCTGTTCAACTTAACGTTGAGCTACAGAAGATACGCTGACATCAATGTGAGGAATGATCTCACGATCAGAGAGACTGAAGCGAAGGAGGACTTTGTTTTGCCCAAGAAAGACAAACTAGTGTGCTGGATAGTCAGTAACAATAACCCTCAAACAGGAACAGCTGTGAGAGAACAATATTATCGTGAACTATCCAAACACATCAACATCAGTGTCTTTGGTAGAGCCTATACTGGGAATGTTTTAAGTTATGATGAGTACTACTCAACAATTGCTAGCTGTAAGTTTTACCTCTCATTTGAGAACTCGATCCACAGAGACTACATCACCGAGAAGGTCAACGGGCCCCTCGTGGCGGGGACGGTCCCTGTAGTTTTGGGTCCGCCGAGAGAAAACTATGATCAATTCCTTCCCGCCGACGCCTTCATCCACGTAAATGATTTCCCCGATGCAAAGTCACTGGCGGCCTTTCTGCTGGACATGAAGGACGAGGCGTACGCACGTTACTTTGAGTGGAGAAAGTTCTTCACAGCCACCCCTCACCTGCTGTCGACCCAAAATGAATTCATTCAGCCTATCTGCCTCGCCTGCAAACACATGTCGAGAGACAGGGAATACCATGTAATGCACGACCTTTATCAGTGGTACTTTAAATGAAAACATTAAAGAGAACGTCCCTTGGTGTTGGCTCAACCATGAGGACATGTGGACCTGTGTATCACGTAGACTACACCACTGCATGTGGATTGAAGTATTTTGCTCACGGTATTCGGTTTTAAGTGTGATCAAATGGAATTATTATATATTTTTTGGAAATGTCAATCGCTGGCATGTTTCTGTTTGTGTCTTGAAATATGATCAAGTAGGATCAGCTGAGATGCAAATTGTTTTACTCATGTGGTGACCAAAAAAATAAATGATTAAATAAATTGCTCGTTGTGTTTCTGTGTGATAAAGGAACAGTCCCCGGATAAGACTGTAGAGGTTGAGATCAATTAGCTTTGAGTCTAATTGTGCATGTACACATACACAAACATTACCAGATCATTGGTTGTGTTGACCATTCTGGGGATGGATTTATACATATTCGTGTGCAAACATATATTATACACAATATCATTATACTATACTGCTTCAGCAGGTGAAGTAAACTATACTGCAGTAAACTATATTGAAAATCTTTCTTTTTTCTTCCTGTCGCCCATGGTGGGGTCGAACACCATTGCCATTTGTGGATGGCACTCAGTTATGCCCTGTTAAACACAAGGTGCCCCTGGAGCTTTTCTTGTGTGGTGGTTAACGAATCAAGCTCTCGTCGGCACAGTGTTCGCTGGCAGTTGTTGCCACGGCGCTGGGACAAAGCAAAGACCGTCTCCGTGTCACTGGCAGCATCTGACAGATCGAGAACTCTTCTAGATGCTGCTGCAAGGCTGCCTCCTGAAACTAGGTGAGAATAGGCTCCCTACAGTTACCTTGTCCAGCTGCGGTGGGCAGAGCTTCAGTTATCGGGTCAGAACACTGTCCTTTGCTAAAAAACATGCTATAGTAGAGTGTGTTGTTATTGTTATTAGACCTGTTTGTATTCACTTGCTCACCTTTACAAATCCAGAATTTGTTCTAGTTTGAAGCAGCTGTAGTCTAGAAACTGCTGTGTTATTGCATATGAACAAACTTGCTGTGTTTTTGATTGCTTGGGAACTGTTTTGCTTCCAATAGAATTTTGCCTATTTCTCCTTAAGCAGCTTGTTAAATGTGTGACTACTTCTCACAACATGACCTCCATGTAATTCCTGGAGGCCATGATCTGAAAAAGTTGGATTTTGTACTCTTTGTGCTGATTCAAGATCACATGGAGGGCCTATATTGGATGTCGCTGGTAAGGTAGTTGGATTTCCTTACCAGCGGAGTTCAGCTGAGCAGCCGTAACCCTCACACTCTTCACATTGCATTTAGTATACAGTGTTTTCAGCTTCGCTCTGCAAATGTTTTCAGAGTGCACCATTGCTCGTCTCTGATCTGTTCACAAGGGACTCCACAATTCCCTACAGGAGCACTTGTTGCTACTGATGAGATAATCGTTGGTATGGCAACAGGCATCAACCCGATGCTGCTGTCAGAGAGCCAACTTAGTGGCCAATGTCAGAAGAATAGATGTCCCAGTGGGACGCTCCACCTACTCTCCCGTCCATTGCCGAACATAGGCCTGAAACTTATTTAGATTAGATTATTACTCTGATTTTCAGTATAGTGATTGTGTCTTAAATTTACAGGTGTGTGTGTGTATATATATATATATATATATATATATATATATATATATATATATATATATATATCTGACATATACTCTGATAATCAAGACACACATGCACACAGAAACCTTTCTCCTTGTATAATGAGTTTAGCTTCAGATTGAAACACGTTAATATAATAATAATAACGTTTATTTATATAGCACCTTTCCAAACAAGGTTACAAAGTGCTTAATAATATGCATAATAGTAATAGAAAATACAATCAAGCAAATTTCAAATAAATAAGATAAAATCTTATTTTGTCAAAGTTTGTCAAACTTAACATTATTATTCAGACCTACTAAAATACTTGAGTCAACAGAAAATATAACTTAAAATATTGCATTTGATAGTTGCATCCACTCAGGTACTTAAGTTATAAGTAATATTTACATTTAATATTTACATTTATATTTAACATTTAGATATAACATTTAGATTTAGATTTAACATTTACATTTAGATTTAACATTCAGATTTACATTCAACATTTAGATTTAGATTTAACATTTATATTATTTAACAACTTTGTGTTACTGCCAAACATTATCCTTAGAAAAGTTATTGCATGAATTTACATGAATTTCTCTCTCAATGTTTGAAAAAGTGACATGTGAATATTTTTGTGCTTTTTTGTTCATATGATAATGCTAAATGTAGCAAAACTGCGCAGGATTTTAGAACGTGCAACATTTTACAAACGGCGCCCCATACAGAGGCACCCTATACAACTCGACGTACTTTTGTAATTCTCAAAGAAAGCATGTGGTCTGTATCTCGGGTGTATGCACACCTGTATTTAGAAATAGCCACATGCGAACGGCTCACCTGCGATGCATGCAAACGACGGGCCTGAAATGGACCAGAGTTGGCTTGGTCTCGCTCACACCTGTTTGAATGTACCTTTCTTTCAATGTACCAACGTCTGTGAACAAGCCCCCAAAGCCCAGAAAAACACCTAATTTCCTACAGCTTAAGAGAGAGAGATAATTCAATTCAATTCAATTCAATTCATTTTATTTTGTATAGCCCATAATCCCAAATTACAAATTTGCCTCCCTCAGAGGGCTTTACAGTCTGTACACATACAACATCCTCTGCCCCGAAACCCACCATCGGCACAGGAAAAACTCCCCAAAAAATGAAAAAACCCTTACAAGAGGGAAAAAAGGGAAGAAACCTTAGGGAGAACGTCAGAGGAGGGATCCCACTCCCGGGATGGACAGACTACAATGGATGCCATGTGTACAGAATGAACAATGTATAATACATGCAATTCCTATGACAGAAATGATTCAAGTAATTGTGAGTAGTAAGCCAGGCGCACAGCAGGACCACTGCAGGGAAAGCCACCATCAGATAGAACCACCATCCACAGAAGCCTGTGGGGAGGGAGAGCACAGAGACTTTAGGAGAGGGTAATGTCGGTTTATGAGTACAGTAATATGATTAATATCTAAAATATTGATGATGATGGCAGCAGCAGGCGTCAGCATGGCCACGGTTGGTGTCAGGACCAGGGTCCCGAAGAAACCACGATCTACGGAGACCTGATAGGGGAGAAAGCACAAAAAAAACTCCCGGAAAGAAGCTGAATTAGTCATGTGCATTAATAAAACTTGAATTATGGTAGAACGAGAGCGTGAGAGAGGACCTCGGTGTGTCCTAAGAATTCCCCCGGCATTCTAAGCCTATAGCAGCTTAACTAAGGGCTGGTCCGGACTAACCTGAGCCAGCCCTAACTATAGGCGGAATCAAAGAGGAACGTTTTAAGTTTTACTTTAAAAGAGCTGACCGAATCTGCCCCCCGGACTGAAAGTGGAACCTGGTTCCAAAAAAGAGGAGCTTGATAACTGAAGGCTCTGGCCCCCAGCCTACTTTTTAAAACCATAGGAACAACAAGTAACCCAGCATCTATGGAGCGCAGTTGCCTAGTAGGGCAATACGGTGTTACAAGCTCTTGAAGATACAACGGTGCCTCACCAGCAAGTGCCTTGTAGGTGAGGAGAAGTACCTTAAAATCTATTCTTGATTTAACAGGGAGCCAGTGCAGAGAAGTTAATACAGGAGTGATATGATCCCTTTTCTTAGTTCTTGTTAATACACGTGCTGCAGCATTCTGCATCAACTGGAGAGGCTTAAGATATTTACAAGAGCAGCCTGATAACAAAGAATTACAGTAGTCCAGTCTGGAAGTGACAAACGCATGAACTAATTTTTCTGCATCACTTTGAGACAGGAAGTTCCTGATTTTTGATATGTTACGTAGATGAAAATAGGCAGTCCTTGAAGTCTTCTTTATATGAGAGTTGAAGGTCATATCCTGGTCGAAGAGAACTCCCAGATTCCTGACGGTGCTGCTGGGTACCAGAGCAATTCCATCCATAAAAACTGTATCACGTGACAGCTGGCTTCGAAGGCGCTCTGGGCCTATCAGGATAACTTCCGTTTTTTCTGAGTTTAGCATCAGGAAGTTGCCGGTCATCCAAGTTTTGATGTCTCCAAGACATTCTTGAAGTCTAACTAACTGGTCCGTCTCTTCTGGCTTGATCGACAGATACAGTTGAGTATCGTCTGCATAACAATGGAAGTTTATGCGGTGTTTCCTGATAAGATCGCCCAAAGGAAGCATATAGAGGGTAAATAAAATCGGTCCAAGTACAGAACCTTGTGGGACTCCGTGACCAACATTGGTGGTCTTTGAGGATTCACCGTTTACAAGCACAAACTGGGATCGGTCCGATAAGTAGGATTTAAACCAGCTGAGTGCAGTTCCTTTGATACCAATTAAATGTTCTAGTCTCTGCAACAGGATACAATGGTCTATGGTATCGAATGCGGCACTGAGGTCCAGCAAGACAAGAAAAGAGATGAGTCCTTGGTCCGATGCAAGTAGAAGATCATTCGTAATTTTCACCAGTGCTGTTTCTGTACTGTGATGCACTCGAAATCCTGACTGGAAATCCTCGAACAAAGCATTGTTTTGTAGAAAGTCACATAATTGATTTGCGACGGATTTCTCAAGGATCTTAGAGAGGAAGGGAAGTTTAGAGATAGGTCTGTAGTTAGCCAACACCTCTGGAGCAAGAGTAGGTTTCTTAAGAAGAGGTTTAATTACAGCTACCTTGAAGGACTGTGGTACATGTCCTGTCAACAAAGACAGATTCATAATATCTAATAAGGATGTGCTAACTAAAGGAAAAACTTCCTTAAGCAGTTTGGTCGGAATCGGATCCAAGAGACAAGTAGAAGATTTAGACTTTGAAAATAAAGAAGTCAGTTGATCAAGGTTGATGGAAGAGAAGGCATCCAAACAGGCATCAGGGCCCACTGCTGCATCCAAGGTTCCTACATCGGAGGACAGGTCGGCACTGGTTGAAGGCAGGAGACCATCAATTTTCTCTTTGATAGTCAGAATCTTATCATTGAAGAAGTTCATGAAGTCGTTACTAGTGAGGTCCAAAGGAATACACGGCTCGACAGAGCTGTGACTCTCTGTCAGTCGGGCTACAGTGCTGAAGAGAAACCTGGAGTTGTTTTTATTTTTCTCTATTAATGATGAGTAATAAGATGCTCTTGCGTTACGGAGAGCCTTCTTATACGTTTTAAGGCTGTCTTGCCAAACTAGCCTAGATCCTTCTGATTTGGTGGAACGCCATAATCGTTCAAGTTTCCGCACAATTTGCTTTAGGTTCCGTGTTTGAGGGTATACCATGGAGCAGACTTCCTTCTTGTTGCTATTCTTCTTTCCAGAGGAGCAATAGCATCCAGCGCCACTCTCAAAGAGCCTGTAGCAGTATCGACAAAATTATCGATCTGGGACGGACTGAGGTTCTCACAGGAGTCTTCTTGTATCTTGAGGCAGGGCACTGAACTTAGAGCAGAAGGAATGGCTTCTTTAAATAAGGCTACAGCGGTATCCGATAAGCGTCGACTGAATAAACCCTTGGCAGGAGGAGGGGGTTCCGATAGTAGAAATACAAAGGTCATCAGACAATGGTCCGACAGGAGAGGGTTCTGTGGAAAAATTTTTAAATGTTCAATCCCAATCCCATACACAAGCACCGAGAGTGTGGTTAAAACAGTGAGTTGGTTTATTTACACACTGACAGAAACCAATTGAATCTAGCATTCCTTTCATTGAATCTAACAATGAAAGGAATGCAGTACTAAGGCTGTCGTTGTCGACATCCACATGAATGTTAACCGAGAATTGATTGTTTGACCTTAGACAAAACTTGAAAGTCTTGGCGTTTATTAAAGTAATGCGTCTTTAATGGTCCAACAACAACGTCCAAATGCTTTGACTAAAATAAAAAATGTACTGATAAATAAAAGAAATATTGAGGCTAGGGCAGAAGCGTTTTCACCATTCACTAAATGTTTTGGCAAATCATATCCTCACTGTCCTGGATAACGTAATAACCCTTATGTCATGGAGACCATTTTTTATTATTTCACCTATGTCTCAGAGAAATGCTTTATCCATAAATTTAGCTTAGTAGACAATCCTTAAAACTACAATACCCAGGTAGAAGAATTAATGCTTTGCTATTGTTCTTGCAATCCTTAATTGTGATAGTGTCTGTATTTATGTATAAACCACACACAAAGGGAAAATGAAGAGAATGCAGTAAATTTCGAAATCTTTTTTTATCAAATCTGTAAACAAATGCCAGTTCATGGTCATAACATGATACAGTCTTTGCAAAATAAATTACAGTCTTTACAGTACACATAAAGTTAGGTTTAGGTAACAAAACTACTTTTGTTTGTTTGATTGTTTTTTGAGCTAAAATAACTATGGAAGCGCCGTTACATGAAAGGTGAATCTCCATTGTCTTCTATTTCCACATGTGGAATGAACAGAGGTCTCCTGGCTGAAAGATCACTTTTTGTTGGATCTATCCACCAATCCTCTGATGTTATGACATCTAAAGTCATGATTTGTTAATCTTTTTGACTGATGATTAAACTCTTATTTCCCACAACTTCTGAGATAATGTAGATATCTAATTCTTTGCTTCACTCTCTACTTCCACAGATGAAGATACCAGATTCCAAGAAAACATGGTGGATAACAAATATAGTTGCTATCTGCCTCTTTGGCTCTATTTTGCCATTCTTCCTCTATTTAGAGCCTGCGTCCCCTGTTTGTTCCCCTAAATACGCACCTGCGGAAAATCATCAAGACGTGAAACCAAATGAGAAGCCCATAGTCCTGCTGTGGTTCTGGCCCCTCGGTGTGAGGTTTGACTTCAAAATTTGCTCAACCAACTTCCAAATTGATAGCTGTGTTCTGACAGATGATAGATCCCTCTACAGCAAGGCACATGGAGTCATTTTCTACCAAAAGAACATAGCCTGGAATTTGGACAACATGCCACAGGAGCCACGTCCAGCTTTTCAGAAGTGGATTTGGTTCCATGTGGAATCGCCGACAAACACAGGGAAGGTACCGGGTCTGGTCAACCTGTTCAACTTAACGTTGAGCTACAGAAGATACGCTGACATCAATGTGAGGAATGATCTCACGATCAGAGAGACTGAAGCGAAGGAGGACTTTGTTTTGCCCAAGAAAGACAAACTAGTGTGCTGGATAGTCAGTAACAATAACCCTCAAACAGGAACAGCTGTGAGAGAACAATATTATCGTGAACTATCCAAACACATCAACATCAGTGTCTTTGGTAGAGCCTATACTGGGAATGTTTTAAGTTATGATGAGTACTACTCAACAATTGCTAGCTGTAAGTTTTACCTCTCATTTGAGAACTCGATCCACAGAGACTACATCACCGAGAAGGTCAACGGGCCCCTCGTGGCGGGGACGGTCCCTGTAGTTTTGGGTCCGCCGAGAGAAAACTATGATCAATTCCTTCCCGCCGACGCCTTCATCCACGTAAATGATTTCCCCGATGCAAAGTCACTGGCGGCCTTTCTGCTGGACATGAAGGACGAGGCGTACGCACGTTACTTTGAGTGGAGAAAGTTCTTCACAGCCACCCCTCACCTGCTGTCGACCCAAAATGAATTCATTCAGCCTATCTGCCTCGCCTGCAAACACATGTCGAGAGACAGGGAATACCATGTAATGCACGACCTTTATCAGTGGTACTTTAAATGAAAACATTAAAGAGAACGTCCCTTGGTGTTGCTCAACCATGTGGATAAATACATAAGTATTATGCAGAGTGTATTCTGTTTTCAAGTACATGTGATGAACTGGAATTATTGTACATTTTTGGAATGTATTGTCCCTTTTTTAGAAAATTAGCTTAGCTTGAAGGCTGTAAAAAAAAGGTAGAAGCAGCTAGCCGGTATTGTTCTTTTGTTAATGTTAGTAATATTAACATTTGGATAACCTCCTTCAAACTCTTCCTTTCAACCTGTAGTCCTCCCCCACTGAATGATTCAGCGTGTTTTCTGAAGTTAGTTAGTTAGTTCCTTTGTATGTTCCTCTTTTTGCCTTGCTGCTAGATGAACAAGTTGGACCAGTTGGGATGCAAACAAAGAGGCTTTTATCAGGTTGTGTTCAGCGTGTTAGTTGTGTTAAATGTTCATTCTGGCTTTTATTTCCTTTTTTTACAAACCCACCTCAGGGTGGGAGCAGATGGATATGGATGTACATGGTTTTACTCATGTGGAGACGGAGAAGGAAGAGTCCCCGGATAAGACTGTAGAGCAGCACAAAAATTGTGTGCTTATTGTGTTGTGTGTGCCACAAACGGTTGAAATGTTTTTATGTTATTTAAGAAGGATGACAAGGATCTACTGATCATTCAACTTTTTAGCAGTTCATAGAGAGGGGATTAAAATTCAGACTAAAACTTCTGAGGTAATACAATCATTTCTACACTCCTACACATTTCTCAGAAGGTGCATCTCAAATCCTTTTACAGGAGCTCATAAGGAAGTAGGTTTGACTAGAAGTTCTATTTGTACACGCCCCTTGCCTCTCATTTGTTTTTGCAGGCAGAGTTTTCCATACGTAGGTGCTTGAGTACACAACTTCAACCTGGGCTGTTGTGCGGATCGTTCATTGATTCTTTGTATGGACGACACTGTGAATCTGATCACAATCATCCATCTACAGAAGGTTGTTCAAAGTATGACAACAGTATTTTCTCGCTGACTTTGGAAGGTTATCCAAGGTATTTGACTGTGCTGAAGTGTCACACAGCTGTCACAGTTGGCCCACCACCTAAAACGGTAAGAAAGGAATATATTTATTCAGTGGTGATGTGAATATTGACGGTTTGATCTCTAAAACTTTAGCAATACAAAGTAATTATTTTTGGGATATCTATTCTACTGCTGTTGTTCTGGCCTTCGTTCACTATACTAATTCATATTAATATTATAATGAATCATATTACCTTAAAAAATATTTTAAATGCTAAATAACTGTCACAACTTGAAAGTCTTGGTGGTTTTTGAAGTAATGCGTTCTTTATGGTCCAACAACAACGTGCAATTGCATTGGCTAAAATAAAAAGTACTAATAGTACTGAGGCAGTAGAAAGAAGCATTTCCCCATTCAGTAAATGTTTTGTCAAAACATATCCTTGCTGTCCTGGATAATGTAATGACACTGCAGCTTTATGTTATGGACAACATTTTGTATGTTATGGACACCATTTTCTATTAACCTATAAGGAATCAGGAACATGTAATACCAAAATATGTCAGACATACAAGGAATTTGTCTTGGCGGTTGATGCAAAACAGCAGACAGTTGACAATGGACAACAAGACCGATAAGACGACATAGTGCAACAGGAATGAAATAAAATATAATACTATGGGTTAGTTTAAAAATAAAGGAATACAAGTTGAAAAAAGTCAAATAAAGTGCACCAGCTAACAGAAAGTGACAATTTATGTTTATGTGCATGTGGAGTGTGAAGGGAGTCACCGGTGGGATGTTAGAGTCAGTCAGTGGGGGACTCGGGCTTTGTTTATGCGCCTGACTGCCGACGGGAAGAAACTGTTTATGTGGCGGGAGGTCTTGGTCCTGATGGACCTCAGCCTCCTGCCAGATGGAAGGGGCACAAACTGTCAGGGGCGCGGGTGGGAGGCAGGACTCAAACTCAGACTTGCGGGAAACAAAAAGGACTTTAATAGTCAAAAGCCAAAAACACAGGAACCGGGAGGAAAAACAGCAGGCCGGAAACTACAGACATCCACAACAAGAGACAATGACGCGACAAGTGACACAGGAGACACACGGCTTAAATACACAAGGGAGGTGCAGGTGATTGGACACAGGTGGAAACTATTAGACGATCACAGGGGACGACGGGACAAGGCAGGAAGTGAAGTTACCCGGGGACACGAGTGGCAGAAAACTACAAAACACAACAGGAAGTGAACCACGCCGTGACAGTACCCCCCCCTCAAGGGCCGACTTCCAGGCGGCGCACACCAGAGCGAAACAAGGGGTGGGGGGGGGGGGGGGGGGGGAACCCGAGACGTTGGTCGGACCACCCGGGAAACTCTGGCGGGCGGCCAAGCGACCGGGGAGCCTCTGGGGGTCGGCCTAGCGGATAGGCACACTGCCGGGGAGCCTCCGGTGGTCGGCCCGACGGACGGCCATTTGGCCGGCTCCGGAACGTCTCTGGAATTGCAGGCTCGGGGACACGGGAAACCTCCGGAGGGGTCGGCGGCGGCTCGAGGACACGGACCACGTCAGCAGTCGTCGGCGCCAGCTCGGGGACACGGAACACCTCCGTAGTAGTCGCCGTCGGCTCGGGGACACGGAACACCTCCGCCGTCGGCTGCTCAGCCCCCCCCATAACCCACCCCGTAGCCCCCCCCCTCAACGGCCGGATCCCAGACGGCCCTCAAATCACCAACGGGAGGGTGGGAGAGGACCATGGGATGGGAGGGAGGGAGCCTGAGTCTCGGAGCGGGGACTGGGGGCGTGAGTCTCGGAGCGGGGACAGGCCGAGTCGGGGTCATGGCTGAGAGTCTCGGAGCAGGGACTGGCCGAGTCGGGGGCATGAAACGTGGGGCCGGTACTGGTCGGGTCGGGGGCATGGAACGTGGGGCCGGTACTGGTCGGGTCGGGGGCATGGAACGTGGGGCCGGTACTGGTCGGGTCGGGGGCATGGAACGTGGGGCCGGTACTGGTCGGGTCGGGGGCATGGAACGTGGGGGCGGTACCGGGGGCATGGATCGTGGCACTGGCTCGGGGGTCGGGGGCATGGATCGTGGGGCCGGTACCGGGGGCATGGATCGTGGCACTGGCTCGGGGGTCGGGGACATGGATCGTGGCGCTGGCTCGGGGGTCGTGGACCTGGATCGTGGCGTCGGATCAGGGGTCATGGGCTTGGGTCAGGAGGCCGGGACGGGAATCTGCTGCGGCCCAGCGCGGGACATTTTGCGCTGCGACCGAGCGGGGTCGGGACGTCGCTGCGGCCCAGCGCTGGACATTGTGCGCTGCGACCGAGCGGGGTCGGGACGTCGCTGCGGCCCAGCGCTGGACATTGTGCGCTGCGGCCGAGCGTGGGGAGCATAGGAGGCCTGGAGTCGGACCGCAAGGTCCATTACCCGCTCCCAGTGAGAATCGCTGCCGGACGACCACGAAATGGCCTCCTCCTCTGGGGACCATGTGGTGGGCGGCGGATGGTGACCCAGATGCCTACTGAGGGCTCCAGATGGGGAGACGGAGTAGTACAGGTACCCAGCTGGAACCCCCGGGAGGACCGTTCCCCCATTACGAGCAGCCCGCTGGAGACTCCTGGGACCGCCCATTGCCAGACGGGTTGAAAAAACTTCCTTTCTTGGTCGCGTCATTCTGTCTGGGGCGCGGGTGGGAGGCAGGACTCAAACGCAGACTTGCGGGAAACAAAAAGGACTTTAATAGTCAAAAGCCAAAAACACAGGAACCGGGAGGAAAAACAGCAGGCCGGAAACTACAGACATCCACAACAAGAGACAATGACGCGACAAGTGACACAGGAGACACACGGCTTAAATACACAAGGGAGGTGCAGGTGATTGGACACAGGTGGAAACTATTAGACGATCACAGGGGATGACGGGACAAGGCAGGAAGTGAAGTTACCCGGGGACACGAGTGGCAGAAAACTACAAAATACAACAGGAAGTGAACCACACCGTGACACAAACAGGTTTTGTCCGGGGTGAGAGGGGTTGGGAACAATCTTTTTAACTCAATTCAGGGTTCTAGAAGCGAACAAGTCCTGCAGGGACGGCAGATGGCAGCTGATCACCCTCTCTGCAGAGCGGATGACACGCTGCAGCCTGCCCTTGTCCTTGGCTGTGGCTGCAGCGTACCAGACGGTGATAGAGAAGCAGAGGATGGACTCGATGATGGCCGTGTAGAAGTGCACCATCATCGTCTTTGGAGGGATGAATTTCTTCAGCTGCCTCAGGAAGAACAGCCTCTGCTGAGCCTTCTTGGTGAAGGAATCCACAGCTGTGACGGGGGAGTCTGTTACGGCTGCCGTCGGCAACCTCATGTGTGTAAGTTAAATATATGCAGAGCAGGCTGTGACATCCCCCACTCATGATTGGAGGATTGAGAAGACCCGCCCAGCAGTTGAGCTCCAGGTTGTTTTGGTTGCACCACGTCACCAGATGGTCAGACTTGTAGGCGGACTCATCCCCACCAGAGATCAGTCCAATGAGAAGGTGCAGCTGATGGTGTACAGGAAGAGCGGTGGGCAAAGAGCGAAGAGGGGAACTGGTTCTGATGGTCCGAGAGGCTGAGACATGTTTCCCCAGCTTCACGTGCTGCTTCCTGTCATACATGAAGTCAGTGATCCACTTGCAGGTGGAGTCGGGCATGTGAAGCTGAGAGACTTTTGTCAGGTGGAGGTTGATGGAGCTGTGGAGGATGGAGTCAGGACATCTATCAAATATGCAGTAGAACTTGTTCAGCTCGTCTGCCAGGCGGAGGTCATTCATGGAGTGGGCGGGGTTTTGGGCTTGTAGTTTGTGAGGTGTTTAAAGCTTCTCCAAACCGAAGCAGTCACTTGCTGAAAACTGTTGTGGAAGTTTTTTAGGGTAGTCTTGGATAAATGTTTTATCCGTAATTTTAGCTTCGTAGACAAGCCTTAAAACTACAATACCCATAAATCAGAGGCAGAAGAATTAGGAGGAATTCAAATACTTTGCTTTGCAATCCTAAAGTGTGATAGTCTCTGTATTTTTGTATGCACACACACACAAATTGAAAATGAACACGTTGCATTTATATAGCTATCTTGCTGCTGAATATGTAGACAGCAGCTAGCCTGACTGCATATTCTAATAGGCCAGCACATAACACTGTTTTACAGATTTTTATAACATAATTGGGGATCTCTGGTGTTTTTTAGTAGTAAGATAAATTCACCTCCCGACCGTGTCTTCGGGTCAATGTTTCGTTCATCTGCCAACCGAGCCTTCGAGTCAATGATTCCTTTGTTGAGCCTATGCAAGTCCCGTTCGTTCATTGAGCCTATGCAAGTCCCGATGCGTGGCCACGAGAAAATGAACTAATCTTTTTTTGGACTGGTTACTCTCGAGTCCTTGTAAGGATTCGTTCAAAATGAACGAATCGTTCACGACTGACACATCACTAAAACATTCAGTAATGACGCAACAAGGAACAAGAGACACACATGGCTTAAATGCACTGGGAAGGTGCAGGTAATTGGACACAGGTGGAAACAATCATGACACGGCAGACAATCACAGGAGATGACAGGACAAGGCCGGAAGTAAAGTTAACCCAGGAGCACCCGAGGCATGAAACTGTGGGAGGAAGCCAGAGTACCCAGAGAGACCCCACGCAGACAGGGAGAACATGCAGACTCCACACAGAAAGGCCACTGGGCAGAGTCGAACCCAGGACCTTCTTGCTGTGAGGCGACAGTGCTGACCACCACGCCGGCCTCTTTTGTTAATATTAGTAACATAAACATTGATAACCTCCTTCAAACTCTTACTTTCTCAACCTGTGGTCCTCCCTCACTGAAAGGTTCAGTGTGTTTTCTGAAGCTAAAGCACATTTCACAATGTTAATCTCTGGCATGTCCCTCTTTGTGCCTTGCTGATAGATGAACAAGTAGGACCAGGTGAGATGCAGATAAAGAGGCTTTTGTCAGGTTGTGTTCAGCTTGTCAGGTTTTTTTTTGCAAAACCACCTTGTGGGAGAAGATCGATGGGGATGCACATGATGTTAGTCATGTGGGGACTAAATTATTAAATAAAATATACTGGTGTCCTGGTAAAACAGATAAACACATACACAAACATGACCAGATCCTTGGTTATGTGACCATCTTGGGGATGGATATATACACAATATTATTATACTATACTGCTTCAACAGGTGAAGTAAACTATACTGAACAAGCAACTGTAAACTGTTCGCAAAGGTTTGTACTGTAAAGAGGTCTCTTGGACTCACATTACACTTTGTGGACATCCCCTGTTCCTTACAAAGCCTATAATGCTTTGAACTTTCAAAACATGGTCTTCAACAAGCTTACACTGCTCACACTCCATTTTGGAGTTGCAACGTGTCCTTTTGAAATGTTGACTTTGAGGTGTGTTCATGACCGCAGACAATGGGTAAATGTAGTGTGGCAGTGCAGTGTGGGGGACAAGTGGCACAGATCGAGTTCTACCTGTCAAGCTGGTGACCGCACCTGTGGTTTACAACCGATTTGTCTTTCCAGATAGATACAAATAGTTGTATTTTGTGCACTCGTTTTTTCTATTTAATTCTTAAATTTTAATTGAATATGTTCTGGACCATTATTTTGTTGTGTATATATTGAGCCTTTTTAATTCCATCCGGAATACTTTTACGTCCTTTATGTCTAAAATGTAACCTTACCTGCTGCTACACGCAACTTCCCCTCCCGGGGGATGAATAAACTATACATCTATCTAAAAAACTACACATGGATGTCTTTTTTTGCCAGCCTTCTGTATCCTTTTATGTGTTTATTCAACACGTTAACTGCAGTTGTCTGTGATTATCTCACCCATTATCTTGTATTTCATTTAGGAAGGATGAGATGAATCATGCAGGTCTATTTAACTTTTTAGCTGTTGCGAGGGAGTTAAATACAATCAGTGCTGTAGTGGTAAAATTAGAGGTGGGTAAACTCTGAATTTTGTGATCATACAGACCTCGACGCGATGCGAAGCAACGCAACTCAAAGCGTCGCGACTCTGTAAGGCTGTCCTGGCTATATTGCATTATGTTATCAGTAAAAGTCATATACAATCAATGACAATGAATAAATGTGTTAGTAGTTTATTAAATTTAAGAAAACAGTAAAGAAAAGTATGTCAACACAACAAGACAATTGCAGATTAAGAACTATCTACATACGGAGTCTCCTTTTTACAGTAGTGCCCAGAGGGCCTCCTTGTCCTCCACGTCAGGTCCTGCCTTGCACAAAGGAGCCATGAACCCGTGCTTTTCTCTCTATTGTACCTGGTGTTTCTCCTCTCATGTGCTCTCTGCATCATTGGCTGTCCTCTCACTGCCTGAAAAAATATGTTGAATTTAAGAGTTAACCAGTTAAGCAGCCTGTCAATTACACTGACAACATAAGTTAAAGGAACACTCATGTACTACCTATGTCATCATAAATAGCCTACAGCATGTTTTGTTTTCACATTGAGAACTGACTTGTTTTCTAACGCTTACAGGCTACTCTACACCTTTCATGACTTCAAATAATTGATTACGCATATAGGCCTATTTAGTGAAGCAACAGCTTTGCTCCCCGCTCATGATGACAGGGAAGGCAGAGCCTTTGAACATTGACTGGATTTTCTCCTAATTATGTGCGCGCGTCACCAGGCGTTTTTCTTGTCCTTTTACCGTGCACGACCAGCGAACACAGAGCGCGCGACGACTACCCCCCGTCGGTCGTTCCGCCAGCAACGACTACTACACCCCCCCGTCGGTCCTTCTCGACCAGTCCGCGAAATATTGTCTGACATGAAACCGGTCCGTGAGGTAAGAAAGGTTGGGCTGTTGGACCGCTGGGCTGATCCACAACGTGTGTGTGCCTCCTGGATCCTGATTGGTCACTGCTGCAGCCGCAAGGCACTGATTGGATGGTCAGACCGTAATACGGCGCTGATGAAAAGGATTCAGACTACGGCGTTTATATGTTCAACAATAGGAAACGTAGTCTTAGCTGTTTTAAAATTACACCAAGTTTATTTCGGATTATTCCAATACAAGGCGCAAGGAACTTTGAGGTGCGTAAACGCTATTTATAGGTGCATAAACGCTATTTATAGGTGCGTAAACGCTATTTCCAAAATTCCAGGTGCGTAAACGGCGTTTACGTGCGTTTACCCTCCACTACAGCCCTGAATACAATCATTTCTACACTCGTCTACAACACGTTTTTCAGAAGGTTGTACTCTGTTCTACAGGACATCTGAAGGAAGTAGGTTTGACTCGTTGAACCCGAATATCCACTTTGTAATCAACCCTTGGCTCCCATTTGTTTTTGCGGGGGAGGTTTTCCATCTGTGCTCAGAGGACACAACTTTAACATGGGCTGTTGAGCAGTTTGTTCATTCTATTTGTGTGGACGACACTGTGAATCTGATCACTATCATCAATCTACAGACGGTTACCTGTTGTTCAAAGGGCGACGACGGCAGTTGACCTACTTGCACACCAGGAAGAGACCTCGAGCCGACATACTCGGTCCTCATACAACGGTGAGAAACAGAATGTTTTATTCAAGTGGTGATCACAAAACCGTTCTTCACTGTTCATCGAATGTTTTGTCAAATCATATCCTCAAGGTCCTTAATATACGGACCCTGTAGCTTTATATTATGGTCACCAGCTTACATTTGTTCACGTTTGATATCGCAAATAAATACAGCTCTATGTGAATGACTTCATACCTGCTAGTGTGTTTTTTACTTCTTTGAACTCTCTCTCTGCTACTTCTTTGAGAATTAAAACATTCCTGTGGGTGTTGCCATTGATTAAAGGAATTCCTCTCTTCTTACAGGTGTAAAATGGCCACTGGCCTTAATGTTTTACGAGGCATTATCTTCCTGGCTGGAATCGTAGCCCTGGTTTTGATGTATTGGCGGTCATCTCCATCTCCAAAATGTCGGCCTCCTCCGATTCATTCAGATCAACTGTCCGCAAAGACAGACAAGCCTCTCATGCTGCTGTGGTTCTGGCCTGAAAACAAAAGGTTTGACTTCAAAGACTGTAAGACGCTTTTCCAGATTGACGACTGCACCCTCACAGACGATAGATCCTTATACTCCAAAGCTCATAACGTCTTGGTGTTTCACACGGCTATTCAGGATGACCTCTCCAACCTTCCCACCTCACCTCGCCCAAAGTTCCAGAGGTGGATCTGGTTCAACAACGGCACCCACAAAAACACAAGCAGAATAGAAGGCGTCCAAGGCCTTTTTAACTTAACCTTGAGCTACAGGAAGGATGCGGATATCCAGGTCCGCTGGCAACTTACTCAGAAGAAGAATTCAGATGGAGATTTTGTACTGCCCAAAAAGGAACGATTGCTTTGTTGGATTGTGGATGATGAAGACCTCGTCACAAAGTCAGGGGAGAGATACAGCTACTACAGAGAGCTAATAAAACACATCAAGGTAGATGTTTTCCACAGCTCCTCTGTCAAAGGCGACAACTATTTCCGGACTATTAGCAGCTGCAAATTCTACCTTTCCTTTGAGAGTTCAATCAACAGAGACTACATTACAGAAACGTTCAATGGACCTCTCGCGGCCGGCACTGTGCCGATAGTTTTGGGCCCACCGAGAAAGAACTATGAGGATTATGTCCATAGTGCGTCCTTCATACATGTAAACGACTTTCCTGATGCCTTAGCACTAGCTCAGTTCCTCCAGAAGCTGGATAAGGACAATGAGGCTTATATGAGATACTTTAATTGGCGGCAATTCTTCACTGCGAGACGTCATCCTACTGATGAGAAGCACAGGTTCGCACACGCCATCTGCCAGGCCTGTCTTCACGTCAGTATTTACAGGAATTACAGAGCTGTACCTGATCTGTACATGTGGCTCTCATTGTAACACTGTTATTATTCCTCTGAAACGTTTGACAACACAAATCAGTATCTATTCAGAGGAATACCAGTCGTCTTTAGAATCTGTGCAACTCTTGGCTTTTCTCATGGTTGAAGGTATCTCCAAAGCTTTTAATGACAAGGAAAACAGCCCTGTGTCTTATTCGCAATTCTTTTATTTATTTTTTCAATTCAACAGGGCCATAATATATAATATTTGTTCTTTAAGTTCAAAAAGTGAAAGAGAATATAGATCCACCACTGAGCTCTATTTTACAGGTCGTTGAATTAGAAACTCTTTCACATCGGTCACTCATTCATTGTCACTGTATAAGCGACTAAATGACTTTTTGATAATACCAATTGTTCTCTTGTTTGTAACCCTGTTTTTGGATCTATGATGATTAATTGCAGATATCCTGTGTGCCGGTGTTCGTCTTCAGTCTCAGCCTAATAGTGTTTGGTGACATTTCAATTAATAAACCCATTTGTTTACCTTTTTTTCATTCATTCTGAGGTGTGATGTCTCCCTCTAGCAGACATCTATGTTATTCCAACCAAGCACAAGGAAATCCAGTCGACTGCCGGATAGACTGAATAGGGCTGCCGACCTAGAGATCCAGATACCATCAGACCAGCGGATTGAGCTGGTTGACTGACAGAAAGCAACTGAGAAATACGTTTTTTGTTAAATATCTATTTTGAGTAAACCCCTTTGATGCGTAATGGAGTTTTATAATCCCAATTCAGTGCTACTTGATCCACTCACTTCGTAGCTCAAAACTCCCAGAAAAGTTGTCATTCACATTACTCAATTTATTTAGTTTTAGTCCATTTAAGCTTTGATCCTATTTTATTTGATTCTGCTTTGCATCCTGTTCTTTATTATTACCTAACTCGTTTCAGTGCTCACTCGTTTCAGTGCTCACCTTACTTTAAGTCACAATGTTTAACTCCATCCTTGTATCAACAATGACGACTTTCGACTTTATGGAGTTTGATTGGTTCCCCATGTGGGCGGAGGCTGAGACTCGTGGTCTCTTGGATCGTGTGTGTCTGCGCGTGTGTGTCTGCGCGCGTGTGTGTGTGTGTGTGTGTGTGTGTGTGTGTGTGTGTGTGTGTGTGTGTGTGTGTGTGTGTGTGTGTGTGTGTGTGTGTGTGTGTGTGTGTGTGTGTGTGTGTGTGTTTGCAGTGGTGGTTAAGTACCTTGGACAGCGTCCGGCAAGGCAGACGCACTTCAGCAAGCAGAGGAACTCTCTCTTTAAAAAAACACCAACATCGCAAGCGCAGAACCAGCTTTCCCTCCTCCGGCTTTGTGGACTCCATTTCGGACATATTCTTCACGGATAACCCCTCTTTTTCTAGCCGGGCATAACGAAGCAGCAGAGCCGCCGCCGGACCACCGGGAAGCGGGCTCCCCTCTCGCCCATCCGCCCGCCCCCTGTTGCAGCTGGAGAGATGCCCGGGGCAGGATGTGCTCCAGCCGCAAGATCCTGTGGAGCCTGCTCCTGCTGTCCGTGGTGGAGGTGGGACTCGGCGTGGCGAGCATCGTCCTGGGGGCCGTTGGCATCAGCTGGGTCCGGGGCCACCACAAGCCGCAGCAGGGCGACGCGTCCCCGGTGTGGAGCGGACTCTGTGTACGTTCCGGTAGAGAAACCTTTGACCGAACTTGATCTTTATCTACTTTCAGGGAGGATGAGTATCTTCTATGCCACCTTTGAATGAGATGTAAAGCCATCCTGCTAAGGGTTACTGTTGTTTTGTTATGTTTTTGAATGTAAGATATTAACTTTGTGTTTCATAGAAATCCATCAAATCTAATTTATCTAACAATGGAAAAAAATGAAGCTCTAAATAACCTCATAATTCAACATAAATTCAGGCTTTTTTGGGTTGAAGACTCTGTTAAGCTACATTTTTGAGTGTGCGAGAGAGCACAGGAAAAACTTTTTTTGTTATTATATTTAAGCCAACAACATTGAGTTCTGTTCATACTGATGCTTGTTTATCTAATATTAATCACTAACTCTCTCTCGGACTCTTTGTCATTGATACTCACAATTCTCACATATACAACCTTGTTTGAAGTACTTCAATGCAGGTAAGGCAGGTTTTGTGTTTGTGTCTGTCTGCAAAGCTGTTACATGCAACATGACAGGCTTGTTTGTAACCTCACGGCTGCAAGCTGTTTCTTTAGCTGCTGTGACTTGTGATTACCCAAATGTTAGTTATCACAACCTTTACAATTACCAAAACTGGTAATTTACACTGTTGTACGCCATCCTTGACGTAGGTAACAAACGTTCTTCTGTAAAAGGGATCCTCGCTTACATCTTAAATTTGTCAGGAATTATGTTTCTTTGCACATTAATGTAACTGAATTACTTTAAATCATTTCCAAAATTGTTAACTAAATTTCTAAATTAAAAGGCCGAACTTTATTTAATCAGTCCTTAACATTTGCCTTTATTGACACATGAGGAGAAAAAAACGTTATATGTATCACATGCTTTTATTTATAGGAATAAAACAAATCATGTAGAAGTGAAACTGAGAAACTGAAAACCCTCACGTGATTAGTTATTTATGTCTAATAATGTAATTATGAAATTTAGTAACTGGACAAAAATAGTTCTATTCAGTGATCTTTTTGTCCAGACGTAATCTATTGAACTTCATCCACTGAAGAAGGCCACCGGCAGAAAGCTCTGTATAGTAAGTGCTCCTTGCTCTTAACTTTAACTGAAGTTGATTTCAGGTTGTCTTAAAATAAATACATTGATTAAAAACATCATTCACACTGCAAATTAAAAGCAAAAAAAACAGAATTGGAAAACAAGATTGAATCACTCTTGCAGAAACTTTCAGCAAAACAATGCAGCTTGCATCTTATTAAACGACCCCAGCTTATTCTGCCAGCGCAATACGCCGCTGCGCTGTTCCCGTTCAGTCTGAATCATTGACATCCAGGACAACGTGGCTTCCTGCTAGAAGACTCGCTCTATTTTTAGAGGGAGAAAGTTGCATCTGAATCACAGAGTGTAAAGAACACGTTCACCCTTTTCCGGTCGTTAGCTTGGGGAGGAATACAAATAGATTCAATTAAATATAATTTTCCTAACCAGCAATTTTCCTAAGACTGCAACTTTTGAAACTGCTTATTTACTTGTTTGTTGTTCCCTCTCTCTTTCCAGTTTCTGGTCTGTGGGATGTGCGGATTGCTGTGTGCTCGCAAGAGGACAGGTCTTATTGTGAGTGCATGATATTTAGGTCCTCTGTTTCCCACTAGCCTTTCGTTATTGCCCTTTAGTATGGGTTTCTGGTCTCATTCTATAAATGGCATTTTCCTGCTCCAGCAAATGGACCTCACGATTATATGAAACAGTCAAACCCATTTTAAAGGAATAAATCCACACTTATCCAAATATCCAAATATGAAGCAGGGGTTTCTGGGGAAATGTTTGTGGCAACCAACGGGTGTGGGTGGAATCACCGGACTCAGATACACGTCTAGTTGCACAGGAAAAGGGTACGATTTAGGGAAAAATGAGTTCTTCCTCTTTAGAGGGTTCGGTTCAGCGGGTTCGTTCGGCCTTCAGTCCCCTTTCTGCAGGAAGCACAAAAAACAGGCTTTAACATGCGCCCAAACCTCACCGTGAAGCCAGCTTCTACTCACGTCTTGTCTGCCAGGCCGTTGGGCTGGTTGGTCTTTTATAGTGTGGCCAACCTTCATCAGCCTTACGAGCTGCAGCTGGGCCGCTCGTTGTCTCCTGAGGGGGCGGGGTGTTTCCCCTTTTGGCCACCTGACCTCTTGCTCGTTGGTGCCCCTGCCCTTGGTGCTGCTCTGTTGAGGCGCTGTCCAGAGTGCTGCGCCCGTGGGCTGCCACATGTTCCTTACTTTCAACGGGCATTGAGAAAGCAGCAAGTCAGAGGAGGTCTAAACTCCAGCAACACCTAAAGTGCACTTGATTGGTTTGTTGTTCTATAAACTGTTGCTGGAGTTTTGTTCTCGTGTTTTTTCTGTTTGAGCTAAGCTAAGATAACTGCCCGCTGGCTGGAAGACCTGGAAGACCTGTCGCCCGTTGTTCGGCCCTGCAGGTGCGTACAGTGTACTCTGAGAAAGCCGTCTGAGGGAAACCAGAGGAGACGCGCAGTCACCTCTCCTCTTCTCTGTCGTTCTCTGCTCGGCGATCCCGTCGCAGTCTCTCTGTGTCCGAGTCCTCGTGTTTCTCTCAGACTCCCTCTGTCTCCTGCGGGGAGGGAGGGCGCTAACGACGGATCAATGTCAGCACATTCTGCTGTAACAGAGACATCCCTCAACCTTTTCTCTCCCTCTGTCTCACCGTATCCATCCCCATCCATCGCCGCACGTCGCCATCCTCAACCTCGTCACTTTCCTTTTTTCATCTTTCTCGTCCTTCTCTGTTGAATCTAATCCTCCACGGTCGTATTTTTTTCAAATGCTCTCACTCTCTCCATCTTCCTCTCCTCGTCTATTTCCATCCCCTCTTTCCTTGTTTGCCTGAGGGGGTGATGATTGCATTAGGTTGGTTTGGCTCCGGAGTCCTGCCAGCCGCGTTCCACACTTCCCCGGGTAATGACTGAAATCGGAGAAGCCCTTTTCCATATAGTTGAAGGCACTAAAGGCATCTTTACAGCAATAAGCGAGAACCTGAACCCCTGACACAATAGACAAACACAAACGTGCGTGCATGCAAAATAGACGCAGAGTTGAATTAAATTGATTGTATTTTATTATTTTGATTGAGAAGTACCGGAAACTGTGGTCTTTTTGCCATCAGATGTTGTTGTCCAACTGCTTTTTTATTGTTCTAAGGAGGTAATCCATAAAACATGATTAATTAAATACTGAAAGTAAACCTCCCCAACCATCTAACACACGCACAAGTACAAAAACAAGTAAGTGATGCCAGTTTATTTAAGCGGTGCAATACTTCTGAAAGAGACAGTGGGTCACATTTTGACAGTTAGCTTGCAGTTGTCTTGATAAGATGTAAATTCTGCTATTTGCATCAACTTTAACCGTTCTCTCCGTGTCCGTCCCTCAGATGATACTATTTTCGGCCTGCTGTATCTGTGGTCTGATTGGTGGGATTCTCAACTTCCAGTTTGTCCGGGCGCTGAACAAACGACCAGACTCCATGCACTCCATCCATCTGGCGGCCATGACTTTGGCCTGCCTGGGTAAACATGACGCTACAAAGTGAAGAAATGCAACACAGCTGAACACACACGCTAAGCACGTAGGATTGTTTTTAAAGAGCATAGTTATATACAATGGTTTGAATTAAAAGTAAAGCTTTTAACTTGTCAGGACTGTTAATTGCACCTTAACTAAATGATGGACCCAGCAACATAGCGAGGCACAACACCAGCATGGCTAAGACAGCATGAGATGCAAATGATGAGACAGCCCACTGTTTCCTTAAAATAAAGAACTATCCCTCGTTTCTTCAGCGACTTTCCCTCCTCCGTGTCTTTCCCAGGGATCTCCTCCTGCACCTTATCCACGTGGCTCACCTGTCGTCTGGCGAGCTCGGAGCAGCAGAGGATGTTCCTTGAGCGGGAACACTCGCTACACCACTCGCATGAGATGGCCGAGAAGGTGGGAGGCGAGAGCAGGGGCTTGTCGGGCAGTGTGGCCTTTGGCTCGAACATTTTATGGAAAATGTGTCTTTCATCACCTAAGAGGATTTAGAAGTTTGTGTTTGGGGAGTGTGTGTTAAGGTAGTGTATTTGTATGTGTGTGTGTGTGTGTGTGTGTGTCCCCCAATAGGAGATCTTGGACAACTCCAGCAACGGCATTCCTCAGATCTCCTACAACGGACACGCCCCAGCATCACCGTGACTAAGTGCCACCGAGGGGCGTCTTGCACACACCGAAACAAAGACAGTTCACAAATGTCTTGCTGTAAGACAGCTGGTTCTTTGTTACTATATCCTGGGTGCAGAGAGCAAAGCCAGGTCTCTCAGCTTGAAACCTTTTTTTCTCTACCGTCGGATGGAAAGCAGGACATTTTGAAAGCAAGAGGGAGGCGTTTGTGCTTCTGAATGATTATGCAAACACAGGTTCAAACCTAGATGGATATCCAAGAAATACTGAAACCAAAGTCGGGATGGAGAGCAGCCGTTTGGGGCGTAATTCGGATGTCAAACATCTGCAGTGAAGTATTGGATTTTTTCCAATGATGCCTCAATGTAATTTTTAATTTCAGTCTCACTTTATTTAGTCCCTCTGTCTGTCGTTATGGGTTTATGGAACGTATATCCTGAGATATAAACTGTATGTATTATCCGATACTGGAATGGTTTGGTATGAAATACAGTGATGCGCAATGTTCTGTATTGTATATCCATGCTTGTATATTAGTATAGTTGTATCTATAGAGAAAAGATATTTTTATAAATGCTTCTTATAAAGTGAATTTAATTAAACATATATCAAATCAGAATGGCTTATATTGCATGGATTATTTCAGTGGTATTTAGTGCAATATTCTTTTCAGCAACATTTGACTGGATACAACATCATACACCCAACTCCCATGCACGCACACGGACAGAAACACAGCTGTGACCTCCGATGAAGATTTACAATTGCTCCGACAACTAACCCTAACAGATGCAGAAGCCACTGGTTGCTCTTTCCGACTCAGAAACCACGTCACAATGTATCACCGAGACAGCAGTTAGGAGTGGTCCGTGGCCCCTAAAAGAGCGCCATCTCTGCGCTACATTGTATGTGTGTGTGTGCGTGTGCGTGTGCGTGTGTGTGTGTGTGTGTGTGTGAGTGTGAAATGCTGAATAGTGTGACTTCCTGTGGTGCTGCTCTGTCAGAAAGCAGTAACACTATATTAGACAGTGCGTGCGTGTGTGTGTGTGTGTGTGTGAGGGAAAGACAGTGTGCGCGTGCATTAGTGGCTCTAAATGACCCCTCAGGTCACCCTAATGAGATTAATGTGCCACCGTAGGTGAGAACAGGATACAGAATCAATGAGCGTCACTTATCAGATGAACAGCTTTGCAGCATCCTTGGTGCCCACCCTGCAGTTATCAAAGGGCATGCAAATAGTCAGTGCCTTCATTAAGGATTCATGTCAGGCATGAATACACTGTCCAGTCATGTCACTTCAAAAACACATTTGTTTCAAAACCATGTCCTGAAGAGTGCCAGAAGTTTTTTGTCCGTGAATGTTTCTTATAGCCGTGACTGTACCAGGTGAATCACAGGTTTTTCCTCCTGGGTGGGCCCCTATCTTCCACCTTCCCTGTGCAGTGTGTACAATGTCACCATGATGGATTAAAGGATCATCTCTTATTACACACAATTTAGTTTGATTATATGTATTGAGTAGGAAATTTTTTCCAATTGCCTTAAAGTGAATCTGGGGCATTCAGCGGCCTCTGGGGGGCTTCAATGGCGCTTTGCATTTGAAAGCAGCGCAATGGATTAAGATTTTACAAATAAACCTTTTTTTTTTATCTACCACAACAAACAATATTTTAATGCTTCTACATGGCTATTAGTTAATAATCTAACCGCTGAAGGGTGTTTGCCACACATACAGGCCAACAGGATGAGTTGCAATCAGTTATTGCTTTATTTTTTTTTAAATATAATTGGGACAAAACATTGCTGTTTATTCTTGTTTGAAGTGGTGTTCATTAAATACGCAACATAACTGCTATTAGGTAAATCGATTCATTTTTTATGCTGGAGCCTCACTGTGTTTTTAGTTCATTTTTGAGTGCGGTTCCCCTCCTGGCCGGCAGGCGGCGGTATACAAACAAGTCTTACAGCTGCTTCGCCTTCCTTCAAACCGGAATTTAGCGCGTCTTCCGTTTTCCGGTCTCCCCGAACAGCATGGCCAACTTCGAGCACGCTGAAGACGACCCAAAACACGCGAACATGTCCGCCGTAACACCCACCGCCGAAGCCGGAGCCCGACCGACCGAAACGTCCTTGGCGCCGGGCGCCTTCGCCTCCTGCATCCCGTCGTTCGAGGCCGCCTCCGAGCTGATGTCGACGCCGTACTCGTGCCTGGTCATGAGCGCGCACCGGAGACACGTCGCCCTGCCGCCGGTGTACCTGAACAAGAAGAGGACCGGCATACAGGAGGAGCTGGAAGCCGAGCTGCTCAAGTTCTCCCAAAGGTGACGGCACCGGACGCTTCTATTCTCCTATGACGCGGCTGCTTTTAGCAAAGACGTCAGTTTTGTTTTGTTTTTTTTAGTTGAGTGATTGGGTGGAAAGTTACTTTAATTCACTACTACCTAAATGCAAGTATACAAAATAAAGCTATTAATCGAGCAATTGCTATGATTTCTGTGAGTGTGTCTTCAGACGTCGAAGACAAGGCACATTTTACATCACAATCTGCATGTCTTATTTCACCATAGATGTGCATTCATCACGCTCACTATGAAACTAATTCAACTTGGTGTTTGTTGTTTGACTCTTCAGTCTACAAGGAGTTCCCGTGGCCTATGAAAACATCAGGATAGTGGGTCACCATGGAAACATCTACGATGACAGCGGCTACATCCACATGGACATAGAGGCCAACTTCATCACCTTTGAGCCCCTGAATGGACAGAAACTGGTGGTAGGGTTTACTGTTACCCCAAATACCCCCTCACAGCCATTTGCGTTGTTTATTTGTGGTCCACTGTTACGCAACCTAATTAAATCTCTTCTGCGTTTTGTTTCCCGCAGGGCAGAGTGAATAAACTGGGGGTCGGCCACGTGGGCTGCCTGGTGCACGGCTGCTTCAACGCCAGCATCCCCAGGCCCAACCTGGTTTCCGTGCCGACATGGCGGGACGCGGGGCCGAGGATCGGATCGGAGATGGAGTTTGAGGTGACCGCTCTTGACGCCGACACTGCGGGGGTGCTGCTGATCAGAGGGCGGATGGAGAGGACCAGGTGAGTGTGGACGGTGGTGGTTGGACAGGGGAGTGGGGCAACTAATCTGGGTTCTCTCGTTGCCTTGATTTAAGAAGTAGCCGCCGGGCAGGCTCAAAAATTCAGCTCTTCTTGATCCAGGAACTACAGAACGTTCGCTTTTCCTAGATGGAGTGAATAATTAAAGGTACTGCAGGCAAAGCAGTTTGTCCTCCTAATTTCCGAAGCGAGCGGTTCACCTGTCGTAGCGGGTGTATGATGTGCGTCAAAACATCTGCTCTCTGTTTTTCTCGATGTAAAGTCCTGCGCATGGTAATTCTCCCAGAGAAGCACACGTATTGATCATGTCTGCTTCCTGGATCAGAACATCTCGGCTAGTGCGCTCTGACCGCTACTTCTGTCAGTGTCCGACTCGTGCCGCCTGCCTCAAGCGGTTCAGGAAGAAAGGGGTGGATGGTTGAAGACGGCATATTCTTCACGTTGTTATACAGCTTGCTTGTGTTTGGTTTCGTTAAGTCTATAAAATCTGAGACATTTGGTAGAATACCGATGATGTCCTTCGGGTTGCCAAAGATATTTAGATTCCAATTATTTGAAATCCAACAGTAAAAACATTGACGCCTTTCTTGGTCTCGCCGGTTTTCGTCGTTTGAACTGGTTGCTTAATGTTTTCAGAGCTGTGCGTAAAGCCCTCGATTGATCTCAGTGTGTGTTCTGTGTGGCTTTCAGGGTGCAGGAGCTGCTGGCTATGAGCGAGGCCTCGGGGACGGGCGTCCCTGAAGACCGGCCAGAATCCACCGAAGAGTCTTCCAAAAACACCCCCAAAAAGAAAACCATCCTCAAAGACAGTGTGACGAGTCCATCCTCTTGCCAAGTTGATGGCAGCACATCACCGCAGCTGAACGGAACAAACACGGCAGAGAATGGTGATGAAGCTGGTGAGAAAAAGAAGAAGAAAAAGAAGAAGCAAAAACACATGAAAGAAGAGGAGGAGGAGGTTGAACTCTCTACTATGGCGGTTCCCGGCAGTGACTCCAGCGGTTACCTCAGTGACAAGCCGAGCAAAAAGAGAAGACGTGAAACTCCTTTAGATGTCACATCTAGTTTAAATGCCGCTCCGGAACCACCGAAGTCCAAAAAGAAGAGGAAAAGTGACTTGAAGTAGGAAGAAGAAAAAAGGATCTTCTGTTTGGAAAAAGATTCAATTATGTGTGTGTGAGACACCATTGAAATGACAACGGTGGCTCTGGAGGAAAATACAGGCGTGACATAACAACTAAACGCCTTTTTTTTGGCGAGCAGGAGCTTCTGAGCTCCCCTGAAATCACTTGATCGGAGGTTCAGGCTTGCAGAAGAATGTTGTGGAAAATCACATGACATGATGGAAGCGGACTTGACCCACTAGTCGTTGTTGGATTGCAGCTCTCTTTTGCCGCCTGTGGGGGGAGCAAAACGTCTTCACAGCCATTAAAACACCAATGAAACCATGTGAACCTCCATATTTTTAAACAACGTGTTGAGAGTAGAGGGGCTGGTGTAGTGCATTGATTTTAGAGCCACATGTTGATATTACTTCTCTGTATCCACTCTTCTGAAAAGATTGTCCTGAAAAGGACAGGGAGATTTTTTAGATCTTTCTTTAGTGTTGCGTTGTTTCTTTTCACATGAATGTGAACTTTGAAAACCAACAGAAATGGACATTAAATCATCCCAATTAACATGCTCATTCTTTAAACTGTTCACCCTGCTTCCATTCAGAGGTATTTCTAAAGACCAATAATTTGTTTATTCAAAATAACTGAAGAAGAGGTGGGTCTGCAAAAGTCTCCAGCATACAACTCTGCAATGCATCTGTTAGAAGAAATTCTCCCTGTAAGGTTTTTAATGCAAAGATTTCCTGTTCTTTGTCACATATTCCCTCCCACAACAAACTCTTTCATGCTGACCAGTTGGTGTCAGCTGATAAAGCCCTGAGAGACTGCCTGAAGATCTTAGTGTTTTCTCCCCCTCACACACACTTACACACACATCCTGCCTTCGGAGGGGGGTCTCATTAGTTGTAAGGTGCTAAGAGTAGGAGAGCTTATCGGGATCCTCCTAAAGAGGACAGATAAGGAGCTGCAATTAACTTTGCTCATCTTTATCTGTCACACCGGATCACGCACCTCTGTGCTGCCATTTAAAACCTCGATGATTTGACAGAAATGCAAACTTAAGAGTTAATTAAATGAGATTAAGAGTTTGACGTGAACATAGATTCCTGTCGCGCATGTATATGTTCGCTGTGAAGCTGCAGTTTAGCATTAAGACCAGCATTAACCGTCTAGTGTTTGATCTTAAATCGGAAATGAACAATTGACCATTTAAAGACCCGGTTACAAACTACAAGTACTTATTTAAAATACGGTAAAGAAATAAGATTTAAGCCGTAAGTGAACTAACTCATTGAAATTGGCGAGCCCTGCTTGCGCACACAAAATACACATCAGTTAATGTTACCACAATTTTACACTTTCGAGGACGCGTAACTCAGTTTGTATTGTCCACAGTACTTATGACCACAAAGTCGTTGCAAACAACCCCGATTCAACTGCAAGACTGAAGACATTTAACAGTGATCTTAAAAGTTCAAGTGTACTTTAAATGTTTGATACCGCGTGTCCTCCCATGACCCCCGCCCACCCCCCTCTCCGTCTTTATCAGACTTTTGCCCGAATCCAGCGCGGCCCATGTGCACCTGTACCCCCTCCCTCCATCACCACGCATTCATCTTGTCTTGCCTCCGCCTTATCACTCCCTCGCGCTGACTCCCCCCCCTCCCCCATCCCCCCCCACTGCCCTGCTTTCTCTCTTCCTCCTACTTGTCTCCCTGATTTATAGGAGGCGGTGTGCAGTTCACACACATTCCACTCCTGCAACCCCCCCTCCACCCCCCCGCCCCCCTCTCCCTCGCCACTGGACTCTCATATCTATGCTCGGCCATTTATCTTCATGATCGTCCACTGGAGATTAGAAGAAGAGAGTGGGGGACAATAGGAGGAGTGTTGTTTTCGTTAAGCGGGCCAGACTATCTGTTCATTCACCTCTGACTGCCTCTCGAGGAGCGGCCTGTGATGTGCGCCAGTGTTAATGTGTGTAGATTGGCCGCGTGACACTATCTCCTCTTCGTCAAATGTTCCAATCCGCTCGGCTCGTACGCGGAAAAAAAAAGCTCTGAAGTCTTTATGGGGAACAATCGGCTGACTGACGCAATGCTTCAGGTTCAGGACGTACAGACACACACGCTCGTAACAACCCATGCCGCACACTCACTGACTCACCCATGCGGACACTCCACGTCCGCAAATCCCCGTCCACGCACAGCCCCGTCGGCCAGGCCTAATTAGTTATGTGGTTGGCACTCTGCGCTGTCCCTGAGCCCCAAATGGCAGCGGGTCATAAAACGTTAAGTATTCCACCAGTCAGGGCCGTGCAACCGTGGCCATATATCCTCCGACGCGGGCCGGCCTGAGTCGTATCAAGGCCCATCTCTCACAGGCCCGCTGACATCCATGAAATCTCTTTATGGCCTTTTCAAAGGCATTTCTGAGGGATTTTTTGGCACTTCTGTTTTGCATCTCTCCTTTTTTCTTTTTTTTTTAATGCTTCCCCAGGTAAGCCTCACACGGAGTCAGACAGGCTCCGGCATTAAACCCTTTCCCAAGGGATCGGGGTTCACACACGTGTTTACACGAGCTCATACGGGCGCACACACACACACACACAGCTAACCCCAAAAGTAAACATTGTACTGGTTGGAGAGTTGGATTCCCATAGTTAGTTTGTTTCCTTGGTACCCGACACCCACAGTCCTGCCCTCAGTCACCATGGCAACGATACACGGGTGTTTGTTGGGACATCATTTCACTTGCTTGTGTTAGGCTATGTGTGTGTGTAGTTTCAAACGCCTGTTATCCCTACCTCAGGTATCTAAAGGTTTGATCATCGGACTTCTCTCCGTATGTGTGTGTTCCTCGGTGGGAGGTGAAATCACAAAACATTTTCTTTTCACTGTCTGGTACTGTCCTTCCATTGAGCTTTTCTCTCACAGCAAAACGCGTAATAGCTACGTTGTGGACCAACGTGGTATTCTCACGCTTTCTCCCCAAAATCATGATAATACCACATTTTATTTTGGCCTATTCATTTATATTGCCTTGCAACTACGTGCACTAGAAACTAATAAACAGAAGGTCTTCTACATTCTCTGGTAGAAGATTATGAAAGTAAAATACTTCTCGCTAGAAAAGCCATCGAAATGCATACAAATGCTGATGCTTTCTTAAAATATTGTGTTTTTCACAGATAATAGACCGACAGTCCACCATATTCTTTTTTTATGAGCTGAGGGAAACAAAACCAGCTTCATTTGTTGTCAGTTTAAATGGTTGTTTTTAATTGTGTGTGTGTGTGTGTGTGTGTGTGTGTGTGTGTGTGTGTGTGTGTGACTGCCGCGGCCGGTAAGATTAATAGGGCTCAATGTAACCAGGAGTTAATGGGAGGCTCACAGACGTCTAGACAGTGTTCAGACCAAACTCCTACACCCAAAGCGCTGGGGAAATATGGAAAGGACAAAAGGTAAAACAAAAAAATAAGTTTTTAATCTTAACTGTATGCAGCTATTATGACATTAATATCATCCACAGAGACTTTTAGTTTGCATTGAAAGACTGAGGCTAAATCAAAAGAACGTTTCCACATAAGTGTGAAAGTCAACACAGGGATTTACTGTGGAACAACGAGCAAACGTAAAAGCAAAGTGTTTTTTACCGCTTCCTGTTCCTTTTGGGTATTATATTTGAGGTAGGAGTAGAAATGGAGTGGATGGAGTAATAAGGGGAGGGGTAAGAAGGGGAACGCACACGGCTTATCATCAGACTTTCAGTTGCAACCTCCTCCAAAACCACAGAAAAGTAAATAAGCCAAAAGGTAGAAGAAAAAAAAAAGACAAACGCGTCTGGAAAAAATGACCTCATGTTTAGTCCTGTAGCTTGGCACAACAATACCCAGGACACAACTAAATCCATGTTAATTTTATGACTGAAGGTCCATTTTGGAAAGAGAGGAGGAAAGAAGAAGTAGAAGTAGAAGGAGCAAATCCTGGGTGGCTTATAAAGTGTACGTTAGAGCTGGAAAAACGCTTATAAAGTCATCTACGAGAAGATGAAAGAAAGTCCCCTTTTCAGTGATCCGTCCGCCAACTCTGGCTAACAGGGTGACGTTAATTACAAAAGACCACATGTGACAAACGTGTTCAGCGTGAAAAGAGAGAGACGGAGATCTTCCAATGAGTTTAGAGATGGATGCTGAAGAGAGCAAAAAAATTAAAAGCTATATGGGTAAAGGCTTGTTCAGCATCGGAAATCAACCAAGGCCGTAGTTTATAATCATTATAACCATAATCATCTGTATACGGTCTGGTCATCTGATGTCAGTGTGAACTTGAGCTGTAATGGTGTTTTAAGCCTTGCAACCATTTAAAAGAGATCCTCTGTAGCTATTTATTTGTATATAAACTTTTATTTTTAAGTCATGTCAGAGAAGTGAGCTCTTAAGCATCATGTGACTCCAACATGTGTTTCTCAAAAGGATTTATATGCAGCTAGAATAAAAACATTGATTGATGAGTAAGAATACCAAGAATCCTCAAGCTGAACCTTTTGTACTGAGTCATCACTTTAAACAGTGGAGCTCCACTTAAATGTGATCACAAACACTGTCCTTTGTAGTGTCAATTGGTAACAATATACAAGAGGAAATGTATTGGGAGGCCATTATGAGTTTAATGCAGCAGTTCTGGCACACTGTCATGTAGGAACATATTTTTTACAATCTGAAAGGAGAAAAAACTGGAGGTTAAGATTTACACAAGAACAAAACACCGAGTAATATACCTTCATGTGGAAGAGCCTGAAATGACAAAGTGCTTTAAGCACGCTGCCCCTCTACATTGCCATCAACAATCTCGTCATCATCATCATCATCATCATCATCATCAAGTGGTGGCTTCAGTTCCTGATTCTTTCCTACTTCTAAACATCCACCAGAGTTCTGAATATGAGCGTTAACACAAATGAAACATGGCACCCTCAAAACACACAGCAGAGAGTGGGTGACCTTCTTTTGGAAAATAAACACAGACATTACTCAGACTGGAGGGGGCTGAGGCAAGGTGCTGACATGGGTGACGGAGGGGGGGGGGACCCCGCAATGAGCGTTTCAGCGTGCCGGTGGAGGTTCATTTGGAAAGGAGGAGTTGAGGCCTCGAGGCAGTGGTCGGGTGAGTGGGAGGTTTGGAGCAAAAGGGGCGAGGAGGGAGATATATGAACCCCACCTTTCACACATCCACCCCCCGTGCACCTCTCACAGCCCTCCACCCGGCCGCGTAGACACCCCATGACACACACCCCGTCGGCTAAAGTGTCCAGCTAATCAGAGGGCGGGATGGAGGGGCAGGTGGGTATGAGTGAACCCAATGAGTCGGCCTCCGGGTGTCGAGGGAGGAGGAAAGAAAGGCAGACGGATTCCCAGTGACACAATGAAGAAGAGGGAGACGGGTCAGGAGTTAAACTCATCTCCCTCACTCCCTCGGCTTCCCGCTGACTCCCTCCCTCTCACGTTTTCAACTATGAATTAGTCTCATTGGCAACACCCTGAAAACTGACGGTGTCGCCAATGCACTCAAGGCGTGCACAGTAAAATTGGCTTTAGTCACACCCGTTGTTCGTCCACTCTCCCCCATTTCCTGAGATGGAAATGGGGGAGAAAAGGGTCAAGGAGAGAGAAAGGGAGAACGGGAGAGGAGTGTCTCGTTTCAGATTTACAGTGGTGGTGGCTGGAGAGATTTGGCAGTGCGCCTACCGCCCAACGAAGGACGGAGCCAGAGGAGGAGTAAGATTTATTCAGTGAGAACAACTCTGGCTGCTCTGCAGCAGCACACTGGACACATACAAGCGTCATGAAGGAACGACAACTTCAGTTAAAATGGATCTCTGATAACACATGTATATTGTTCTGGGTCCAACCATAACCTCTGACCTCCCAGAGGGACAAGCCAAAAGAGAAGTTAATTACATTTTTATAGTATATGTGTGAACAGATACTTAGTTAACCCGAGTTCTGTGAAGTTTACAGACATTTTACAGAATTTATATGAACTGAGACACAACATTAATTACCGTTCTGGGATACTTTTTTTCCCCAGGCCATTCCACATCCAGACTTCTTGACAAAAGTTCTGTTTACCACCGATGTTTTTGATGTCAAAACTCCTTTGTTTACTCCCACAAACATTAAGTTACACCACAAACTCGTAAACTCAAATAATAACTGAGCAGAGCAGGAAATGGCCCATTATGAGTCTCTAAGTGAAGGTCTGTCCTGTGTTTCCACTCTGACGATAAACCCCTCTAGGTGTGTGCGTGTCTCCCGTGTGTTTGTGTGCCCCTTTTGGGGTTTTACTCCTTATTTAAGACCAATATTTACCCAGCAGCCCCAGGGTGAGATTACCTCATATTCTCCCACCCAGCTGTGCTTTCTAAGTGTTTCTATGGCAACCCGCGGAATGTCCCATCATGTTTATCTGCCTGACGGGAAAATCCGAGAGCAAGAGGAGGAGGAGGCAGCGCTGGGAGATGGAGAAGATACACTTGGGTTGGAGTGTGCATACGAGGCAGACACTTACGCTCTCACACTCCTTTGTATATGGAATAACCAAACAAGAATGCATGAGACACAAAGTTACTGCCGGTATGTGACTGCTGTTAGAGTTTGTTCACTCCACCAAGAGCATTTTTATGCATTTATACGCAGAATATGATGACATTTCGAAATGTTTGTTGCTATGTCTGCATGATAGCAATGCAGCATCTTAAACTAGGGAATAATCATTGAATTTCAAAGCGTGTGTCCATGTATTTCCATGTGGTTTCATGTATGCTTGTGTGTATATATACTGTATATATATTTATATGTTGTTTTTGCTTTCAATATTCTTATGATTATGGCTGTCCAAGCAGTTTCTACATATAAAAATAAATATAAATGCCATTATACTGTTCTACTACTATTACTCCCCTGGTTGTACTGAACCTTGGATTACATATCAATTGATTGAGATGTATACAGATTATGGTGCATTACTTTTGTACAGTGAATGTGCAGAAATACACGTCACTGTTTATTCAGTCACAAAGAGAAAATTACATTCTGTGAGTTTTAATAAATGTTAAAATCCATGATGCAATAAAAAACAAATGTTACATTTATTTTATTAAAAACACTTTAAAATACCATCTATCTGCAACTTATAATAAATTATAAGTTATAAACTTATAAAAAATATATGAATTCTTCCTCTGAATGAATGGCAACTCTCTGCAAAGCTCCAGAGTTGTATATTGTTCAGGGTTTGACCATAACCTCTGACCTCTCAGTAGGGACCACAAAGCAGAACTTATCCCCATGGATCAGTTCTTTTTTACAGTATTAATATGATCAGTTGCTTAGTTCAGTTCCGTGAAGCTGAAAGTGAGTATTTTCCATGCCTGGTACAATCTGTCATCGTGACTGAGTTCCACCAGCACTGCAAAACCCCAAAACAGGAACTGCTAAAGCAGTACAGTCTCTCCTCCTTAAACCACTTGAGTTACCCCTGAGTAACGTATCTAACCCCAAGAGACTAAAAGTCTGGAGAGTGTTTTTGTTCTGGACCGAATTTGTGTTTATCTATGAAATGTGACCTTTCTCGCTGCCTATTCAATTAATATGCACATCGGCTCTTGTGTTCTTAGTCAAACTACCTAATTTAAGTTTGATGAAATACAATTTGAGTCTGTGTCTTCCCATAGGACAAACTTAAAGAGCTAAAAATCCTGATGATGTTGCCCTGTCCCCTGCAGCACAATGCGCTGTATGCTGCACAAACGAAGTGTGTCAAGATGTGGGAAATTGTGTATCAATTTTTTCTGGTTTTCAGTGAAGTGTGATAAATGGAAACAGGTCACTGAGCTTTAACCCAAAGGAACATAGTCAGATTTAAACATCCAGGCTCAACTCTTTCTCTGCATCACCGCTATCACCATCAGCAACAATAACAAGTTTGCTCCCAACAATGCAGAGCTGGTTAGTGACCAAGCACTTGCACATAAAGCGCACAGTTAAGCCTGTCTCTCTCAGCAGTCCCTGCAGTGTGGACTCTGTCCTGCCATGGAAACAGACCGTTATTTGCTTTAATTTGCAACAGAATAGTGCATGGTGTATAGTGACTGCTAGGGAATGTTCTATTTGGTCTTCTCCCGGCCTGTTTAAGTGATAAAAGTGTCATTATTTAGCCTCTGAAGCAGAGGGGAGAGTGCAAACAAGGCTGTATGACCCTCTGTCAAGAGCCTCCGTCCTTCAGAAGCTCATTAAGCGCCTCCAGGAAGGACAGCGCATCAATTGGTAGGGTCCTCCGGGCCTCCTCTCTGCCTTTTTAAGCCTCTCACAGGCCGAGCATAGTTAGAAATGGACTCGATTTAGAGGTAGCAGGGACATGAAAGATGTCGCACTGTGAGGAGGCACATGCAACTTATTAAAACAGCAGGAAAGGTATTGGGACTCGAGCCAAATAGGATCTCACCCTGTTGTGCTGTGACCGGATTTGGAGACATTTGGACTTGTTGAGATGCTCCTTCTGTTTTTGTCCTGAGAGCTTTGATTGGCGTCACTTTAGCGCTCGTCTGGATCGCAGACGGGCTATAAAAGCGTCGCGTTCCCGGCGAGACCGCCGCCCGGGACTGAGCAGTGGAGATGCAAGGCCACTTAGTCGACTCCACGTTGATCGATTTTGTCAATGACATGAACCTGATGGAGCCGGCGGCTGATGACGCGCGCAGCCCGAACAACCAGACGCGGCTGAGCGACTCGCCTTGGAGCGACCTGGAAGACGACGCGCGCACCGCGGGCATCTGCGCCGTGATGGGCGTGCCGACGTGCTACAGCCGCGGGGAGCGCGGCCGTCACAGCAGGTCCAAACGCCGGCGGATCATAACCGTGGTCCAGCGGCAGGCGGCCAATGTGCGCGAAAGGAAGCGGATGTTTAGCCTCAACGAGGCGTTTGACGAACTGAGGAGGAAAGTTCCAACATTCGCCTACGAGAAGAGACTGTCCCGCATCGACACTCTCCGTCTGGCCATCGTCTACATTTCCTTCATGACGGACCTGCTGAGTGCGAGAAGTCCAATGTGAACTCTGTTCCCTTGGAGATGGTATTGCGTTTATAAATTTACTGTTCACAATGTGATGTGGGTCAATTTCTGAAACCCAGAGAACAAACATATATTTGACAACGTTCCAAATCCTCCTATCAAACAGAAAAGTATGGCAATGGAAATGATTTTGCCACCGACATAAATTAATAGACATGACCTAAAAAATCTAAGAGCCGATCCTCTAAATATTTGACCTAATATATGTGACCTAAGATATGTTTTGCCTTAAAATAAATCGAATTAATACAATATTGTATGTGTTCGTTGCTGTACATTTAATATCATCGGATTAAATTCCCTGATACCTTTAGTATTTTATTTTTTTGTATGATATATGTATGATGTTATAAAAGTGTTTGAATCAGCTGTTCTAGAGGACATGCTCATCTATATACTTTAGGGAGGTCTCCGTGTGAGACAGAAGCTCCAGGTGTTATTTCAGCACCTTGGAGAGCGACACAGTCTCACCTATGTCACACGTTGATCAGGTGAGTGCAGTTCCCTCTAAAGAATGAGAACAAATCCGAAATAGTCTTTTTTTTAAAGCCTTATCTACCGTGTCAAGTGCAAATGGCTAAAGACTCATCGGATTTGAAGGTCATAACCAAAGTTCACTGCGTGACGCTGGATGTTATCTTTAGCACGGAGGTGTTAATTGAGTCTTTTCAGGGAGATCCAGGCCCGAAAGGCTCTTGTGGATGTTACGGGACTATAAACGGGACTGCCGTCGACCTCCTCAAAAGAGGCGAGGCCTCCCTTTGGATAATTCACACCACAGACCACCTCCAGAAGTTGCCAGATCCAGTTTCAACCACATGTAGAGGGACCCCTGCTGGATTTCTGATATTGTATCGTGGTAAGCTGTAGCTGGGTGGTCATGTGGTCGCCCTCTCTCTCCCCCCCTCTCTCTCTCTCTCTCTCTCTCTCTCACTCACCCCCTCTCTCTCTCCCCCCACTTACCTAGTCCAACTTCATCACCTCCAGTGTTTGCTTTGCGCTCCAGCAGTGCACCGCCTTTAGCGACCCCGCTGTGAGCACGGATCCGCCCTCAGAGCTCCCTGGGACGGCCCGTCTTTTAAACCTGAGCCGCGGTGTCCAGATCCCTGCGGGAGTCCGACCCGTTTAAGCGCATACCTCAACGTGGGGCCACTGACGGGAAAATAAACACCTCGGTCTGCTTATACGAGCAGAGACCTCCTGCTGGGTCAACCTCCTGTGTTCCAGTAGTCTGATATCTTTCACTGCCACCGCTGCTGCATCTCAGGCAGAGTCTAGACCTGAGCAGGGAGACTTGGGGCCTACATGTGGGGGGATTTATGTTATGTTCTCTGTTACACTTTTGTTTATTACCAAAAGGAAAAGGTAAGAAAGGGAATTCTACGCAAAAATGACAAATCATCCCTGACGGTTATCAACATTTAAAATAAATCAAAGATTGAGAGAGTATTATGCATTTGGGGCAGAAAACCAGTTTATTTTTCTTGCAAAAATATACACCCGTGATTCAATTACACCACTATTCACTCCCATGCGCAACCTTGCAGCATCCTTAAGGAGTCTTAAACACAATTCTTCAGATATTATAGCTCGAACTTTCCTTCCTCTGCAGTGTTGTGTTACACCCCTCCTCGCCCAATCACAGCACTCCCCCAAATCCTCCTGCCCGCTATCCCCGCTATAAGAGCCCCGGTCCTTCCAGTCTAGCAGAAACCTCTCCGTAGTGTCCACTCTCCTTCGCAGGCCGCCATTCGTATTACCTGTCGAGTCTGTTGATGTTGTGACCAGTTCTTTGAATCTGGCTCAGGGGTTATTGCGCTCCCACATACGATAGAAACTTGTTTGGAAGAGACTATGCGGGAAGAGGACTCCTCCCCAATGGACAGTGCAGGGAACAGCGAGGAGGAGAACGACCGTCAGCGGCCGCGCAGGGGTGCCAGGAAGCGGCGGGCGACTCGGAGGCGCGCGGGCGACGACGAGGAGGAGGAGGAGGAGGACATTGAGATCCCGAGCCCCGAGAAGAAGCAGTGCAGGAAGAGCTGTGACGCCGGAGGTGGAAGCGCAGGCAGCGGCGACAGCGAAACCAGCAGCAGCCCCGCGCCCTCCTTCGACGACCTACAGACGCAGCGCGTCATGGCCAACGTCCGCGAGCGGCAACGGACGCAGTCCCTCAACGAGGCGTTCACGTCGTTACGCAAGATCATTCCCACCCTCCCGTCGGACAAACTGAGCAAGATCCAGACGCTGAAGCTGGCGGCTCGGTACATCGACTTCCTGTGCCAAGTGCTGGAGAGCGATGAGCTGGATGCGCGGGGGACCAGCTGCAGCTACGTGGCGCACGAGCGCTTGAGCTACGCGTTCTCGGTCTGGAGAATGGGGGGGTCGTGGTCCTTGTCGACCACGACCCACTAACGGGGCTGCTGTGGATGGTGCATGAAGGTATGATGAGTGACTTTCTGCAGGAAGACGAACTGTGCCAAAATGCACATTTTACGCGCAACGACCCACATGAAAAGTAGTGTTGTGTTGCAATGCAGTTTAGCTATATAAACCAGTCCTTGATTGATTAAGTCTGCTTCATTTCGTAATAGGAAGCATGGGTGGCTCTAAGCTGTATAGAAATAATACGATTTGTTAGACAGCCACAACACTCCACCATCTACTTATATAAACTTTGAACTGTGGCTATTTACAAAGTGGGAGATGACCTTTTTTCTGAATACATGTTTACATTGCTTATGCCAATTGGTCACAACCATACATGTCTGTAAAAAAGCCTTACACCATACAACTATATTGCATTTTATTCTTAACTGGATTTGCATTTCTTTCACAGATTATCCAGAGTGAAGAACTAGTGGATGAGACTGAAACAATTTTATAACAGCCGAGGGACCAAGCTGTGCTTCAGGCCTCAGAGGAGAGCGGCCTTTTCATATTTCCCATTGCAAGGACTTTAATGTTTGCAAGGGAGCACTTAGAACAGACAGGACGGATATGAAGAAAGACCACTGCGACAATGAATGTAGTAAAAACAAAACGATGTCGGATCAACTGCTCTGTTTGGAAACATGAGGGAAAAATATGAGAATTCATTCCAAATTATTGGTGACAACGTTTCACAGTAAATGAAGTATTTTGTATTTATTTTTCTACACAAACTTGCATTTCCTTTTCCCCACTCAAATGAAAGTTATTTATTTTTGGGATATCACATAATTCTGAATGGATCAGGAGTCTGCACATTTTGAGTGTTGTAAATATTTGGTAATATCTTGAATAAAGGAAATAAAAGTTCTTACTTCTCCATTGTCTGAATATTCTTTAGGCTTTCACAACAATAAGCTGAGTCACAAAGTAATACAACACGGGTGGCTATTTGACACTCGAAATGTTTGATATATGTTTGAAATGTTTTAAATATCCAACATTTTTGGCAACAAACTCCTGTCCCATAGTCTCAGTAGTACTTTGAGCAGAGAGTTTATTTTCATTGTTTGTTGCTGAATCGACAATTAAATACTAAACCACAGTGGAGGCGGAAAAAGAAAACATCTCATACCCGTGTCTTAGTCTGTAGTGATTTCTTGAGCTCGGGGATCTGGGGAAGCCATAATTAGCCGGTGGTCTGTTTGAACAGCGTGACTGTAGAGCTGTGTGAGGCATGCATGATATTCCCAGATGTCCAACAAGCCACAGGTCATTATGGGAGTCTCCTGCAGGTGCTACAACGGACCAGAGCTCTGACGGATATAAAGGGTCATAAAGCAACCCGAATTCCTGTGTGGTTACATAACATATTTACATACAATCTCATTGATCAAAACAACCAAGCTGTAGAATGAGAAATTTAAATGATCATTAGAGGAAGGATTTTAATATCAATTTGGCTGTAAGTCATTATCATTGTATTTTGTGAGTTTGGTGTATACAAAAATCGATTGAATTCAATTCAATTGAATGTTCACTTTCAATGTGCATTATATTGAAATGAAAAAGCCTGAAACTGAGCAAATATCTGGTTTTAAATCAACAATAACTCATGAAACCTACCTTTAGTAAGTCTTCTTGAGCGAAGCACAACGGCCTAATCGCCAATGGAACATTTTCAAAAATTGATCTACATACACAGAATGTAGCACTATCAGACAAAGGCTATTAGACCAGATGGGGCCCCATTACCAAAAGTGTTCTACCCATAAAAGTCCAGTGACAAGTGCTTAAAGACGACCCAGTTCCTACAGGAATAGAATGTTACAGGAGCACTTGGAGCTGTCATACATGAGAGATACAGAGAAACACTTCATAGCGCGTTCCACATCTCTCCATAGGGTTGTTGAGTGATGATTATGGGAGCCTTACTGTGTTTTTGCTTCACGGGTTGCGTGCGGAAGGTAAAGCCATCAGCTCTGACCCGAGGTCCTCGCCTGCCATCGAGGGGAATCGATTCCCACCCTGAGATCACCGTTGCCGTGTTATCTTAAACTTGAGGCTGTTGCTCTGACACAGAGGAATGTCACCTCTGAGGCTTCGAAGGCTCACTCGCTCACTCAAAACGCACACACACACACATATATATATATATATATATATATATATATATATATATATGTTTTACACACTGATGGAGATTTCTCACGCCTACCAAACAGGGAAATACATTCCACAGACAGAAAGAGGGGGAAGAGCGACTGAGCTCCTGCCCACCTTTGATGTTCGGCGGTACTGGGATGACCGCTGGTTATCAGCGTGGAGGCATCTGGCTCTCTGGTTGTAAGTCTGCTCTGATAAACTCTTTGATGACTGACACTCTCTCTCTCTGTGTCCCGCTCATTAATCACAGTTTATATCTCCCCGCTGTGCAGTCTTTGCACTGATCTAAGAGTCAAAGGTGCAGGCCTGTGTGTGTGTGTGTGTGTGTGTGTGTGTGTGTGTGTGTGTGTGTGTGTGTGTGTGTGTGTGTGTGTGTGTGTGTGTGTGTTTTAAAACCAGGCGCTGTACATCTTTGTGAGAAGGGGCTCCCCACGCCTCTGCACGTGGACATTTGGGCCATCATGATGTTTGTCTACTCGTTCAAACGAACATAGACCTTCTTGTCTTACTCCCTTTTCTTATTTCAGTTGGTGTCACCTCATCTCCACGTCTCTCTACAGCTCTCCCTTTACGGGGTAACAAGAGGAGGAGGTGGGAGATTTGCAAGCCTGGTTTCCATTAGTGCTAATTATCGTGTTTCATTTCAACCTGAAGCAGTCTGCTTGTATGTGTGTGTGTGTGTGTGTGTGTGTGTCTTTGTCAAAGTGTAAGTGTACTTATGTAATCCCGTATGCTTTGGAGTCTCTTTTTATTTGTTTTCTGCTGCTTTTGACTTGAGCATCGCAGATCAAGATAATCCTTTCTGATGACATTGTCACTCTGTAAGAAAAGGAGAAAAAACATCTAGTTCATTGTTTGCATTCATGATGACCTGTTATTGTTGTGTTAATAATAATAATAATTTTGTGGTGGTGATTTGAATAACTGTCAGTTAGACACTTTCTCACTAAATTTAGCACCTTTTGGATTGAGTGCTGCAGCTAAAAGTATTGGCAGCTATGGACAGGGTTTTATCAGTTGAATACTTTTTAAAATCTAGCGTACTTACGCTACTGTCTCAAGATTACCAAACCCAGTTTTAAAACATAGATTCAATTCATCAGGCTTTATTGGCATGACAATTAAGTATGTGTTACCAAAGCACAATTACAGGAATACAAAATATGAAATCGACAATTGTAAAAACAAAGATGCCACTAGTTTCTTGTGTTGTGGAAGGAAGCAACACATTTTGCAACACATTCTACTCTCTCTTATTAATTATCTCCCTTTGTATTTGCTTTTTTTCTTTTAATTCTGGGAGGAATTCCCCAATGATGTTTCATTGTTTCTCTCTTGAGACAAAGTGTCATTCTGTCTCCTCAGCGCTCCGTCCTCTTGATGACAGTTCAGCCTGGAGGACCCCTTTGCTGGCACACAGCCTCCATCGTTACCAGCTTGCAAGGAAGCAGCAGGGGAAGCATTTTGGAGGCAGCTACGGTAACGCGGTGCGTGATCGCGAGCAGGAAGGAAGAGAGTGACAGAGGACTGACAGATAGGAAGTGAGGGCAAAGCGGCCCAGTAACATAATGAGTGCTCACACATTCCCTGAGGTCGGTGCCAACTGCACCCATCCCTCCTGACCTGTGACCTCTCAAGACTGACCCCCGTCCCCAGACTGCAGGGACCCCCAGCTGGACCCCGAGCCACCACATTCACGTCGACAAAGCATCCTCTCACATCGCTAATACCTCTCAGATGGATGGACGGAGGTGAACAGAGAAGCGGGGTTTCGGACGGTGCGGAGGATCACGGCGGCATTTCAAAATGAACGCAGAAGCGAGGAAAAGAGGAAGCGGGGAGGGACCCAACTTATATGAATCCTCTCAGTCGTCCCGCCCGAGGCTGTTTATCTTGGAGATTGAGTTAAGCGCAAGCCCCGTATAACTCTCCACATACCACACGATATCACAGTGACCCCGTTTTGCGAACATAAACATACGCGCTTTATCAAAGACCAGCACGGCTCGTTCAAACACATTGGCTCTTTCTCCTAACTTAATTAACCTCACCTTATACAAAGTTCCTTTATTGGATTTGGAGTCTTCTAATTCTGGCTTTAAATGGGAAACTTTAGGGGGTCTGTTGAGGATGATTGAGTAGCTTTCCTCCATGTTTACATTATATAACCACAGAGGTCTCTTATCATGCATTCGTCTATAGACTATCAGCGTGAAAAAAAGCCCGAGGTCACGCACAACGCACTTATTCCTACAAAGAGAGGCCATTGTTTGACCGAACACAGATCCCTTCACAGGGACGGGAGTGTGGCTGTCGGTGGGGAAATGTATGTTTCCTTGTTGTGTTAATAGTAGAGAGAATTGTCCTGACTCAGCCCAAACACACACACACACACACACACACCCACACACACAGCGTTGCATCATACTGTGTTATATAAAGTTTTAGCTCTTCTCTGTTGAAAGCAATAACCAAAACAGAGCTGCAGTTTACTGGCATTCTGAGGGCCCCTGTCACGAGCAAGTATGTGCACTCAAACACACGCACACACACACACACACACGCACACACACACACACACACACACACACACACACACACACACACACACAAGGGTAAAGTTGTGGATGACTTGGCAGTAAAAGTGATTCTAGCGTATGGTCTAAGGGGAGCTGTGCTGGGAGAGAAATGGACGTTGAAATCTCCGGCCTTCCCTCTAGTGTTCACTCTGGTGGTCTCTCCATTTCTTTTTTCACCTCCTTTTATTTCTCCGTCGTCAGTGTTTCTCTCACGACTTTGAGGTGGTCCGTGTTGTTCCGTCTTTCCATCATCCCTAATCTCCCTCTTGATTGCGCTCTCTCCTCTTCTCTATCGCGTAGTCTCCTTCTCATTGTTTAATATCTCTTCTCTTCTCATTTCCTCCTCTTCTTCAAACTCCCTCCCCTTTCGCCTCTTTGTTTATCACCACACACAAATACAAAAACACGCATTTACGCCTCACTATCGAGGCTGTTCGCCAAAAGTATGCGAGCACCGCCAGAAATTTGGGTGTGCGCTTGGAGGAAAACCAGGCCAAAAGAAAGATGCCGGGACTGAAAGAAAGTCTTGCTGATGCCGTGATTATCGCTGGCCTGCATTTTCCAAGCCACTGATTCAGTGTGTGTGTGTGTGTGTGTGTGTGTGTGTGTGTGTGTGTGTGTGTGTGTTTGGGGATTTTCGTTCCTTGGCCAAACTTTTTAAATGTAAACATTTTAATTGGTGCCGTGACAGTTTCTCTCTCCCTGTTTCTCCCTTTCTTCTCACTCAGAAGGTGTTGGTTGAGGAATTTTATAAGAGTTTGGTGGCACATGAACCGTTTGCTCGTTTTTTTTCCCAGGTCCTGTAAAAAAGTCCTAAATGCCTCATAACTCTCTCCTCCCCTGGCTGCTTGGAGGGGGTTAGTGCCAACTTCTAAAGTCTTTCACACACACACACACACACACACACACACACACACACACACACACACACACACAGACTAACAGAAAAAGTGTAAAGTAACACAACCTATCTTAAACATTTTAAAAAAGAGCCAAAAGGTCTCATTGAGATCAAAATCACATAAACGCAATGAAACGCAGAAATGGTGAGAGAGAGAGTACGTTTGTGTGTCTGCGTGTGTGCGTACGTGCGTGTGTGTTTTAAGCAAACTAGTTTCAAGAAATGATGGCACAGTAAAAAGACATTTGCCAGGATTACATGGCAAATGTAAAAACATGGCAGAGTGTCTTTGTGTGCGCGTGCTTGCGTCCGTGTGCCTGTGTGTGTGCGTCCACGCATGTGGGAGATTTACAAATAGTTGGATCATCCGGACAACATAATAGTGTGTAAGTGAACAGGTCCGCTACCTGCAGCCGCTAAACCTCAAACCAGTACCTGCCAAGCCCCAACCAGGTCCCACAAGAAAGACAAAGTAACTGAGTTTTAACCAAAGGCTGAGCAGAATCTGACTGGTGCAGATTCATTGCTCGCGTTGTGTTATTTTGTGAGGAGGTGCCTCACAGAATAACACAATCTGACTTATAAATCCTGTGCTCATCAACCGACTCGGGGGGATCGGAGATCCTGACAATCTCCACAGCTTTAGGGTAGACGGGGGTTATTAAAAAGGGCACCACGGGGATATCGATATGGCGGGCCTGACGTGAATTTAAAGGGAGGAGAAACGCCATGTTGGAACCAGGTTATTTGGGTTGGAACCGGCAGCGAAACCACTTCCTGAGGCCACACGCGTGATCAGCACCTGCATTAAGGTAGAAATGTGCAAAGAAAGGTTTTGCACTGAAATAATATAGGTTGCATTGCCCACAGTGAATAAAATGCCCGCATGGTGCTAATAAAACCTTCACGACTCTTCGTAATGAAAGGTGTCTGGATTCTCACCCCCCCCCCCCCCCCCCCAAATCCGCAACTGCTCTGTGCGTTTTTAAAACTCATTACTTCAATACACAAATCCCTAAAGCCAGAATTACTCGATTTACTTGCGAATGTTCTTAGGTTCTGCTTTCACTTCAGCTTCTTTCAAAGTTTGTCACCGATGTAAGGCCCCCAAAATGAGGAGTTAGAGCAGGAAGTGAACCCTCCCCCCACACTGCGTTTTTACGCTCACACGTGAAACCTGAGCCACAGGAAGCGGTCCTGCGCAGCATCATGCCAGGGCAGATTAATTATTCACCATTTGAAAAAAACACCTTATTCCCCTCTACTATATCGCTGTCCCCCCCTGCCCCACCTTTACTCTACTCTTTCCATTTTTCCGTCCCCCAGAGAGGAACAGTCAAGGAGACAAAAAGCTCTGCTACCTGCGTTATCTCAAGCTGAGCCGCATTCAGACTCAAAACGAGCTGCTGCTGCTGCTGCTGCTGCGGTTGTACAGGCCCCAAATTCCGGGAAATATCCGCCGCTGGTGTTCCCTGAGGACTTGCGGTATTCCTGCCCACAGCATCCCCACAATGCTTTTTGTGGAATTTTCTAGATGGATGAAAAGCAGGTTTATTCAAACTCTTTTGAAAAGTGAAACATATATCGTTTTTATCTCTCCGTGGCTGTATTATTTTACTGGATAAACCCAACTGTGAAAAGACTGAGGGAGAGAATAAAAAGAACAATTTTGTGCTGGTTTTATGAGAACAGAGTGAACAAACAATAAACCACCCATAATGTGGCCGATTAACACTATAAAACCTCATTCCAGTTACTTCACCAGCATTTCTTTCTTTTAATTAAAAAAGAAAGTTTAATAATTTTTTCAAAACCAAGTTAATGGGTTGACTTATCCAGCAACTATTTCTGTGTTTTAGCCGATTCACAATTCAAAACACTATGAAATAGTAAAATAAGTTTTACTTTGGCCTGGGCATGTGAAGTGCATGCTCAACATTTGACAACAAATTATGTTTGCAATCATTTATTGGATTGATAACCCAACTTGAATAAAAAAGGACATTTTACAGTACAGCTACTCTCCATATTTTGCTTTAAATGCAGTTGTCCATGCCTTTTATTCATCAAGTTTGCTGTATGGAGCAATGTTAAAAGGTCCCTGAAGTCGGTAAGGGCTCTATAGGCATATTCCCCTTCCTGGTGATATAAATATATATATATATATATTTTCATTTTTGTGATTGATAGACCTGCAATCTCTGGATGGGGGGAGCTCAGGTGGTAGGGTTGTTGATCCATTAATCATGGGACTTCTGTTTGCTTGTCAAAGCATCCTTGAGCAACACACTCAACACACTGAACCGCAAATCTTTCCTGCCCACACGCATACTCATGGTTTTTTATAGACTTAAATTATTTTTACTTTGTACTATGAGTTGTACTTGTTATTACGCCTTGCTCTAACTTTTGTGATCCATTGTGGTTAGTGCCCTCCTGACTTTGTGCAATGTCCTAAATGTTATTCACTTATTCACAGTAAGCTCATGTTGTACATTTGTGTCAGCGGTCAGTGTGTGACCACAGAGATGTGCACACGGCGCTACAATGACACAGTCATTTTTCACCAGGAAGTGTCCACTCTCCTCCTGTCACACGGTGACCGTGTGGACTGAGCTGAGGTCAGGAGGGGAGAAGGTTGTGTTAAGTGGAGTTTGGTGGAGCAGCGGCCAAGCACACTTTCCCCTCAGGCAAGTAGTCAAGGGACAATTGGGGGCATACCCACACACACACACACACACACACACACACGCACACAACCTCATGCACACACTCACATACCCTTAAGCGGTTGATTCTGAAACAAACATCTTGCCCCATTAATACCCTCAGTGCCTTGGGCTGCTTGCCCCACTGGCCTACCCTGGTGACCCTTGTTACCGTGGTGATTAAATATTGTGGGCCTTCATCTGCAAACATTTAGCCAGTGTCACCCTGCCACCGCGGCTTAGCAGCAACGCACACAAACACGCAACCGAGGTCACACAATTAACAGCTGACAAATGAATATCTCATCTCTGCAACGGCTGTCGGTTGAAAACCTCGAACACTGAGCTATTTCTAAGCGTTAGAGTAATACTAAACCTCGAAGGATAAAAAGCTCACCCAGAAGTGGTTGTAAAATGGTTTTTGTTGTCCTTCTTGACAGAAAACAGAGGCTGTGGTCAGAATTCTGAAGCATAATTCAAGCTGTGTTCCAAACGGTTGTATTTCTGCCAAAATCTGGAGACACTGACACACTTTTTCTTAGAATGCGTCAGGGCGATACTGTTACATAAAGCTCTGTGAGGTAATCATCCATTTATGTAGTGGTGCATCTTTTCAGTCTCACTTTACTGTCAAAGGACCCACAAAACACAAAATGTAATATGCCGGGCTGAAGGTAAGGCTGTTTTTATTTTATTATCAAAGGTGACATTTTGGAGGTACATCAACAAAGATATATACCTTTAACACCCATTTCCTTCGTCATTGAATTACCATTGGATGTCACATTCCACCTCCTGACCTCTGACCTATGACACGCAGGTCCTCCTCCTTCAGGCAAAACCAAAAGGGACACCGTGTGTGCCTCAGGTCACTCGTTCGCTTACTAAGCAGAGCAAAGGAAGTTGTAACGTCTGGAAATAGGTCTCCTCTAATTACATTTTTAGTTTTTAAGCAACTCGGCTTGCCGCATCGTTATCCAACAAATGCAAACAAATGTTGATATCATGTCGGACATCCAAACACACGTCGCATCCTAATGTTGACCCCAACAGTTTTTGTGTTCTTTAAGGTACCTGAGGTGGTGCTATGGGAGATGTACATAGCCTCTTGGACCAAAGTCTTTCTGATTAACAGTGATCAGGCAAGTAAGAAATACTCAGGAACTCTGGCCTTCAGTCTGAGACAAAAAAAGAAAAGAAAAAAAGATAGAGAAGGGAACTAATCGAGGATTCAAAAATCCGTACAAACCGGAGCAGGCGAAAATACACAAAGAGACGACAGCCTTGTTTCTACTTAATTGACAGGTTGACAACTCCCCATGTCGGTCTTAAATCAGGTGATCTGTTTCTGCATGCTTTGATTATTCCTCGTCCTTCCTGGTGGAAAGAAATTGGCATTCCTTGTTCTGTGCATGCACTCAAAGGTTATTTTGAGGCTCCTACAGTCAAAAACTCTACAAAAATCATATTCCCAGTGTTGATTCACAGAATTGAATGGAGGGCTTTTGCTCTAAACAATATTTGCTTCATTTGACATATTTTGAGAGTTGAAGCCTCGTCTATAACGATTCTTCCTTGAAATATTTTTAGTAATAAATGTTTATTACATAGCGGACAGCTCGCATTCAGTATATTGTTTACGTAAGTAGCTCCCCTGTGCTCTTCTTCAAGGGATTGCTGATTGTTTGTGAAGCTCTGATTGCACAACAGGATTAATTTGAGACATTCCACGATTTTTTTTTGAGCCGTCCAGCACACCTACAGGCGCGATAGATAAATAGTGACATCTAGCGGTAAAAATACCACACTGCTGGTTAGGAGGGGTCACATTCTTCATGTGCAGTCTATAAAAAAATATTTTTGAGACCGTTCAGAAAGTACAGTAAGTAAGTTTGACAACGTGGCATGGAAATAAATGTTGTTTTTTAATTGCATCAAGGGCTCGGCACGTGGTGCAATGATGAGCTCAAATGCAGAACTGGTTGATGAAGAAGCCACTGTTATGTTGGCGCGCCAGCAAAGCTGAAATTACCTCTCAGAACAGGTTGCAAAAACACCAATAAGATAGTCGCGTGATTATCTCATAACAGGCCTGTAACTCATAAAGCGTGGGTGTAAAGTTTACTGTTGTAACTTGCCTGTGGGTTTCTGCGTGTGGCGAGAGGGACTGACAGAGAAAACAGAGGGAAATAGCAAGACAAGAAACATGATCAGGGACGGGAGATATATTTTGCGTGTTCCTGGGTTCTAGAAGAATTGGCAGCCGGGCGAGTGAGCTCCCCTCTCCTGGACATGGAAGAGCTGGAGACCGTCGTTCCTGCCTCCCTGCCTGAGAAAATTGATATTGAACTGGAGTACAAGTTACAATAATGCCTATGTTGGCGTGTTTGATACCTGGATTGCAATGGGATAAAGAGGAAGATAATTGTGCAATGATGACTTGTGTTTGACTTAGACGTTGATTGTCAGTGCATTTTATTTTTCCACATGAAAAACAAGTCCTGTGGTTGCATTTAAACAATCATGATGATATACAATATATTATGTTGATTCAATTTGAATAGATCCCACGTACCCCACTTGAGAGTTTAGTCTCCTGAGATTGAAAGAGGCACAATCAATATGATCAAATGGTAGTTGTTTGAAAATATTGCTAAAATTAGAAATACATTATATTTTGAAAAATCTCATAGCGAATGGTTTCCACCTACATCAGCATATAAGTAGTTATATTGTATTATTCAAATAAACATATTTCAAAGCAACACATAAAAGATAATTTGCTATCTGCCTGAACATATTTTTTAAAGTTCAGTCCAGTGTTTCTGCGGTAAACCAGCGTAAGATATCGTTAGATGTCACAAATTGTCCGTAGATTCTCACATTTGGGTCAGTGGGTGTCGTCAGCGCTGCATTTGTGCCCGTCAATCAGTCACGGGTGTGTTTTTGCGTCATCGCCTCCCAGCCAATCGCAGGGCGACGTGCAGAAACAGGGCACCCGAGACGTAAATCTTGCAAACATGGCGACGCTCCGAGGAGGGTACGGAGATTGGAAATACGACCGTTTTTAACCGAGACAATAACCTCCTCTTCGCATGTTACGATGTGGTGGGGTTAGCCGAAAGCCACCGCGACCACAGCCTTTGGGACAATGTTCGCAGAGGTGAGTTTGCGCCGGGGGAAACGGACGCGCGTGTCGTCACCGTAGTTTGTTTTCCACTGATAGACGCGGCTAGTTAGCTTGTAGCGGCTAACGGTTGTTAGCGTTAGCGGCGCAGGTAAACACACAAGCCCCGGCGGGGAGAGGACGACACGCCGGTACCCGCTGTGCCTCAGGGGAAAGCTGCCAATGTAAAGAGGGCGATCGGCCCGGGATTAAACTGTTAACCCTTCGCTAATACGATGAGCCGCTCGCGGTCAACACCGCGCTGGAATTAACGTTAGCTCGACACAGGCAATGTCGGCAGCAAGTTTAGATTATGAGTGACGTCCGTCAAAGGCGAAATGCTTCATCAAAACGTACACAGGTGAGCGGAGGGGTATAATTAGCCTCTTTGAACGGTTGTGGGGAACTGAAAACCAGGCCGATAATGAAGGCGAGAGCGAGGTAACGTTGGGTTACTCTGCGTGGTGTCAGCGAGGTTGATGCAAGTTGTGGACTTCGACGTTGCTTGCTCACCAAACCGTTTTCTGCGACGAGCGAAATCGCCCGGATGACAAGCGCGTTGTGGCCTGTTTCCTTCTCGCTTGGCTGTCACTTGAGGAGAAAGCCCTGGACGTACGCACACACACACAGCTGCCCGATCGCCGGTCCTTATGTTGACGGTCAGTGAGCCGGTTTGTAATAACGTCGTAGTTTCGCCACGGTTCTTCTCACGTGATTTTTTTTTCGTTGCTCGGTGCAAGGCTGGTTTCCTGTGGGGTTCATTTTTATTTATTTTTAATTTTTAGACGAATGCTCTCCAGCACTTGTCCACCTCGCCCGTGAGGCACTTGACCCGGCCACGTTTCGGCACCTCTCCAGCTGTTTTAAGTACGGGTTTAGCGTCGGTAATGAGGCTTTAACTTTCACACTGCCCTGTTCTGCATGTCTGACAAAGGAGCACTGGTTTCTGTGCAACGTGCAGTTGGCTACTATAGCCTGGCATCCTTTTGCATAATGTTAACCTTTAGTCCGAGGTTAACCTATCTGGTATCTACCTCTTATGCAATTTTTGTATTTATTTTTGAGTGCAGGTTTTTATACAAAGTGTTCATGCAAATGGCTTTCCTGTGTTTTCTATTTCTGTTCTACATTCAACAGTAATATAAAGTTTGGCTGTAGATATTGGAACAGACTTAATTTCTGTCTGTGTGACCTACTTATTTGACCCTATTTATTTTTGATCAATGGTGTACTCCCATAGCATGATGAATGCACGTTCGTAAAGCAATTTATTTTGATGAAGCGGATGTGAGGGCATCTTGTGTTCATCCTCAAGCACACAAGGTATCTGCTTTTCACTCCTGGTGAAATCTTCTTACGGTGTCTTAATCAAAGCTCTGTAGACATCAGGCCAGCACATGATCAGGCCTGCCTGTCATCTTATACACGCCTTCCTTAAATAGAAGCGTAAAGTAAAACGTAACTACATAGAAGCGGTTGCACTGCCAATCTGATCAAGTGCTGTCTAGATATGCCCGTGGTGTGTGAAAGTCAAGCCGTCACAAGTCACATTGGACTTCCCAGCTAGACTTGTGTGAATTACTTCATTGCATGTATTGGTTTTATGTATCATTTCTAAAGCTGCTGAGCACGACAAATGCACATCAGCAAAGCTTATGCAGAGACGCCTACTGCAAACGGGTACAGTTCCCAGTAGGTCCGTTGCGTGTACCAAGATGCTGATGGCCTCTTGATTCCTACCAGTTGATCTTTGGTGAATTACATCAACCAGATGATCTGTACCGGAGAAGCTGCTCGCTTCTTCAATATTTCTCTCCAGTTGTGTTTTTGAGGTGCTGTGTTCGTTATGAGATTGTTCAGCTCGTCTCTGCTCTCCAGCTGTATTTGTTGCTCCACCTCATGTGTGTTTAGGTAATTTGGGAATAGCTGAAGTCTAGTTAGCTGGAGATTGCACTGCACAGATTTAGCGCAATGTGAGATTTTCATCATTTATTTACATCTCGCTATAATCCTGGTTATTTCGGTCCTCATTTAAATCAATTACTGTTACTTTTAAAGTTGAAAAGCGTAACTTCATTTTTATAGTTTTCATTCTAGAGTTTTAATCATGGAGCTAATACGGTAGCTCTTTGTATGACGGTGGTCCTGGTGGATTAGGCCAGCATGATCGGTCGGCCCCACTCGCTTTCTCTTCCTCTGAGGCATTAACCGTGGCTCTCCCACAGGGGAGCTTTAATGGGCCGAGGTAATGACCCCACTCATCGGGACTGCAGCGAAGCGCTAGTTAACTTTCGCACACATATCGCATAAATAGCAATGCAGTTTGAATCTATTTTGTTTATAGAACTGGCACTGGATGATCCTTTTTATTATGTGTCACGTGTGCCTGTTCAGTGTGGGTTGCGTAAGGAAGAGTTGTCCCGATGTTTAGATGTGTGCGTTACCACCGGCCTTGGGTGTTAATCACCGCAGCAGATGGTTCATGTTTAAAACCCTGTGTAAGCTGTAATGACTCAAGAGTTTCGGTTATCGTCTTTCCTACAGAGGCAAGCCTCCACGGCCTCATCACACAGCCGCGCTGATAGCATCCACATACGCTGCTGGCGTCACACTGGACATTTGAGAATACATTTGAAATACTTTCTCAGGAAATCATGTCTGGTTAATACTACAAAGACTTTAGCTGTGATTTTACACTCAGCGAAAAATAATTGAGCTCCTGCACAAAAGCCCGAGATGGGAGGGAAACCGGCGTTGGCTCAGAGCTTGCAATGTGAAAGGCAGCAGTTCATTGCATGCACATTCCAGATACACCTGGCAGGCTAGTTACCTGGACCCGTCAGCGAGCTGTAACCAATGAGTTTGTGGCACCGATTGAGGGGGGGACCTGTTGGAGGCGTCGCGCGTCACAATGGGAGCACTTTCTGAAGTTTCTGGTGCACCTGGAGTATTGGTTGAAAGCATGAATAAACCTAACGGAGGGACCGATCTGCATTGGGGAAATGGTAAATGAGTGTGGAAACAGGTGGATGTGTGCCAATGATAATGTGAACAAGCATGACTGGCCCGTGTCACTTCTCGTGTGTGTTTTCCTGACTAAATTTGGTTGTGAGAGCTCCTCTTGGGTTTCCTCCAGGTGGGTGGGGTGTCTCATCGTGTCTGAGCCACTGTGTCCGATCAGCGATGCAGTGTGAATAACATAAGACTCCCATCTACAAGACAGCAAGCTGTGTGGTGGGAACACTCAGACAATCTGATGACTTTGAAAGTTGTGTGTTGTGAACTTTGCTTAACTTGCGTATCCGCACTAAAGCCACCTCAACCCCCACATTACTAAAACACATGGAGGAAACACCGCTTCACTGTAGAGGTTCAATGACTCGCCAGGTTTTATTATCATGCTGTTATCCTGTGTGTGAGTACAGTCCCCTGTTAGCAAGTAGCTTACGCCTGCTGGTAATAAAAGTGAAGCGGTCAGTGCGTTCTCTGATGCCTGTGAGGGTCAAAGGTAAATAGAGTGGGTGTGTTAGTTCAAGTCAAGTTCTTCATTCAGGTTTGCTTTTCAGTCATGACTTGGTGTTTACTTTGGTATCCTCAATGATTTCTTTTAACTGTTCTACTTGGAAGCGCCAGAGTTCAGGACAATGCAACGTACGATTTGTGGCAGGGTGTAAACTGCTGTATGTGCTCTGTGAATGGCATTCCTTTTGTTTTCCTAACCACTCCCAGCTCAACTTTAACGATAGTCCTCTTCTTACGCCCAGCCATTCTCTTCCCAGAGTCATGGCACTACTATTACCAACTCTGTCCCGGCAAGTCATGACTTGAGAGAAGGGGTAGTCGAGCCAGTTTGGTCACATTCTGAAGCGCCATTGGGTTCACATTCACTCAGTTACAGTCGGCTTTTTGTGATAACCAAATTTTTCTTGTGTACATAAGAATCCCATTTATTATACGGTCAATCAGATTACTTAACAAGGAAGAAAACCTCATATCAAATAGTCCATTACGTTACATGTCAATGTGTTCTATGATCTTTAATTGGCTTCATAAACAAAGTGTCTGCTATAGGTGTTATTTTCCAGGGCGTGCTCTAAGGGAGGGATCGTTTTCTCAGTTTGTGTGTGTTGGTGTGGGACTGTTGTGTTATCACAGTTAGTTTGGATTTACCAAAGTAACTAACGCTAACTAACCAATTGCATTCCTTAAGAGGTCTAATACTACAATCTCCTATGCAAATGGACACCTACATGATGTACGTGATGGTGGTATTACTTTGATCAGTTGATGGCCAACAAATAATTTATTTGGTGCGGATACTTTATGAATATACATAATATAAAATGACCCAAATTGGAAGTGAAAACAATAAAACATCGCCGGGTCCTCCTAGTCATGAGGCATGCATGTGCTCCTCGGCATGAGCTCAGCATCGCCTCTAGGTTTTCATGGGATGTTTGAAATTGCTGTTGGACAATTATCTTTTTATATTTATTTTAGTGAAATGCAATTGCCATTTGTAATAAAGTATAATTATGAGTAAAATGCGTAGTTCTTTTCTTTTAATAAGCTCTGTTCTACATTAAGCTTACGTTGCAGTTCAGTAGTCCTTTCTCACTCAACTTTATGGAGGCCTTTTCTATCAGTAAATAAGTTGTAGGTTTGTGTGTAGAGCCATAGATTGCCATTAGCGTGTCTTCTCACACTACTGACCATGTTCCTCGCCAGTAGTTAGCTTTGCATTGGTCGTGAATAGGCTCCCTGTGTGTCGTGGTCATGCCACACTTTAAACGCCGGCCATCCCCGTTGACACCGCGTGTCATCCGATTGTCCACAGCTGGCTGTGGCAGAGAGGACAATGTCTCGGTGTCCAGAGTAAATTCTTTCCGTGTCTATCTGGCGCCATCGGAGGAGCTGCTTATTTAAGGAACTCTCGCACTGAATGTTGGGAAGCCAAAGATCATCACTGCTGATCGCCTCCTTGTCCGTCTATGTGACTGCTCCGCGGTCAGCGCGTAGCTTTTATACAGTGTGGGAGACTTTTTCACAGGTCAACAATTGACCTACATAACTACATTTCTTACAAATCCTCATAACCTCACAGTATGCTATATATGAGCTGTGGTTTGCATGGCCTGCTTTCATTATTCCAGCTCGTATAGGCTGTTTTAAATACGTTTGTGGCGCTCTTTGACAGACGCTAAAACACTTTTTTTTTTTCACTAAAAATAATTTTTCAAAAAATTCACAATTTACATATGTAAGAAATACCCAATAAAATTATTCTAGTCTATTTTAGTGTCAATTTAAGCATGTTTGATTGAGATAATAAAGTAAATCACAATCATTTTTGGAAGGATAATTGTGACACAACTTTCACATTGTCCAATGACATGCATTTAGTATTCTTTGACTTGTGACTATACAGCGCACAATGTAAGAAATGAGAACTTCACTAGAAAAAGTAGAGAGCTGCTGGATGGAAACTAGAGCTTGGTTTCCTCCATTGACAATAACAGGAAAACCTTAGGATGTAACACACACACACACACAGACACACACAGACAGCCTGGTTCTTTCTAACAACAATGCAACACACCACAATGTGTCTCTTTTAAATGAATCTTTTCCTGTTCCAACATCTAAAGTGTAGGATGGGGCTTTAGCGATGAATGACATCCTTGTGCAATGTCCGTCTCACCTGATTTGCTCCTGAAGTTGTTACTTTTAGTGTCAACTGATCAGATCAGTCCCTAATCAGGACCAGCTGATCGAAAATCGTAAAACATGTTTGTAAATGAATACATCGTGTAGGCAACCCTGTAATGACCTACAGACTGGTTAAAGTATAAACTGATGTGTGAATAGATTATTTATCCCTTTGTTTTGTGTTGTTTTGTTTTAGGCCAGTCTGTCCATCTGGGGATGGGGGGGTCTTGGAGTCGTGCTGTTCCTTGTCACCTTTGGACCCTTTGCCATATTCTACCTGGCCTTTTATGTCTTCTGCTTCATTGGCGGGTGAGAAGGAAGACCACACGTCTTTAAATGAGCCTGCGCTCCCTCATTAGCCGCAGAACCTGATGGATGGCCTGTAGCTGTTCTCTCATTCGCTCTTCGGTTTTCCAGGGGCTTTGCGGTGACTCTCCTCTACGGGAAGATCAACTCGGAGAAACACCTGGAAAAGTGCGAGCATTCTTACTTGCCGCCCACACAAATTGGTATACTGAAGGTAAAAGAACGCTGTTCGAGCTCATCTATTTAAACAAATGAATTAGTTGTGTTGATGAAGTCAGCTTGCCACGTAGATCATCACGGTCTTGATTGGTTGACTTCTTTTTCTCCCCTTTAGCCATCGGATGAGATGAAGCTGGAGATGAAACCCATCAAAATTGACAGAAGACTGACTGGATCCAGTTTCATTGATGAACCACTACAACAGGTGTGTGTGTGTGTGTGTGTGTGTGTGTACCATCTTACCTCGTGTACACTTTGCCTCTGTGTCTAAGGTTCACCAGCACCACGGTTTTACCCTTTGACCTTTGATCAGAATGGTCACGCACTGTGTGCCTGGTCATAAAAAGCACTGCAGCGATGACGATTGAGGAGAGAAGCCCACACAAGATGCTTATAAATACTTTTAAATACTAGAATTCCAGACATTTTTTACGCTGGCCCACTTAAGTCCGTAACTCATCAGCTGGCCTAGCTCAGCAACGCCGTAGCCTCGAGCCAGAGAGCAGGTTGCAGCTGTGTGTTTGCACTGCCTGACGGAGACGACACTGTCAAACCGTGCACACCTAAAGACGTTTTTCCACGAATGAAAATACCAACAACCTGGAAAAATGAGTGTATTAAATAGCAGCTTTATTCAATTATAATAGGTACTACAAAGCAAACTTGCAGATTCCCCATTTCAACTTAAAATTGAATTATTTTCAGCTTCCGTGTATTTATAAATATTTAATTACGATGTCTACAAAACAATGTTAAAATGTGTTGAGGATTACTTCATGTCAGAAGATAATGCCGTACTCATGTGGCCTTCTAAAATCTTATTGAGCACTGTGACGAACCGGCCAACGGAAAGTGGAACTGAAAGTTTCTGTACCGTTACCCAGTCAATTTTCCACCAAAGCTCTTCTCATCTTTTAATCTATGCCAGTGAGTCCGCTGGTGATTGACTTCGAATGTCCTTCAGCTTAACACAATCGCAAATAGATCCTCGAAATGATGCTGAAGCTGTCTGTCCGCATTACAAACGGGCAAGCAGAGCTCACAGGCTTTTGTCTAGATGTCACAGTTTTTCTTTGCCCCCCTATCCTGTGGTTACAACACAACGTAGAGCAGTGTGGCTGACCGTTAAGTGCAGACGCCACAGTTTTGTGATGGTCAGATGACACTGACGGCTCTACCATGGTGAGCTGGTTTCTCCCTTCCTCCCCGGGAATGCAAACTAATCATTTCAGCAGCATCTGAACGTCTAGCGCAGCAGAGTGTTGTGTAAGTCGGCGCCATGCTCTCCGCCTGGCTGTGGTCTTGATGGTTGTTCTGGCCCATCCTCAGTCTAGCTCACCGTGTTGTTGTTTTGACTAAATGTAATTTCCATACGGCTGTTTCTTTGTCGTTGTAGGTGATCCAGTTTGCTCTGAGAGACTACATCCAGTACTGGTACTACACTCTGAGCGAGGATGATTCCTTCTTATTGGAGATCAGACAGACGCTGCAGAACGCCCTCGTCCAGTTTTCTACACGGTACAAGCAAAACTTTTGTCCGTCTAGATGTTGCGTGTTTTATTAATGTTGTAACATTCTGCATTATTCCTGTGTTTTTTACACTCAAAGGTCCAAAGAGGTGGACTGGCAGCCTTACTTCACCACTCGCCTGGTGGACGACTTTGCCACCCATTTGCGTGTCTTCAGGAAAGCACAGGACCGACTCGCTGACAGAGAGGACAAGCAGAGTAAGCCCGCACATTCCGGCAACTACTCCTCCCGTTTCACCTTCAGTTCTTGGCAACGTGTCACTTCCCGCTTCCACAGTGAACAGATAATCACAAAATACAGAAAAGTCTTGTCGAAATGAAGGTAACTACATCAACACGTTGGTGTACAAACTCACACAACCTGAGCATAATAATCCAAGTCCAGTCTCACAACTGCCCAAACAGTTGCATTTTATCTAAAAAAAAAACTACATAAACACAGGCTTGCGCAGGCTGGACATGTACTCTTAAGGTAACACAGGTGACTAATTGATATAAAAGAAATGCAGTGTTTTGTTGGTCATTTCATGGACTACATATGATTACAATTGTGCTGCAGAAAAATTCTCCTGTAAAGTTCTAATCAAGTCAGATGCTGAAAATTGAGGCAATTCATTGTGACTGACGGAGCGATGTGTGAACAGGGGACATAACAGAGGAGCTGGTGGACTCCTTCTTTGAGGCCGAGGTGGAGATGGAAAGGAAGATTTGTCGAGACGTAGTATGCACTTCGCACAAAGATGAGGAAGGTAAGCACACTTTTGTAACGTGCCTTTACAGTTCACAGTGCCGTGAAGAACTCTTCACAAAAATGTATCGCTGTCCGACTGTAAACTGTATTCTCTGTAAACACTTAACGTGTGCGTGTCTGTGTGTGTGTGTGTGTGACAGGTTTTCTTCGCGACTTGTGTGAGTTGCTTCTCTATCTGTTATTACCTCCTGGAGATTTCCACAACAAGAACATGAGATACTTCCTACGGGTAAGTGCAAACGCTCACTCTGTCCGTCTGCCAAAAGATCACAACTTACTGACTGACTTTGTTGGTCTTCAATGCAAATAGTCACACAATATGTTGTACAACCTGCGTTCGTCTCATGGTTGAACCGCCGGCCAAATGCTCCCTCATTGGCTGTCAGCGAGCCGACATCCGGCTCCTGCACTGGCTACTCTGTCCTAACAGTCTATGTGACGGCAAGTTGAGTTTATAGTGCCAAACTAATAAATGCACTGCGTTGTTTTTGTTTTTTTGCAGGAGGTGCTGGCGCGAGGTGTGCTGCTGCCTCTGATCAACCAGCTCAGTGACCCAGATTACATCAACCAGTTTGTCATCTGGATGGTGAGAGTTGACACCTGTGCATACGTCCTACCCATTAGAGAGTATCCAAAACTATCCCAGTCACAACCGAGAAACCAAATTAAATTACTTGTTTTTTATTTTTTAAACAGATCCGGGACTCCAGCTGTAACTATGAAGCCTTTATGAACATCCTGAAGCTCACAGACAAAGCGGCTGAGCTGGAGGCCGTCAAAGACAAGGTGCTGGAGGAGCTGCAGTACCTCCGCTCTCTGGACACTGCCGGAGATGGTGGGAACTCACTTTCCTTTCCTCACTGACGTATTAAACTAAAGCAGATTCTTTGACCATGGCCCAAAGCATCGGTTTCCCCTTCACACCACAGGAGAATGCCCGTGTCAGATGCGTTACACCAACTGGAAATACTCAGTTTGGTTTAGGCAAGGAGCGGCGTCTGGGTAGAGCATCACACATTAGCTCAAATGGACATAACACAGACTAGCGGTTGTACGACAAACGTACTAAAACGCACATCGCTAGACACAATTCACACTATATTCAACTCCCATAGCTGTAGTACACATTTCACACGCTATACTACTTGTTGTTACAGACTACATGTGCAAAGTCCGCAACTTCTGTCAGAGCAGCAGATTTTGCGGTGTTGCTAAAAAAAGACACGTGAGATAGACGCGGCGTGCACGGAGGGTAGGGGCTGTGTGTGTATGTGAGACACGTGTCACAGAGACTGAGGGAGAGCAGGGAAAGGAAATGCAGCTGAACGAAGGTCGCTTTTTAAAAATACACCAAACACAATGTGTGACGGCCGGTGTTTAATCTGTGGCGCACGGCCACAAATTAGTCTATGTGTGGGAAACACTGTAACATGTTACTTTGAGTGCGCAGGGATATGGAACGCTCAAGTCAATGTGAACAGCAACTGTACATTATCGCCCAATAATGTGCCCCTCGTGACTCACTCGGAACCAATCAGAACCTGGATTTCATCTACCCGTATTATAATGAGAAATAAGAATGTGAGAAGAAGTTAAAACGTGGCTAAATAAATACACTGCTTTCAACTTCTCCCTTGATGTCTCTGTTTTTCTGTTCACCAGACATCAATGTGATCAAGAACCAGATTAACAGTCTTCTGTTTGTGAAGAAGGTGTGTGAGACCAGGATCCAGAGACTACACTCCGGCAAGGTGAGACACTGCAGCCGCGCTGTATTGTGCTTATACAGGACCATCGCTAAAAGAATCCTTCACTCATAGTTAGTGTGATAGTGAATCATTGTCTGCTAGTTCCAGATGCTTTTGCTCAAAGTCAGTTTGTTGGTTAAGTTGTAACAAATACTTGTCTGCTTTGTGCATCAGCCTTTACTTCTCATTTTTACTGTGTTGTGTAGGAGGTTGATGCCTTGAAGCTGGCAGCCAACTTTGGCAAGCTGTGTGTCATCCCACTGGATCACATCCTCATCCACAACATCGCCCTGCAGTTCTTCATGGGTAATTCTGGAAATGCATCATCACATGAGCACTGATGGCAATCGTTACTGTAGTTATCCCAGGGCCATAATCCTGAACATATCTGTCAATCATCCCTTTAATCCATAACTTATTCCATGGCTCTAGAATTCACAACCAAAACAGGTCTCACTAGGCGCACTGCCCCTTTGGGTCACAGATGACCTCGTCAGAGGTCACTCCACTTTACAGATCAGATTAGCGTAGAATGTGTGTTCATGTGTGCGAACTGGGAGACGAGCCAAGTTGTGCCAGATCTGGTGTGGAAAATCAGGCAAAAGCAAACAGCCTCGACATTATGGCCGTCATCCGTCATAATATCTCTATATCCAAACGAGTTACCTCAGAGTGTAACAGTAGATGCAGCAGAGTGTGCTACGGCCGACGGACACCAACCCGCGTGTCTGTTTATCCAGACTTCATGCAGCTGGCGGGCGCACAGGCGGAGCTGTTCTTCTGGCTCACCGTGGAGGGCTACAGGGTGACTGCACAGCAGCAGCTGGAGGCCATGCAGGCCTGGCAGACGGATGGCAAGAAGCAGCCCAGCGCCACCAAGGGGCTGCTGAAGGCCGCTGCACTGGGTGTCTACGAGCAATACCTCTCGGACAAGGTGGGAGGGATCACACCAGTGCTTCACGTAAAAAAAACAAAACTAAATCTAACTCATTCTTTAGCATGTGCAGACTTCAATCTTGTTATTTTTTTTTCTTCACGGACAGGCGTCTCCCAGGGTTCAGGTGGACGAAGCATCCGTGCTAATCCTCGGGGAGAAGATACAGAAAGACGACCCCACGCCGGAGATATTCGATGAAATCCAGAGAAATGTACTACATCTCTTGCTATCTGTGTATGAGGAAATTTGATGAATCATGCCAATACTGAGGGGCTATATATCTTTTTCTTCTCCTTCCAATTGTTCCACCCATATCTATCCCAGGTGTATGAGATGATGCTGCGTGATGAGCGCTACTACCCGTCCTTCAAGCAGAGTCCTCTGTACGTCCGCATGCTAGCAGAGTTAGACATGCTGAAAGAGCCAAGCTACCGGGGGTCTGATGACGGCGATGGTGAATCATTTAACGGCTCTCCCACAGGAAGCATAAACCTAGTGAGTCTCCTTCACTTCCTGCTGCAGGGCTTTGAAAAACCCTGTTTTGTTTTGTTGACCCGACATCGTTGGCAAACTACATAGTTTAATGAAGACTTGTTTCTTGTGATTTCAGTCTCTGGACGACTTGTCAAACTCCTTTCATGATGAAAATATGCACCTACAAGCCTTCATCTCTGACACAGGTACACGCATCTCGTCCACTCCTTTTGTGAGCACTGTTGCAGTAACGTCTAGAAGAGTGTTTAAATCACTCGGACACTTTTTCAGAAAAATTGTTGTAAATAAAATGTTTATTCTACATTCTGGCAACATGTCATGTTTGCTTTCACTTGGTTTTTGGGTGCTGTAACGGTTAGTGTTCAGCATTGGGGTATTTTTTGTGTATATTGTGTACTTGTATGTGTATATCTTGGCCCCCGTTGGTCCCTCCTTGCACAATTCAACTTTTCGTCTCCAAGCTCCGTTCATTCTGTCACCTCTGTCACTTCACACTGTTTTCCAGTATTCTTTATTTTCCTCATTTTATCACCATCACTGTTTTTCTGTTCTTCCTTTTTCCTCCCTTACCTTTCCTGTCACATTTTCTCTCCCCCCGTTATCACATTTCCACACCCTTTTTCCTTTGCTTTGAACACGCACGTTCTTTCTTTTCCGCTTTCATCCGCCCCCGCATCCTCCATTCCCCTGTCGGATGTGTCTCCGGGCGCCGTAGCTGACGCTTCTCTCCCGGGCTTCTGGGGTGCTGCAGGGGTGTGCAACGACCACGGTAAGACCTACGCGCTGTACGCAATCACCGTGTTCAGACGCAGCCACGACGGCAGCGAGGACTCCTGGAAGACCTATCGCCGCTACTCTGACTTTCACGACTTCCACATGAGGATCACTGAACAGGTGTGTGTGTGTGTGTGTGTGGGTGGGTGATGGTGTTTCTGTACCAGAGGCCTTTAGTATTTAGGCTTGGAGCAACATCTCATGAACTTGGTTATCTCCCTTTACTGAATTCTTTTTCTAGTTTGAGAACCTGGCGTTGATCCTCAAGCTGCCGGGAAAGAAGACCTTCAACAACATGGACAGGGACTTCTTAGAGAAGAGAAAAAAAGACCTAAATGCGTACCTGCAGGTAACCGTTTTACATCTTCGTGTTGACATTTGTAATGCTTTTGTTGTCTCGCATCATTTTATTGAGTGCATATTATTAACTGTTGGTGTGTGTCTGTCAGTTGCTGCTGAACCCAGAGATGGTGAAGGGCTGCCCAACGCTGATTCCCTATGTGTATGACTTCCTGGAGAACAAGGCCTACAGCAAGGGGAAGGGAGATTTTGCACGCAAGGTTACTACATTCTTCTTTTTTTTTTATATATACAGTATCAGTCAAAGGTTTGGTACTGTATGTATATTATTCTCGCAGTTATTTAATCACAGATATGTTTGGATGTCCTTGACTCCGTTGTCTCTAATTTTCTCCTTCTCCACCATCAGATAGACACATTAGTAAATCCTCTGAGGAGCTCCATGAGAAATGTGTCCAACGCGGTAAAGGGCCTTCCGGACAGTCTGGCTGAAGGCATGAACAAGGTCTCTGATAATATGGGCCGCATGTCCGAAAGGCTGGGTCAGGACATTAAACAGTCCATACTGAAGGTAACACCATCTCATGAACTTGGTTCTTTGCATTAGCTTTTTGATTGGATTTTATCATCAGAATATATTTTTTCTTTTTTGTCTCAAGGGGTGGACTTCTTCACATGAATACAAAACACAACATTTGACCAAAGAACAAAAAACCTACTACAACGTACATCACAAGTTACAAATGTGGATGCAGTGCAGTCAATGTAATCACTACCTGTTGCATGCAGCGTCCCATCTAGGCACACTGATTTTTACTCGGAACCCAAACTCTGATTTAGTAGTTTACAGACTGACGAGCATTTCTTTCACTTGCTCCGTGGAGCCTGTGGGACTCAAAATCTGTGTGAGGGCTGATCATCTTCAATGAAAATGTGAAAGCGGTCCGATGTTTCTCTCCTTTGGTCCAGGTGCCGCCCCTCCTCCCCAAGTCTGAAATCGACCCTGAACACTGTCGGGTTTCCGCCCAGCTCGATGACAACGTGAGTGGTGGCGGGTGCTGCGTGTTCGTTTTCTTTCTTCCGTTTCCTTGTTGTTAGAACGTATATTTAAATGGTCATCCGTGTGTGTTTCCAGGTGGACGATAACATCCCGCTGAGGGTAATGCTGCTGCTGATGGACGAAGTGTTTGACCTCAAGGAGAAAAACCAGTGGCTGCGCAGGAACATCAAGAACCTGCTACAGCAGCTCATCCGGGCCACGTATGGAGACACCATCAACAGGTGGGAGACGCAAAATGTTGAAACGTTGTATTTATCTATATCATCTTCCACGCCTATTGACCATGTCTACAAATGATCCCAATCTCAACAAGACCGGTCAACGAGCATGCAGAATTTAAATGAGATGACTCTGATGGTAACCGATAATACCCCCAGAAATATGGAATTTCAGACAAACATTTCATGGCCCTGAGATGCTCAAACATCTTCCCTGCAGAACCAGTTGCACCTTCACAGCTAAACACAGAGCTTCAGACCATTAATGGCGTCACTCAGAGCACAACCGGACTCATCCTTCCTTTGTCACTCCAGGAAAATCGTGGACCATGTGGACTACTTGACGTCGCCTGAACAGGTTGCAGACTACGTCAAGAAGTTCAGGTAAGTTAACCACTCCCGTTTTCTTTTTTTGAAATAACTGACTGGTCAGAAGAAATCCGAGTGACCCTCGGCGGCTGTCTCCGTACAGAGACTCCTACTGGCCCAACGGTATCCTGGCTGAGACTCTACCCCGCCGGGACAAAAGCATCCGAATGAGGACACGAATAGCTGCCAAGACCAGTCTGCTGGGCATCATGCCAGGTACACACACTTTATCTTGTGATGTATTTTGTTTATAACGCACTCTTTATCAAGAGATCTCAGGGAGCCACAGAGCCAGCAAAAACATTAATAAAACATACTTCATCTTGTAATCATGGACTGAAACATGCTCTTCAGATTGAGCACAAATTGAACGAACTGAATCAAACACTTTTTCTTTCTCTTTCATCGGTCATTATGTAAAAGAGTATCCAGTGTTGACTCACTTTAATTGTCCTTTGATGTCATCCCTCCATTTAAGACTGTGTGCTCGCTTCTGACTGCTATATTTCCCTCCCGCAGACGAGCTGAAGCACATCATCGGCGCAGACACCACGAGAAAAGGCATACTCCGTGTCTTCGACATGTTTCAGTACCAACCCATGAACCGTCGGCTGGTCTACGTTTTCCTGGAGGGCTTCTTGGAGACGATGTTCCCCCAGTACAAATTTCCCGAGCTGTTTGTCAAGCTGCACTCCCGCTCGCCACGCATCCACAGATACAGCCAAAAACTCAAATCCTCCTCCCTCAAGAGGTGACAGGAGAGGACAGAGACACACAGACTTGAGAGTGGGAGGGGCTTGATGTGAACGTTGAGGTATGTGTGTGTGATTTCTCCCCGTCCACTTCCCTCACACACTCTTTTTCAGTGAAAAACACTCCAATTATCCAGCTGATTATTTCTGTCAAGACAGAATTGAAGGATGACCAACACACACTCTGCCCTCCTCTCACTCTGTGACCCACACACACACACACTAACGTGCGCAAACACAAATCCTGTAATTTGCACCAAGACGGGAGTCTTTTATTTTATTTTCAATATTTTCCTCCTCTTTTTGGGACTTTTTTTTTAGTTGTGTTTAGCTTTATCCTGGGCCAGTCAACGCTGCTTTCTCCTGGTCCAGAGAGCGGACCACAAAACCTATTGTTTTTAAACTGCAGGAGTAGATCGCATAGACACACACCTTGCCTTACCTTCCCGCTTCTGTCTTTTGGGCCAATTCACTCTGTGACCGGGCTCCTCGGCTCTAGTCACACCTCTCGCTGTAGACACTTTATCTACAAAAGCTGCACATTGTTTTTTTTATTCATAGCAACCAAAAACGTCAATGGGGTTAAAAAGGCGCTGATTTTAAAATGTGACTGAACAAATATGGGTTGAAAGAGCTGATTTAGATTTTTTATTGTCTGCATCTTTTCCAGCCTCAATGACTCTCTTGAGAAGAAAGATTTTTGAGGCACCGGGGTTTCCACCAAAGTGTGACATCTAATGTACCACCCATGATCCTCAAATAGAACCACATCCCCTTTAACGCAAGCGCCCGAACCCGTGACAACCAATGCTCATGCTGTTCAATACATGTGTGTGTGCGAGCGTACTGGTTTGGTGTTCGGATATCCTTAATCGGACGAGGAAAGCAAATACAAATTTGACCTTTTTAACAACTTAAATGCTGCGGCTGTGAGGGGGGCCTCGGCTCTGGCTGTCCAAGCGAACTATCAAAGAATGTACTCTCTAGTCGTGTGTGCGTGTGTGTGTGTGTGTGTAAAAGAGAATGTTTTTGCGTGAGCGTGTGTTTAGCACAAAGATGCAGTCTTCTTCAGTCAGAAACTGTGCCAGTGTGAGCTGGTGAACCAGCCTTAAAACTATATACTGACCAAGAGGTAACTCCCCCTCACGCGACTGAACGTTACAAGGAAATCAAGACAAACCCACTTTTTTTCAGAGAAAATGTCTAATTTTGTGCAATATAATTTTTTTTTCCTCGAATGCATGTGCATTTTGAATCATTGTATACTTCAAAAAAAGTAATTATTGTTTTATTAGTAGAAAACATGAAAGAAGCTTCCCAAGAAATGTCTTCTCATCCCAACAACTTAACATTCCGTTGTTGTAAAAGTATGTTTATTTTACAGACTTGTTTTATAAGTCTGCGTTTCTTTTGTTTTTGGGGGGTATTTTACCTTTTATCCCTCGCCCACTCGTACAGAGTCTTCTGTTTTGGGCATCGATGGGGCGGGTTTCTGTGTAGCAGCTTGATTAGCTCAATGGGCTATAGGTAGTTCAGGGGCGCCTCGCATAACGGCTTCTTTTTAACTCGTGCATTCTGGCCCGTTCTGTGGAGTGGGAACGGATCTTTGGTTATTAACTGACAGCTGGAGGGACCCATGTCCTGTAATGAGCACTTACCGTAGCAACTGTGGGCCGTGGGCTGCAGGCGCTGGATAGAACTGCTTCGTCTGCTCTGGTTCGCGTACATTGAGCAGCCCTGGAGGACTCTGACTGGCCGAGGAGGACATGAACTGGAGCATCACTTACTGGGAGGTGACTTGTGTTCCCACGCGGAAGGAGGTGTCACTTCTAACTTTCTGCACATCTCTCCATACAGGAAAGCTTGTCTTTTTAACCCCAGTATTTATGAATCTGATTATGAAAAATTGTGCATATCTGTGTACAGTCTGTGTATAGTGTGCCTAAATGTACCGTCAACTCTATTTTCATATTTTTCTTTAACCTAAAAAAAGAATCAATGTCATGATCATTTATGCGACTGAAAATGGCTTTAGGGTGTTCTTTTGCATCATGCTTATCAAACTCTTCCTTGTGAGCTATTGTGCTCGGATCAGTATAACACTAATAAAAGTTAACAAACTAAAGGAGCCTCAGGGCTACGCGGTTTTATTTTTGTTTGATGCATTCGGGATTCGTAGGTGCTGAGGATGAAACGCGACTAATGTGACGGTGTCCGACGCAGCTGCTAAAAGGATCTAATGAGAAAACTAATATTTAGATGAGATTTATATTTTTGGAAGAACAGGTCTCTTTCCTACTAATATTTTTGTGAAGGAAAGCAAGTTAAGTACAACTATTTTTCTATGGTCAGCTAGTTAGTCATAATTCCAATATTACGCTTATTGGTGTGGTGGAAATGGTTTCTGCAATAAACTAAGATAGGTACTAGAAATTGTGTTTATGTAAAAAAAAAAAAAAAAAGTTCAATGATGACAGACATAACAAATTTCCTTTTGGATTAAATATTATATTGTAGGATCCTTGGAGAAACTTCACACACTTTGACTGGCTGTCATTAACTGTCTTTCAGCCAGTTTTAAAAAGTGCGCTCGTGAGTTTCCCCGCTCCTTTCACGTCCTCTTCAGCTCTCTTCCCACCGGGTCAGTGACTATCACTACTCCCCACGCCGCCAGACCTGGAGGACAAAACACGGTAGTGCATGGATTACTCCCTGAAGACGAGCAACCATTATAGAGTCGCGTCATCTGATCACTTACAAGCAGCAAAGGTGATCTGCGCCACGGTCCCCATGGAGGTAGGCCCACCTTGTCGCATCACCCTGCGGGCAATACTGTACACGTACGCGCCGGAGAGGATCAGACCTCCGCCCGAGAGCATCCGACAGCTCCAGCAGCTTTTGAACACCTGGTTGGTCTTCGACACGGGGGCGTCTGCACCTTTTCTTGGTGCCTCTGTTGGTGTTGACATTGTACCGAGGAGCTAATGCTAATAGACGTCCTGGTCAAACGCGCGCGGAGACGTCAGGGAAACACGGGTAGAAAAAAAACCCTGAACCTTCGCCTGTTTCTCGCGATCACCGTTGTCGATAAATAATTCACATTAAGTAAATGCTAGTACTAATGTGTGATCTCTGGGTCCGGTCATGCTGGATGTAGGACGAGCACTAGGTTCGTAAAGAAGTTCCGGGTTATCTTGGTGCTTCCGGTCCTGTTTTTTTCTTCCTTCAAAATTAAAGTCTGCCAGGTTACCATAGTCAGCCGTTCCGGACAGGACAAGTAGACACGAACTATGAAAATGAAGACCTCGATCAATTCTGATCGCGTGGACCAAGTTGCACAGTGTAAAGCAATATAAATATTTCACTAGTGATTATTGTCACCTCTAACCCAGAGAGGGAGCTGACTCACTCCTGACCCCTCAGAAGCCATGACGTAACAACATCCACGTCTCCCGGGAAAGAACAAACGATGTTTCGCCTGGTGGTCGTTGTCGTCGGCCTCTGTTTCACGTCGGCGGCGGATCGGACAGAACCAGCCGGGGGCTCCTGGTTCGTCGCCGCTGTGTACGAGCACAGCGTGGTCCTGAACCCGGAGCCTCGGACCCCCCTGTCCCGCCCCGCGGCCCTGCGGCACATGCACGACAACCTGCGGGTCTTCGAGCAGCAGGCGGCTCTGGCCGCTCAGCAGGTGTGTTCACGTCAAAAGAGCGGGTTGCTGACGTCACGGGAGAGATTGTATTTATGTGCGTTGAGAAGGTTGTACTCTTAATGTCAGAGCACGTGACTGCTCCATCCTCCATTCAGGGTGCCCAGATCCTGGTGTTTCCAGAAGATGGCCTTCAGGGTTTTAACTTCAGCCGTTCTTCCATCTCTGGCTACCTAGAAACCATCCCTGACCCCCAGCAGGAGAGCTGGAACCCCTGCACAGAACCAGGCAAATACAACAACACAGAGGTGCGCACCCACACGTTTAGAATTTCCGCCATTGTCTAACAGATGTTCCAGCACGATAACATACGACACCTCCACACTAGTCTGACAATAATCACGTTTGAGGTGCGGTTGCGTTTCACAGGTTCTCCAGAGCTTGAGCTGCATGGCCCGTCGTTACAACCTCTACCTTGTGGCCAACATGGCGGACCTGCAGCTCTGCCCGAAGACCGAACCCTCGTCCTGTCCATCGGATGGACGCTGGCAGTTCAATACCAACGTGGTCTTCAGGTACCGGAGCTGACCTTGAAATAAGATTACTTTCAGCTGTAACGACGTCCAGCAAGTGCACAATTTCCCAGGAACTGTTAAAAGAATCTTCTGTGCTACAGGTCAGATGGCCTGCTGGTGGCGCGCTACCATAAACACAACCTCTACTTCGAGGAGGCCTTCGACAAGCCGCCACGACCTGAGATCACAACGTTTGATACACCTTTTGCTGGAACATTTGGTCTCATCACTTGCTTTGACATCCTATTCCAGGAGCCCACACTTACTCTGTTGGAGAAGGTAGAAAATTAAACCCTTTACCCGGCTCTGCGGTCTCATGGTCGGCCTTCTGTTCTCCTCACTCCCTCTCCTTGGACCCCCTTTAGGGTGTCCGTCAGATAATCTTCCCCACAGCCTGGATGAACCAGCTCCCTCTTCTAGACACCATCCAGTTCCAGAAGGCTTTCAGCTCCGGCGCTAATGTCACCCTGCTAGCAGCCAACATTCGTAGTGACCGATTGATTATGACGGGAAGTGGTATCTACACCCCAACTTCTGCCACTTACCACCACGCCCAGAGAGGAGACCCAGAAGAGGGCAGGCTGCTGGTAGCCAGGGTGCCGGTCTTAGACCCTCTGTGGATGGAGCACAGAGTCCTCACGGAAGAGGAGAAGGCAGTAGCTTGGGGTCAGTCCACGTCATCTGCAGCCTCCGGATACTGTCACGAAGAGAACTGCTTTGATGCTCCGCCTCCTGAAACCGCTTCTTCGGTTCTTCCCTCCTCCACCACCACCTTCATCTCATCCATGATGTACGACCCATTCACCTTCGTCCTCCTGAACGAGACTGAGGGCAAAGTGAGGGTGTGTAATGGCACCTTTTGCTGTCGCCTGCAGTACCGGCGGTTAGCGCCGGGAGGCAGCAAAGAGCTCTACTCATTGGGAGCGTTTGCCGGAATGCACACTGTGAACGGACGTTACGCCTTGCAGGTGAGGACGAGCCAAGAGAGGGGGGGGGAATCTTAGCACTGAGTCGTTATGCTCTTGTTCCATTCATCATATGTCTGTTGCAGGTGTGCGCACTTGTCCGCTGTGCAGGGTTGGAGGTCACTTCCTGTGGACAGGAGGTGGAAGAGGCAGAGTCCAAACTGGACTTCCTGTTAGAGGGACGGTTTGGGACCAGATACGTGTACCCATCGGTGTTGGTTAACAGGCTTGTCCTGGAGCAGCCGCAGCATCTGGAAACAGCTGCCGATGGAAGAGTGACAATGAAACACTCAAAGATGACGGCTGGGCTCGTCACTGCCTGTCTGTACGGACGAATGTATCACCTGGACCAGGAATGATCTGGTAACAGAGGGCTGCCAGGAGAAAAATATCGTTTTAAAACAAATCTTCTGCTATAGACAAGTTAGGGGTTGGACATTTGTCTTCTGTCAAATACAATCGGCTATGAATCTTAAAAACATAACCTTTATTTGTTCATTGCCTAATCTTTACAAACATCACCAGTAGCATCCAAGCTGCCTTTTCCTAAAAAAGGTGATATTTATCACTCAGTCACACACAGTGTCAGCCACTTTCACCCAGTCTTCTGTGCAGTACAGTCAGAGTAGTTACAGCATTGCAAGTTAAAAGTTCCTTAAGCAGCTCATGTATCGAATGACTCCTGGACCGATCAGACAGTCACCTGCTGTCCTAAACGGTTCCCGTGGGTTCGGTCTCCACTTGGAATAAGTTCATAGGATTAAATAATGGCTTCCTCTCCAAGGAATTAAAAAGTGGCTAACACTGATGCAGCATTAGCGATCAGTGAAGGGAAAACAGCAATCTCCTGGTCCCATACCCTTATCCACGGTTCTTTTCTTTACACAATAGTGACAAAGAAGTCCGCTGAGCGTCAAGTAGATGCTTTTTTAGTGTTAGTTAAAAGGAAAAACTGTGAAAAGGCTTAAAACCACTACAAAGAGTAGGTACTTAGTTTAAAAAAAGGAAAACATTGCTTGAAAATTAAATACGCTGGCCATGTTACTGACCATACAGTGATGTTGTCTGAGATAAACAGTGTGACCTTATTCTATCTATCTAGTACATTATTCATCACCCAATGGGTATGCAGCTTAAGGAAACAAACGGGTTCTAAAACAAAGGTTATTTTTAGATTTGAAGAAGCTTATCTAAAAATAATCTGCACACTTGTTCTATTTTCTCTCTTTTTGAATGATCTATTAAGGCTCCTGAGTGGCTGGCTAGCTTGTCAGTATTGTGGGGCTCTGTCCAATTGCAGTTATGTCCTCAGTATGTTTCTGAATCTGAGTCATTCAGTTCATCATCCCCAACGATTGATGTCGGTGGCCTCTCCGGTCTGCAGTAGGAAGCGTAGTCGGGCCTCAGAGAGGGCGGGGTGTCAAAGGCCACGCCTTTGGAGGCGTGCTTGTTGACGGGGTGGTGGTTGACGACTGTCTGAGTTAGAGAGTGCGCGGGCAAAGCTGCTATGGTGACCATGGGGGAGGTGGGCATCATGGAGTTGAGGATGAGCGCCAGACAGTCGGCCACGTCCCGGTTGGGAGCGCAGGCCAGAGCCGGAGTGTAACCTGAGGACAAGAGACGAGCGAGTGAGTGAAAACTACAATCACCGCCCAGTGGTTGCACGTCTGTCCTGGCTGTCACAGGATCATCGTATTGTAATAATAATTAACTTAAAAACTGACCGTTCTCGTCCACTGCTAAAACGCTGGCTCCTTTCCTCAGCAGCTCCTGGACCACCACTGTCAAACCTTTCTTGGCTGCTACGTGCAGGGGCCTGAGAACAAAGGGCGAGGGACTTGTAAAATACATCCGGTCTGAACACGGAGCTAAATGTTCGCAACGGCACGTACGTCTGCAGAGCCGTGTTGGTGCAGTTGATGAGGTTCTTATTGCTGATCTTCTCCAGAATCAACAAGGCACTCGTCTCGTGACCCTCAGAGGAACAGAACAGTGAAGATTAGTACATCGCACATTACGGAAACGACTACCTTATTATTTGTACATCTGTACTCATGGCATATCCTTCTAATATTTATGAAGACATTTTGAGGATGTATGTTATGTGGATGTATGACTGACGTTCCACAGCTAACAGATGTTAACTATTATTATTAATGACCCAGTTAGGATTTGTCTACTCTTTGGGGACACTGGTTACCTTGCTGCACGCCAGATGCAGTGCCGTGTTCCTGTTTGTGTCCTGTACTGTGAAGTCTGCTTTAGCGCTGCTCACCAACATCTCTGCAACACAAATGGCAAAGGTTACGTGTCAAAGGTCAAGCAATGCGACGCCGTGAACAGTGCATGCGAGTGTCCGATGGCTCTACCCACCCACTGTGTTGGTCTGTCCGTTTAGAGCTGCCATCATCAGCGGGGTGCTGCATATGTGCGTGTCAACGACGTTTGCCTGAGCGCCCTGGCTGAGCAGGAGGGAGACGCACTCCACGTGGTCGGAGAAAGCTGCGGCGTGAAGGGGGGTCCTGTGTTGAAACAAACACCGCTGCCACAATAACCAGCAGCGCTTGTGCTCCCTCCGAACATCTTCTCGCCATCATTGCGTCGTCGCTCACCTGCCCTTGGAGTCCGTGGCGTTGACGATAGCTGTGCCCAGGGCGTCGATCAACATCTCAGCCACTCCCTCGTTGTCGCTCATACTGAAATACACAACACGCACTGTCACTCGCCTTCGGACCGGCGTCTGTCAACATAACCGCATTGATTGGCGCACGCGTTGTCTTACACGGCACAGTGCAGAGGGCTGAACGGGTTGCCTTTGATCTTCTTGATCGCCTCTTGATCCAACAACACCTCCACACAGGCGTCGTATCCTGGGAGGAACAGAAGAGAAAGCATGGCGGTACAAAGGGAGGAACGGACACACTGCTGTGCTCTCACACAGAACCGCTGTACACCCCACCCCTCCCCCACCGTAGTAGCAGGCCCAGTGCAGTGGTGTGTAGCCCTGGTTGTCGGTGAGGTGCGTGAGAGAGTTGCTGCCGGCCTGCAGAAGGGCCCCCAGGACGCCCACGCGGCCGCAGGCGGATGCCAGGTGTAGAGGGGAGCGGCCCAGGATGTCTCTGACGCACACGCTGGCCCCGCGCTGCAGCAGGGCCTCGACGCTCTCCTCCTGGCCGGTCACCGCCTGTGTGGAAGAACAAGACATATATGAAGTTGTAATATTAACTGAGTGCATGTGAAGGTCTCACCCCTCGGTGGAGTGCCGTCCTCCCCCAGCGGTCCTGATAGTCCACACCGGCTCCTTGACTGAGTAGAGAGTACACACACTCTGTGTGTCCATTCAGCACTGCCAACATCAAAGGCGTCCTGCAGACAGTGGAGAAATAAGACCTGAGTACTTCTGTTTATTTATTTACATATCGATGACAGGTTAAAATAATATGATTAAGCAAACAATAAGCAGCGTAAAAACTAGTGTACACACTCACTGTCCATTGGTGTCTTGTACATCCACGTTAATGTGTTGGTCGTTGGTGCTCATGAGCAGGCGGAGGCACTCCGGGTGGCCATTCATAGCTACACACACACACACACACAATAGAGGCTGACTATTTCTAAAAGCAACATGTTTGTATTTCATAAACCAGAAGAACAATGATGGATGTTGTGGTTTTGTATGTGTAACGTCCTGTATTTATACCTGTAGCGTGTATGGCCGTCCTTTTGTGTGTGTAGTCGCGGGTCATGGGGGAGGAGCCATGGTGCAGCAGCATAGACACACACTCCTGGTGACCCTTGGAGCAGGCCAGGCTGAGGGGGGTCCTGCCCTCTGGGCTGCAAACATCCACTTCCAGCAGGGCCGATAAGAGAACCTCTAAAGCGCCACAGTGTCCGTGGTAAGCCTAGATCAATAGGAGACACAAACCAATGGACACTTATGTCTTATGGTAGACGACAGGGCAGGGACAGTGAAGTCCTGTATGCGAGAGAGACAAACTCACCGCTAGGTGGAGTGGACTGATGGGGGCGTGGCTCTCCGAGTCACACATGATGTCTGTCCCTGATGTCTCCAGCAACTGAAAAAGACGGATGTCCCCCACTTTACTCATTTAAATCCAGAATTGCAGACATAGCAAAGTTAGGTCAACATTCACACTGCTGCAAATTTATTGAAGGAAAGATTTGGGTTTTTCGTTAAAAGGTATGTGCGACGAGGGGTTTTGGGTTAAAAAGTGTTACATTACTAACAAGATAGAAGAGTTTTTCTGATCTATCTGTTTCCCACTCGTCCAACAGAGGGAGCTACATGACAAATACATTAATCAATCAAGGGCTCACCACATCAAGAGGTGTCTCACTTGCCATCTGAAAGAAACACAGACAAAGGCTGTTTACGATACTATGATGTGTGTCCTTGTGTTCAATACTTCAAAAAGCAACATATTGTGCCACCCTGTGTGGTAGTTGTACACACCAGTTCCAGGCAGAGTGTGCGTCCATAAGCTGAGGCATAGTGCACGCCGCTGTAACCCTGTTTGTCTCTCATCCCTGGATCGGCGTCGTTCCTCAACAGGTACTCCACACACCTGACAAAGAGCATTGTTCAAGCCTTCATCTGACGCAGGGGACTATTTGTTGCACTTTGATAGCTGACTATAGACGGTACCAGTTAAACACTGAGGGGAACGTACTTTCCATCAGTGTCAGCCGCGGCGGCGTAGTGCAGGGGGCTGCAGCCTCTCTGGTCCCGCTCGTTGATGCTCGCCCCAGAGCCCACCAGGGCGAACACACAGTGATAGTTGCAGTTGGCTGATGCATAGTGTAGAGGAGTCCTGGACGGGTCACACGGTCAATATCAGGAGGACTTCATAGCGTACTCCCCAAAATGGGCTTTTTCTCTTCCTAGCATAGAGCTACAGTCTTGGCTCACCTTCCAAAGTTGTCTTTTCTATTGAAGTCCGCTCCGATGTTTAACAGCAGGTTCAGACACTCCAGATTCCTGGTTGGGTGGACAGATTCAACAGAGATAATAAGGATGATCAAGTCTAAAGATAATATTTCAGTGCATAAGAGAGAAGGGGGAAAAAATGAAACAAAGGGCGAATTCCATCAAGTAAGGAAGAAAGAAAAGCATTAAAGCGGCTCAGGAGAAAGGAAACAATAGGCACCGAGCAGGAATGATGACTCACCCTCCAGCTGCAGCAGCATGTAGACAGGTCCTTCCAAAGTCGTCAGGGGTGTCCATGTCAAACCCTGCGAAAAATATGTTCTCAGCATCAATTAGGATGTCAACTATGTAATTCTAGGGGTAAGAATGGTGTCAGCAAGAATGTACCTGAGGACATCAGCTTCCTGCAGCAATCCGAGAAGCCGCTAAGAGCTGCCAGGTGTAGAGGAAACATCCCATGAACGCCTCTCCTGAAAATAACATTGAGGCAAAGAAGGCAGGCCATCACGGGAAGGTAAGGACTGAGAGAATGGGTCCATTTACGATGACAGAGAAAAACAGATGGTTAAATATTGATTGCTGCTAACTTGGCCGTGTCGGCTCCCTGTTTGATGAGTGCTGTGATGATGAGCTCGTGGCCGTAGCGGGCAGAGATGTGGAGGGCAGTGTTTCGGCTCTTGTCCTCACAATCAATTTCCGCTCCTACGCACACATAAAACAAAAAGGGTATTATTACGTATGTATTGCATGTGCGAAGTAGACCGATACATTTCAGAAACTCACCATTTTGAATGAGGGCCTGAGAGCAGGAGAACCTTCCATGGGTAGCTGCCATGTGGAGGGAGGTTTTACCATCCTTACTCTGGGTAGATAGAGGGAGGGACAGACCACCAATATGATTGTGAAGTTTAGACATATAGTTTACCAGTGCATGTACATTTATATCTAGCCTCAATTAGTCTAATAATTACTGACGAAAGCGTAGCAGGAACAGAAGCTATCTCACACCCCCTAATGGACCACACAAACCGAGATATATTCCATGAGCAGCTTGCAGCCCCAGGGCCACCCTCCTCCCCCACCATCTTCCATATGGCCTTACATCTTGAGCCTGTGGCGACCTAAAATCAGTTTCCATCACTGACACCAAAGCCTAAATAATAGTTTCATTTCAACTTGATTTTCAAAGTACTAGATACTGGGCTTTTAATCGCTGCTCTTTGGATAATATACCAGCCTCCAAGATGAGGTATCCACTGAAATATGCCCTTTATATCCGCTAAATATGAATGCTTTAGTGTTTGTGTGAAAGTGTATCTTCATATGGACACACCTGCATGTTGATGCGAGCGCCGTGGGCCAGCAGCAGCTCCTGGCACAGCGCCCCCTGGCGTGAGGAGGAGGCAAAGTGGAGAGCAGAAAACCCCCTCTCGTTCACCTGAAGCAAGGTACGAAACCAAAAAAAGAAATCAAACCCCAACACACACAACCACATACTACAGCGCACATGGCAACAAAAAGTACACACCCATACACACCTGGTTGACGTTGGCCCCTGCCTTGAGGAGCTCACTGACCACCACGTCCTGCCCATTGTAGCAGGCCAAATGCAGCGGAGTGTTGCCATAGCCGTTCACCTCGTTGACCTACGCAGGATGAGAAGAAGTTTCATTTTAACTGAACTTTAAAGAACTAGCTGGATCAAAGGGTTCTGCACATTATAGACTGCTTGTGTGTACTGACGTGGACCCCCAGGCCGAGCAGGTAGTGCACGGTGCTGCTCATGCCACTGGAGGCGGCTGCGTGCAGTGGTGTGTACGCTTTTTTGTCCTTACAGTCAACCTCTGCTCCACCGGCCACTAATAACCTCACCACCTCCAGGTGACCTGAAACGGACGAGGTGGGCAGACGAGCGAGTCAAGACATCTACAATTAAAGGACAACTAAGGAGCACGAGGGAGAGCAATAAAAACAACTATGATTGCATTCAAAACCGTGCAATGAATAAGGCTCACCCATGTAGGCGGCCCAGTGGACGGCTCTCCTGTCCTTCTTGTCGAATGCGTTGATGTTGGCTCCTCTGGACAGCAGCAGCTTCACCATCTATCGCACACAGGCAAATTGACTGGATGCCGACACGGCGCGCGTGCATGCGTGCGCCTCTGCGCCTGTCCACGGGAGACTCACCTCTACGTGTCCGCTGAAGGCGGCGTGGTGCAGGGCGGTGCGACCCGCCCGGTCCGACACGTTGACGTTGCTGAGCAGCGGGACCAGAGCCTCGGCGCAACGCACCGCCTTGTTGCTCGCTGCCACGTGGAGCGGCGTCTGCCAGTTCTTGTCCCGGGCGTTGACATCCGCACTGTGCTTCAGCAACACCGCCACAGCGTCCTGGGGACAGAAGTGTGCAAACGGAGGTGTAAACGCCTCAGTGTACTAACATAGTACATGCCGATGTGTGGGTGGTTATAAAGTCTTTGCTATTCTTAGGGGCTTACGTGCCAATAATAGCCCCCAAAAGGAAAACAAATGCGGGGGGCTGTGTTAGCGTAGGCATGGTGCCCGGGACCAAGCAGAATAGGTAGATCGATTTTTATTAAATACCAACACAGAGTGCGGTGGTTGTGTAATGTCACCCCTTTAAGGCCAGATTCTACAAATGTGTAAAGCAGCAATAATTCTTTGCATCTCAGGCCTGTAAGGTGGCTACCACATATTCCATCTGGTCTGTGTTTTGCTGCACTGATCAGTGTTTTCTGTATTTTCATTCCAGCCTTAGTGGTTAGTACTGGAGCACCAACCCTCGTATGCTCACTGATATGAAAGAAGGCTACATTTCTGTGTTTCTGTGTTAAGGACAGTGGGAAAGACACCAGATTAAGGTTGGACACATGTTTTCAAACAGGGGCTGGTCAATGTTTTAAAAGGCTGTCGGTACGTTTTGCAGAACCGGTTGTTGGGTTTTATAGCTACTGAGGGATGCGGTTAGTCACGTACTTATGGGAGGCATGACAGTACACATTTGCACGTGTTTGTGTAATAATGTGTTACCTCACTGCAAGAGGCGACAGCTCGGTGAAGAGGAGTCAACCACTTGTTATCTTTGGCATTAACTCTGCCTCCTTGGAAGAGAGAAGGAGAGAGTGAGCGGGGGAGAGAAATCTGGTACGTCAACAACAGCAGAGGCAAATGAATGGAAATTACTGAAAGAGACATTAAAGGCTCAAGAGACACGAGGAGTTTAAGAGGCTTTTCCCACTTTCCCTTACAGGAAGAGATTCCCGTGAGCCTGGAAGATTTCAAACTGCTGTGTTGCTCTGTGGCACAGAAAGGGGTTAAAATAGCCCTGAAGCTGCACCTGTTGCCACATTACTGCAAAACAGGAAACACAAACACACACGCAGACTTCCATACTACGCTTCTATAAGGGCTGGAACCACCTTCTAAAATGCTCAGTTAACTTCACAGACAGTTAAACCGACCTTATCAGATTGATAACTCATAAAATCACCAGGAGAAGGTGACAGCCACAGAGCTGTGAGCAGACACACGGGTGAGGGAACAGGGAACTACAACTGGGGGGGGGGATTACTTTAGTCTTTTTGGGGGGTTTTTGGTATAATGACTCAAATTTTGTGTTTCTTCAAACAAACAAAATGAAACAGTCATCACATTTTTTCTTCCAATTTAGCCTGACGTGGTAGAAAACCTAAAATAAGGAAGGCAAAGGTCACTTATATATATACACACATCCAACCAATTGACAACAATTGTAATTACTCCAAGGGCCGTAGTGTTTACCGGAGAGGATGAGCAGTTCGATGATGTCAGCGTCGCCCAGGTAGGCTGCAGCATGCAAAGGCGTCCTCTTCTCATTGTCCTTGACAAGTGATCCCAAAATACAGAAAAGGACTCATTTAAGCATGCGCACCAGATATCCTTTTCACACACACACACACACACACACACACACACACACACACACACACACACACACACACACACACACACACACACACACACACACACACACACACACACACACACACATCATGATGGGCTGAAGGCATACACGCATTCCCCAAACGTAATCCATATACAGGAAACATGAGAGTGCAGCCACAGGGAGAAAAGTGTCCATCATGTGTTCACTGGAATTCTGCACTTTGCTCCATCACCTCCTCACACCCTGCTGCAGCTACACCATCTGCTCTTTCAGTGCAGTAGCGAGAAACAAACTGGGGCTTCAAAGAGAGGTCATGTGACTGCAATAGGTTGGGGCCAGTGTTGCTGACTCAAGACACTCGGTGAGATGAAACCAGCACTATAGACCCACAGAGGGACGGACGGAAAAACTGTGAGAAAAGAATGTGGTGTAAACAGAGGAAGACTTCAGTAGACAATCATGTCCTCAAATGGTCAGAACAGTTCATCGCCAATCGATCAATTGTGACCTGCTGGCTTACTGCTGCTGCCCTTGCTTGTTTTTCTATCCATCATGGTCTGTTTGTGTGTCCTCCGGGGGGTGTGAAGCAAATAAACAAGGCTGGGGTCGCAACAAAAAGGCTTCTACAATGGGAGAGAAAATAGCAAGAGAGTGACCAACCTGAACGTTGACATCCTCTTTCTTGAATATGAGAGAGCGAACTTCATCCGGGTCGACGTTGAAGATGGCTCTTAACAGAGACGGCTGCAGGGACAAGGAGAGACGAAGGAATGCTGATGGACACCGATACAAACTCCATTTGCAGGGCCAGAAGCTCTCTGTGCCGACAACTGCGTTATCAGCGGGAGTTGCAAATGTCTCACACAAAGACAAAGACACTACAGTACTGAGCAGGGAGAGAGCCACAGCTCACAAACAGCTTTGGATCACCAATTATTTTATGACTGTAAATAAATATGTTACCACACGTGGTGCGAGGTCAGCCCATGAATAGCAGTGTAAAAGACAAGTGGGACAATTTGTGCAAAAGACGAGATGCACGTTTTCCATGACATAAATAAACTCTTTGTGTGATCTGCGCCACGAGAGCATAAGGAGTTAGATTTTGTAAACATTTTTGCTCGGCGGGTTTGATAACGTTCAAAAAGGTACTGGGCCGGGCAACAGAAGAGCATGCATCCATTCCAATGAAAGTTCGAGGGAACACTAGTTTAAGCTCACAGTTTCAAATCTGAGATCAAACCCTTGTTTGTGACGTTCATTTTAACTTGGGAAACTTTGATGTTAAAAATCATTTACAAAAGAACATTTTTGGCCCACATTTGCATTTTTCCTTCATCTTAAAAAAGCTTTACTACTGTACTACTTTACGGGACAGTCTGTAAACGTACAGACAACATTTTGTCACAGCTGCTATATGCAATTACAATATATTGCTGGACAATAAACCACACAACAATAACTTGCTAGTTTCTGTGACCTCAATTATAAATCCCTATTTGTCACTAAGACAAAGACACTTTATAATGACACTGCTGCCGGTTTACTTTTATTATCGGATAATAACAACAGTTTCCTTGTTTCAATATCTTTGGATAAGTAATTAGGAGTATAAGTAGGACATGCGACTGATTTTGCTGAAACGTTTTAATTAAAGTGCTGTGGGTCTCATAGAACATAGTGTCACACATTCACCCTTTCCTCCAGTCAGGGCTGCCAAGTAGAGGCGTTTAGTACTACGTGAGTATCAGGCGGATGTTGACCTGCTCTTCAGCCTTTCTCAGTTTTCCACATCTCTCTCTCTCTCTCCCATTCAATCCCAACTAAAAATAAGTCGCGCTTTGTCAGTCATGTCGGCTTCGCGCCTGTTACGCCGACGACCACCGCAAACACGTCCCGCATCGGAGAAGGTGGACAAAGATTAAGCGGGCAAACCCTGTGATGTTAGCGGCCGCGTCCTGCCTGGCTTTCCCTCATCTCAGCGTAAACTTCAAAGAGCACCTTTCATGGGATGAAAAGACTCTGTACCAGGTTTCGATTGTAGGCTTGTCCTTTATTACGGCCAACGCTGCAGACTACAAAAGGCCAGGTCCTCACTGATCTCATCCAAACAAATCACTCGTCATCTCACGTGGCAGGCTATATTGGTGATTGTGGTTGGTGCCTTATTTAGCACAGGACGACAAGCGGCATTGTGTTTCCACGCAATACAAAGTGGAACCCACAAACTTAAGCACCGCTTTCAACGTCAGGTGGGACTTTGCTGCCGTTCTCAGCAGAAACTGAAGAACTTGCGAAACCTCCGGCAGGTGAAAATTCTGTCCCTCGAGCAGCAAAAGGGAAGCACCCATCTCACCTTGTCCTCATGAGCTGCAGCCCTTCGAGAGGCGAGGTGGGATCTGCGGTCAGGGGATGGTTTGGCCCGGGGAGGCGGGGGCGAAGAGGAGGGCTCATCCTCCTCCACCTCCTCCAGCACCACGATACACACACGACTTGCCCGTTCTGACCGCATCAGGAGCCCTCTCACACACACACACACACACACACACACACACACACACACACACACACACACACACACACACACACACACACACACACACACACACACACACACACACACACACACACACACACACACACAGACGCGCACTCTCACTCACACGCTCTCACACATAAATACACAGTGTTCCCTCTTACATACATGCGCAATTTGGGACGGGGACAAAAGTCAGCAATAAATCCCATGAACAGAGTCGATTTCCCCGTGAAGGAACGCTGCACATCTTCATGTAAAATCCAATGTGAAAGCCAGCCGCGTCCTCTATCTGTCAGTGTTGCTTTGCAGCAGGTCTCCTCTCCTTCTCTCTCGCCATCCAGCACTCGCGCTCCCCCCCGAGCAGCAGCGGCAGCCGCGGAGACGGCAGGGAATTCCTCTGCGTAATGGTGGCGGCGAGCGGCATGCGGCAGAATGAGCTCGGGCTGCCTGGCAGCGCATAGGAAGCTACATATCCTCTCTGCTGTACCGCGGCCAGAAACACACACGCACGCACACGTCAGGCGCAAACACACACACAGACCCTGTGATTAGCGCGGACGGGGGGCCGCAGCAGCCAGTGTACGTGTGGGCATGCGTAGCTTGTTTCAGGCAGACTGCTGAAGCCAGCTCTTTCAAAAGAAGAGAGGGAGAGAGGGATGGAAGGGGGAGGGGATAAAGGGAGGGAGATGAGAAAGTCAATGGGAAGGAGGACAGAGAGCTAGAATAATTGGAGGTGGGTACCTCAACCGCTATGTCAAAGAAATATAATGACATAAAATTATAAATATAATTCAAAGGACATTGAATGTGGGGACGGCAAGAGGTGCAAAACTGATTACAGAAAGTTGACCTAGAAACAAAGCGGCCTAAAAACACAGAATATAAGGGGTTGGAGATTAAGAGGGGACGCAACATACAAAGCCGATACTAGTACTAGACAGTATTTCGATGCCCGATTGTTGTCAGGCCACTGGCGGGCCAGTGCCGATGCACCAGTCCTCTGGGGGTTCATTTAAGTGCACTGACGAAAGTGAAGAGAAGGATGATCCAGCACTATTGATTCTTGACTATTGAAACGTTCAGCGAAACACGGCATGATGATTGTTGACAGCTTCAATATTGTTCGGATATCTGAATGTTGCCTTATTGTAACTTTCTGGTCCTTGCATTATGGAGCCCCAGTCGCTCAACAAAGCTCTTTTTCTTTGCTGTTTTGCATTAAACAAATGGTGAGAACGAAGCAGCGATGGCCTCCTCAGACTTCACAGGGTGGCTGAGCTTAATCTAAAAAGCTGTAACTCACGCAGCCTGGTAAAAACCAAACCATGTGCCAAACACTGTTAAGCTGTTTTTAGGAGTTCGCTAAATGAGATCTTAGTGGTTTAATCTTCATAAAGTCGGTGCCAAAGTAGACGTAGCCTTTCCTTTTAAATGTGAGGGAATCGAAAATAAGGACACCAGATTGGTGTGTGTACATGTGTATTGCGTGTGTTCCAGTATTCCTTTGGTGGTGTATTGGCATAGCTTCAAAAGTCCCCATCTCCTCATTATAAAACAGGAACAAACTAGCTTTGCCAGAGAATGTGAGGGTAGCTAACAAGACCCGTCTGTATGTGCACGTCTGTCTCAGTCTCCTTCATATTCCACACAGATCCAGAAAGGAGCAATCTTGCCAACCCACATGACCCCATTAACTCAGAGGGAGGGACGATGCAAGGGAGTGACAGAGAAAGAAAGAGGGATTTAGTTTATGTAGCCTTTTTGCCGGGCTTCCATTTGAGTCTAATGGACTCAATTTTTACAAATTGTAAATGAAACACATGCCAACCATCTCTCTGCTTCGACAGTCACCGAGTTGACGTTACAGTCTTGCTTCAAAGGCACAAACAAAGGATGATGTTTGGGAAGCCAAGCATATAAACAAACAACCTATGTTCCGTCGAGCTGGAACAGGGGACGCTTTCAGGAACGTAGCCGCTAGATGTTTATAGAGCGAATTTGCTTCCAATCCCAAACAGAATATTTGTCTTTGTGGGAACTGCGTGTCTGTTTATTGTTGCAATCAGGACTCAGGAGCCATAGTCAAGCAAGGCAAGGCATGTGGAATAGGCAGGGGGGGGGGGGGGGTAACCTGACCAGTGACCACCACACAAACAAAACCTGAAAAATCCATTTTGTGACACGCTTCTATGGGACGCTGACACATCTAGATGTAAAACAGCCTCTAAAGTCACGGGTGGGGGACCAGCTTTGTTGTCCTGGTATCACATGCGCTCTGCTATGAAGAGTGTGTTAAGGTCACACGACACGAGTAGAAGTTTGAACGTTGCACGGCAACATTCTCTCGTTCACACAGAGGTTCAAACACTGACTGCAGAAGCTCGACCTACACGGTCTGCTCATCAGGGAGTAAACGAACGCTCGTCCACAACCAGAGTTCGGCCTGGTTCGGTATCTTTCCCAAGGGAAACTACGGCATAATGACTGAAGCAGCCATGGATTGAACAACCTGCTCTGCCTTTCTGAGCCGCTGCAGATGTTCAGTGTATAATTTGCACATTCCACTTGTTGCACCAGCAAGATGTTACGTTGTCCTTGGGCTAATTTCCCACATCACCAGTGTATAGCTGATGTACGCAGTGTGGACCCATCGGAGGAGCCCATGGCAAGTATACACAAACAAAACCACAAAGCGCCACCGGGTGCTTGACTTTCTGCTTTTGTGGGTTGCGTTCTCTTAAATGCCTCTAAATACAGTCACTCTCTTTAGTCAACCACCGCGTGGTCAGGACACTGGGGATTTAAAAATATATTTTTTTAAAAAGGTACAGGATGCCCTCTAGAGGATGAACAGACATTTTTGCCGAAAAGGGACACTCACCCCTGTCCCTCTAAGTGGGACTATTTTTGTCCCTCGGCCGATTTCTCTGTCAGCAGGCACTACAAAGAACAATGGAGAATAGAGAGGGGGGGGATCTAATCATATACACTCTTCCGTATTTTGCCGGCGTGTCAGGAAGGCTGTTCAGACCACACAGCTGCACTGCCCCAATAGGACCGAAGTTCATATTGTTACCGAGATCCACAAAATGTCTTACTATAACCATTTAAACCAATTTGGAACCATCAGGATTTGTATTTCCGAGCATTTGTTTACTGTAATGAGTTAATTTGGTGCAAATAAAAAGCTGTTTTTATTTTATTTTATTATTTGATAATCATATTCAATTAAAAGTTAGTGGAAGACCTGACGACTATGTATTCAAGTCACCAGAGCCTAAAGTAGCTTTGAGTATTTGAATAACAATCACGAAACATCTGCATTCACTACTTGTTTAATGAATACAAACATTGCAAATGTGAATAGTAGCTGAGGGGATGGGGGGGTGAATCAAACAACCCCCATGAAACAACAATGCTTTAATCCTCCTTTTGTCACTGAAGCATGTGTCCACTGAAGCATGTGTCCACTCAAGCATGTGTCCACTCAAGTGTCCCCCGTGTAGCTCCCTTTAGGTCCCTGCAGTGTTGACAAGAACTGATTGAACCTCTAAGAAACCTTCTACTTCGCGACCACAGCTGGAGAGCTCAGAGTCGAGCTCACCCTGCTGTGTGTTTTTCTTGGCGTTGACAGCCTTTCTTATCTCAGCATTAGCATTAGCAGATCGATGGAAGTTAGCCACGCCGTTAACCGGCGGAAAAGCACCGGAGAAAAACGGTAAAACGGACGCGTTGGCTTCGCTTTTAGGCGAGATGTTGCTTATTATTATTTTTTAAAACCGAACCGAGGCAGCGTAACGTAAGGCAACAGGTGACGTGAAGTTAGCAGGCTGGTTTACACTAGCTAACAGCTAACGGTACTTGTTGACGTTAGCTAACGTTAACGTTAGCCGGACGGGTAACCGTTAACCGTCTGAACGAATCCCAGCTCGACGTCCCGTCGTGAATAAACGCAAACCACTCAGGTGAACGAACAGCAAGCTGGCGTTGACTAAAGGTTTAACTTACGAACACTTGACAGACAGAGCAACGTAATGTTAACGTTGGTCGTTTTCACGGAAAGTGACAGCTCCCCCCCCCCCCGAAGAGTTGGCGTTAAACGGCGGCTGACGTTACCTGGTCCTGTATCTTCAACACGGCCATGTTCGCCCGCGTGACACCGAAAGGAGGCAGTAACGTTGACAGTAACTCCACCGGGAGTAACGGGAAATTCACCGGGAGAAACGGTCCGTCCGCTGGAGCTTCCCGCCTCCTTCCTGCCCGCAGCGCGACAGACTCGGGAAAAGTTGGAAGCAAAACTCGGGAGCTTTTCTTTCCAGTAATTATTCATTGAACATGACGTCACTGATATGGGAGGTTTTAGTGTAATATTATTAAACGGTTTGTCAAACTATTCGAAATGATTTATTATAATTATCAGTTTTTGGGGCAATAGCATATTAAGACAGAAAATATATTATAGTAACGGTCTCTCACTTTGAAAACACAGGGAAGAAATCTAACTTTAACTTTTTTTTTTTATTAAAAGACTACAAAACAGTGTAATACAGTTATAGAAGATGAACAACACAACAAGGATTGCACTATCCCAAAGGTACATTCCTGGACGGTGTCTCCTGCCTGGTCACATTATGTATGAAGCGCTCGCCACGTCTGTAAGATTTCACCATTTATGGTACTTAAGTCAACGACGTGATATTCAGACCCCTCGGTCTGTGAAATCGCAGATGCCGCTTCAGACGGGAATTATTCGAAAACGGTTTGCCACAGATGCCACATTTGTTCTTCTTGGTGTGGTTCTGAATGTGCTGGACTAAACTCTCCGTAGACTCCAAACGTCTTCCACAGATTCCACAAATACGGATCTTATCGCCGGCGTGTGTACGCACATGTGTCCTCAGTGTGTACATGTAATAGAAAGTCTTTCCACATGCTTTGCAACAATGGGGACCGGTGGGATTCTGACTGACGGGCTGAGTTGAAGTCTTTAGGTTCAAACACGAGGTGGGCAAAGACTTATTTGTCTTCACACGCAGTTTCCTCTTGATGCTATGTGCCTTTAAACAAGGTGCGCTTTGCTGAGATTCCCCAGTTGGCTGGCATATTCCCACAACCCCACTGTTCGGCAGCGTTTCCAGTGGGTCATTTGAAGAATTGGGAAGCTGATGTCCCTTGATTTTTTCCACGCTGTTAATTTCGCTAAGGTCTTGAATGTAACCGCCCGGGAAGGCCACGCTGAATTCAGAGTCTCGAGCGCGATGTTCCTCCGAACTCATTCGAATGTCACCTTTTTGTATTTGCTCGCCGTCAATCTGCAGATCACCCGAGTTCTGCCACCCGGGATGACTCACTGTGGAAAAGAGGGAAAACAAGATTTCTATTTGTATACAAGTTTGTACACGCAGTGCAAGTCAAGTTGACAAGCTCTTCGACCAGACCTCGTGTGCAGATTTCCGTTTCTTCTTTAACATCACGCAACAGTGAGGCCCGCTGGTCCTCCTGGTCCAGACTGTCATGTTCCTGCTTACACCAGGGTTCAGGACTCCGGGGAACCTCCTCTTCAATGGCGGAGACGGAGGGCTGATCAATGTCTACACGAAGGACAGGGAAATATATTTTATTACACTGGTAGAAAGCCCACTGTTAGTCAATAATTCAAACTATGTATTTCTAAGCTGCTGTGAATGCAAACCGGTAGTTTTAAGAAAATGGGGTGGGTCACTGCCGTAAGGAAAGCCCAGAATATTGTGACTGAGACGAAAAGGAAAGGGTCTATTTTTTTCAGACGAAAAGGTTGCATCACCCTGAATGACTACAAACACCGTTGTCAAAGTGAAGCATTTTAAATCAGAGAAGTAGTTAGGACAACATTGTTATCATAAATCAGTATCAACTGTTATGTCACACTGTTCAAAGCATCCTTTTCAAATCTCATAGGTTAATATGTATTTTTGATCAGACATTTAGTAAACTAACCTTTGTCCCGGTTTTGGGGCAGTATTGCATGACCTGTAAATTGAAAAGACAGTGTAGTCAACAACATCGAGTCAGTGCAAAAAAACAGAACTAACTCATCATTATCAGTGGAATCACGCAGCTTTTCACTAAAGCAGAACTTAAACATGCTTTTACAACAAAACAAAGGAATGATACTAAAACAAAATCTTGTTTTGTTGTCGAGATCCTACACACCATGTTGTTTGGATATGTGCACCTCGAAGTTACATTTCCGATAAATGATCTTTGAGCAATACGGGCAGTGCCAGTGACTTCTGCCCTGGATCAAGTCTGTGCACGTGCATGGTACAACAAATCGATCTGAAAAGAGAAACGATAACCTACTCAGTAGATGCCAACACGCTTCAAAGAACATGTTTGTAGAATTGAATCATACTTTGGTTTCAATGGTAATAAAACTTACCAGTGCCACCTGCAGTAAATTTCACAGCTAAAAGATAATGTTTCTTCGTCAAATGTCTCTCAGTGGCTGGAATCTTCTTCAAGCAGAAGCGACAGTCGCCACCGGTGGCAAACTTCAGTAAGTCTGTGCGTGAGGTGAAGGAGCACTGAAATTCTGCAAAATACATTAGGATAACATATAAATACCTTACGGGGTAATTTGGAATTTCATAATATTTACTAGAGTTATGACACATTTCAACAAAGTTCTTATAGAGAATGAAGAACATGCCGTCTTCCTTAAATGGAGCCATAAGCCAGATGACAGTATGACGTTACATCAATGTGATTTTAGTAATGACGAACCAGCTTGTACTTTACAGTAATATCACTTTTTTTCAACATGAAGTAGCACATTACACTTAAGTGACTAATAGTGGTTAATGGTGTCCATGTTTGAATCAACTTGACCCAATCCTGTTTTTTCTTTCAGCTTTACAGAGGACTTTAACAAACTGACATTACTTGAGAGGAGAAGTAATCGCTAAACTTAAATCCTACCAGTGGAGTTGCGTGGCGGGTCTCTGGCCTTGCGGGGAGGACTTAAATGCGATGCACCTGGAAAACCAGCAGCAGCAGCAGCAGCAGCAGCAGGACCCGGGGTGCTTTTGATAGGTTGAGCTACTGCAGAGTAAAGAGAAGCACAAAAGTAAAAACATTATTTGACATCAAACCTACTGAAATGACTGCGAGCTAGAAGAAAAACGATGCTCATTCTGAGAATTGAAACGTTTGTGTTGGTTAAAATAAGTGGGATCATATTTTTTCAAGCATAAAATTGGAGAGTGATGCCGACATCGAGAAGTGGCAGGTGGCACGTTCCGATCTCAGAACGGCACGAACCGCAGTCAGGACTGGCATCCACCCTGGCGTGGACGCGCCTTTGCATTCATATGCAAATCCCCAGTAAATTTGTGACTTTTACGACTTGCCACTGAAGACTCAAGCCATGTCGGAAAATGTAGCAATATTAGTCATAACAAAAATGAGATCAAGAGGGGAAAATACCCTGTTATAAATCATATTTATGTTGGTGGACAAGTGTGAAGCATTGAATGGGACGGCCATCCCGTTCATGAGTGGCACACGCGATCACTGAGAGTGACGGCACACGTTCATATATTCAGAACATGTCGTGACTAAGAGAGGTAAGGCCACGCTGAAACTATAGAGAGGGACAAGTGTGTTGACCGCGCACGCTAGAAAAAATAAACCCATTTCCTTAATGAAATGAGTCAGGGGACGTGCATTGTTACCATTGATTAGCCAGACTGGCTGCGGTAGGTTGACAAAACATTGGCCAAATAACCAGTTATGGGCTACATGAGCAAATAGAGAATCCTTTAATAGTCTTTTCTAAAGTCTCACATTTAGCCAAAGAAAAGAAATTGCTGGAATAATAAAAGACCCCTTTATTTAAGAGGCTGTGCTGCTTCCATGTCCCCGTGTTGTGCTTAAATTCTCCATAAAGTTAGAAAGGGATAGTGGATTTGCATACGGAAGGCCGCCACATTCCGTTCTGAGATCAGTTGGTATCGTTGTGAAAAAGGGAACCGGCCTCCTTTGGATCTCAGCCAGTGTTAACGGTGTTAAGAGTAGCCGGCCTGTTGAGGTGTGCAAAACACTGGCCTCATAAAAAGAACATACACAGAGAATATTGCCATAGCAACATGGGATCTAGTTCATATGCAAATGTGTAGTCAGGTGGAAACCTAAAATATGCGTAATGCCTTTATTATTTTACTCCATGGTGTTGGCGCGGCTGGCATGTGACATTTAGCAAGCGGCCACTTCAAATAACCTGAACAGCGGCGATAGTTTGATCCCCAAGTTACCTGAGGGGAAACTCTGAAAGATGACGTTATAACGTTCCTATTAAATGTGTGTTCGCTGAGGCCCAATGACCGACATTGAGCTAGCTAGCGCGCGCGCGTTAACGTGGCCACCTCTCAGCTAACGTCAGAAGGATTAAAAGTTAACGTTAGCTGACGTCATTCGCCGCGTCGTACCTCCGTTTTAACAGCAAGGCACTTAAGGTCAACCGGCGCAAACGACGCCGCGAAACCGCGCGACTCGCTCCACCACAAAACCCACCTTCCTTGTGTGATTTCGTCTTGAGAATGATGTCCAACAGGGAGCGGTTACGGTCGTTCTCCTCCTTCAAACGGGCGCACTTCTCCTCGTAGTCGGTTATCGTTTTCTCAACGGCACCGAATATTTCGGAGGCGGCGGCGCGGAGCCGCTCGGAGACGAACACCTTCAGGTCCTGGATTCGGCTCATCGTTTCCCCCCCGTTTGAAAACCCCTCACCTCCACCCGGAAACACACGTGAACCAGCCGCGAGCCACGGAAGTAGTCCAGCCGGATGTGAACAGAAAAGTTCCGTTTGTTTTTATTTTTTTTTTAAATAATTAAGTCACATTTATTTATTAATTTTTATTGAAAGAATGAATCAGGATTTGTGGTCAGCACACCGTTCGTTGTGACTTCTCAATCTCAGATTCAACAGTTTACATATTTCCTTACTCAAAGAAATGGGTGGGCTTCAACATGCTGAAGGGAATCTTGCTAAACTGCTGAATAGAAACAAAAACACACAAAAAAAAGTGTAAATAGCATCCCACGTGAGAAGTCAGGACAGTAAATGAATCATAAAAAAACAACAACCATGGAGATCTATTGTTTATTAAGTACATCATTCATTAGACTGCTGTCCCGGTGCAGAAAAAAATAAAATAACTTCCTCAGTCGGTTTTGGCGGCTTCTTGGGCTCCTGATGGGATCTGAGAGTAGCCGCTTTTACATGACAGGGAGGTGGAGTCACATGCATAACCATACTGACAGCAGTGTCGCCCATCTGCACAACACTGGCCCTGCAGCAAAATAAATTGATATATATACACATTAAAAAAGTACTTTATTGAATCCTCTACAATACTGTTTGTCTAAGCACTTTTTATCAAATAGGTCTTCCTTCCCATCAATGAAAAATGCATGGCCAGTTCATACCAGTGGGTAGGGACAGCAGTTCCATCGGCCTGTAGGTGCTTTGCAGCAAGTTGTTCCTGCTGCGCAGTAGAACGATGAATCGCAGCGAATGACGCCATCCACGGCGACGACACCATTTGCTTCTGTCAGAGCAGTCATGGGTGTCTGCAAAAAGGTAAACGCATTGCAATAATGAATTCACTGTAGATTTGTCATGACAAGGGAATGTGAATATACACAGTCATTCAATGAATTTTTAGATATTTTATTACAGCACTGAAAATGAGGGGGGAAAGGTATTGTAAAGAGTTTAACAAATTGTAGGTGTACCTTGATTAAATGTTATAGTGAGAGGAATGCAAACATAAGCCATCAAACCCACCGCTGTTGATGTGACATTTTGAGTTAGATGCTAAATCCTGCATGGAAAGATGGACCCTTTTCCTAAATGCAGCCAGAATGCAAAGTGCCGTTTGTCTGAAAATGTGGTTTTCATTAATGATCCCGCGGCGTATGTTAAAAATGTGTGTGAGAACTTTTAAAAATAAAACTGAATGGGCATTCAGACAACCAATTGCAGAATCCGCCTCACAGTCCAGACATTCATGGTGTTTCCTACCTCTTGCAAGCGGCTTTTTTCCTCTGAAGGCAAAATGAGAGAGGCCGGCACTGATGGCACACTTTTGTTGGGGCTGAAAGGATACCGCAGGCCTCGTCTCACACAGTGCGTGTACGTGAGGTCACAGTCATAGCCATAAGGGCAACAGTGGAAGCCATCCAGACAACACCTTCCCTGCAATGTACAAGTTATTACATGATCAACTGCTACGTGCCCAAAAAAAAGAAATGGTTTAAAGACCACGCTAGTCATGTTAAAAGTGGATCGTAGCAGTTACTGCCAAAGACTCACAGGAGAGTACGGGCAACAGAACCAAGTACCCGCTGGGTGTCTGCAGCAAGTAGTGGCATCAGGACACGTGTAATAGTTGTCACAGTGAACAACTGAGCTCGTTTTCGGGTCTGCCACCTGGTTCTTCACGGGCTCCCGAAGGGGAGAAACCGGTAGAACAAGAGTGTCAGATTTCTCTGCAGCCTGCTTCTTCACCATGGGTGTCATCATCGTCCACGGCTTTCGCTCACACATCTGGGTAGACACGTTACAGCGGAACCCTGAAGGGCAGCAGTGGGCCAAGTCAGAGCAACACACGGCCTATGGGCAGAGATGAGAAGGTGGGGCGTGCGCACTGGATGATGTGATCAGCTTGGAGGAGCTCATGAAACGCTGGTGAGAGACTTACGTTTGGGTAATGACAGCAGCTGTAGCCGCGTTTAGTCATACAGCAGGTGTTGAGATTAGAACACGTGCTCCCATCCGGGCATGTGACGGCACAGGAGGCACACACAAATACTCCCAACAACCACAGAGTCACTCCCAACATCTGCAAAAAATACAAACTTTGTTGTAATGATACGTTATGTTAAGTGTTGGGAAAAACTAATCGCAGAATCTTTGCAGTTCATAAATCAGGTTGTGAAACTTTTACATTCAAGTTTCAGTTTCATTTCAGCCTGAACAGATTATCTTCCTTTCACTCACAACATCAGAGAAATGTACGGATAGAAGTTGTTGCAGATTATAAAGAACTGTAGACGCAACTATGTCAATTGATGATATGGGATAAAAGAAATCACTTACCTTGCAGGTCAAGTGATTCAACAGCTCACCGCCCTTCGTCAGACTTTGTCTGAAACAACCCACAGACGCACCGCTTTATAAAAGGCGGCTCAGACACTCCCTCTGAACTGAGTGGAAGTCAAACACCCTCCGTGTCCTGTAAATGGCCGTTCAGTTTTGGGAAGTGGTTTATTCACATGTATAGTGTTTAAAAAAGGTTTTACAATGTCAATGTAGGGAATGAAGGACTCAAAGTGACCGTCGAGACTAAACTGGTGAGAAGCACAAGACCGGTCTGTAAAACCTCACAGAGGTATTCATGCTACATGTATTTTAAAAAAAGTACGTACTTTAAATATCTCAAACCACATCAACCGTTACGTTCACTCAATGAGCAAGCCAAGCAAATTACATTATTAAACAATGTTCTGCATCAACGCAGTTGAAGAATCCAGTCAAGCTAAAGAACTGAACAATTTATAAGTCTTCACATCAGCAATTTGTACACAACAATTTATAGTATATGTATAGTATATTATATACCAGTTTGCACGGCCATGAAGAGAGTGAGACTTTCGCAGACAAAGGGGAAGAAAAACGAAAAGAAAAAGATTTGCCATTTTGCCAGCTTCAAGTGGCAGTGGGCTCGTTGCTGAGCAGCTCAGGTGTTTCCACTCAGCTGATAACCCTCCGCCTGCAAGAGAAGTGAGCTCCACCTTCGTCACCTACATCACCTACATCGAGATGCTGTTTAAATGTCAATGCATTGGAAATAATCTCCCAAGATGTCTTAGCTTTTCCGGCAAATCAAATGTAACACATGCAATAGATTCGGCCAGGATTATGGATGATGATGATACGGCCTGGAATGGGAAGGAAACCGGCATATGTCTATTCATATTAGGAGTACTCTACTGAAAACATTTGAGGAATAGAAGACAATCTCATAATTTACATTAAAGTTACACGTTGATGACACCTGTTTACTTAAGTTTCAAATGCATTTGTATCGCAGTGATCCGAGTACTTTCTCCACTAATTGATGAATGCAGGCCGTATCCTGTGTGAAAAACAATTGTACATTAGATACACAAATAGATCTGTAATCTACTGTAACAGATTGTGTCTACAACTCTCAACTATGGACATATTGTTATGCTATACTGATTCTCGAACATCATTAAGTGTACTTAAGTGGCGCAGGTTTACATTATACTTCATGTGTGAACTGCAGACCTCAGTTCAAGTTGAAAGAAGTGAAACTGCACACGTGTGTTTGTATTTAGTGGGCAGGGTGACCACACACCCCCACACACACACACACACACACACACACACACACACACACACACACACACACACACACACACCCCTATAGATAAAGGTTCTGACTAATTAACAGCACTGAAAGCTAAAACAATACTTTATTAATTAATGACATTGTTTATACATTTACACTGCAACAATCGGTCTATCAGAAAACAATTATCCCATGTTTGAATGTGGAGCTCACATTTCATATCATAAGTCCAACTTCAATATGAGGCTGGCGAGGCATCAGGTCAGGTCTGGTCTACATGCCCGCGAGGCAGCCTCATCCGGCACATCGGGAACGCAAGACGTCGGGTATTAGGCGGAGAGAGACGCTCCGAGAGGGCCAACACGTGCGAAGACGAAAACAGGTGCCATTCACATTGTGATCTCAAAAGATGAGGGGTGAAGGAGTTAACATCAGTCCCATGGTAGAAGGAACCACTACTAACAAGCAACGAAAAAAAAACCCATTGGTGGTAGAGAAATCAACAGAAGACATGTACCGGTAGTTGCCACTTAGAGGGACGCGTGGCTTCCTCTATTTAACTGCCCCCTCAGAACCACAGCATCACGGGTCTGCCTGCCTCTCGCTGAAGCAAGAGGAACAGCGCTGGATGCGAGAAGTTTCTTTTTTAGGTAAAGCAATATAACACTACTTGTGAACCGCCAGGAGGACGAGAGAACCGTAACGACGCTCAGAGTCCAACTGAGACGCTGCCTTCTTTTTTCTTTTTCCTGCTGTGCTTCTTGTGCTTCTTTTTCCTTTTCTTCTTGGATTTGTCCTGTGGACGTAAAACATTGGATGTTTGTGTCTAATCATTCATTGTTGTCATGATTTGTACTCCATCAAACCAAAATCTCCCTTGTGAACTGTAAAGAAGTGGATTTCTCACCGTTATTTTCTCCTTTTCCTCGCTACTTCTCTTTTTCTTCTTGGCGTCGGCCTATTGGTGGGAAAGTTGAAATGAGATTATGAATTGATGTCTCATCCCAACATGAAAAAGTCCCTTAATGCAACACCATTGTTTCACAACTATGGAATGTACAAGCCACTGCCACTGAAAGAATTGTTTCCTCTTTCCCGTTTGAATAAAACTGTCCAGCAGTCTCAGTTCATTGTATGTTCGCCTCCTTCCTATGGTTAGTAGTGTTTAGTTCAGATTTACAATAATTCTCATCTAATAACCGGCTTGACAGGAAAAAACAAATTGACATTTGATCCATTTACTCACCCATGCTTTGAAAGCAGTATTAATATAAAGCAATGTTTTCCCCTTTGTTTTAATTACCGTTTATCAGACTTCCCAATGAAACGTGACAGACAGAAAGCGTGCACATCTGGACGAGTGTGTGAGCTAGCATGCGGGGAAACCTTGTGTAATACAACTTTGTGTAGGTGTATGGTGAAGCCGTCAGGCTTACACAACTACTCTGCATAAGGGAGATTTATCTGGGATCCGTCTCATACTGATGGATCCAATTCAGAAGCCTTGTGTGCAGAACAGGAAATAAACACCAATTGGTCAACTATTCATACAACACCCAGTGTCATCAGATCGCTACGAACAATGTTGGATTGTCCAAAGGACTGTGCTGATATACTAAACGTTATATATTTATGACCGGGGTAAAATATAAAGTTTATTGTTGAGCAAAGCTAGAACGGCTTGTTATCCTTTACTCAATAACCAACGGAAGTTTATAATAGCTGCCAAAAATGTCAAACTGATGAACAGATTTTAGTAGCACCAGGTATCACACGGATACTTGTCACTTCCAGCTAACAGCTTCTCTCTTGTTTTTTGCCAGTTCGTTCCTCTCTTTCTGAAAACAGCACAGATTCTAGATTTGCATCTACACCTTCATCCAAACAGAGAATGTTTTTTGTGGTTGAACACTTTCAGAACGTGAGTGATTGTAAAGATAATTTCCTTCCACTCAAATTAAAGAAAGAGGAATGAAGAACTAAAAGAGGAACCAGGAGAGAGTAGGTGAGAAGTTTATCACTGAAGGTCTACTGGGAGTCAGAAGGATTTTGTAATGACTTGTTTATTCATAAGTGGAATTGGTTAAAAACTAAAATTGCAACAGTTACATGTGATGAAAGATGTGTTGAATCGAAAAATACTTACTCCCTCTTCCCCTTCAGAATCTGCAGAGGACTCTGATGATGAGTCTTTATAACTTCGCTCAGCCTTCCTTTTTCTTTTACGACTCGTGTCATCCTGACAAGACAAAAGATTTGCATCACAATCACGAAAGCTTTAAAACAAGCATTTTACTCTATTTAATTTGAATGATTGAAATTGATTTGGCAAAAGCAAAAGGAAAGATGTTTTTATATAAAAGGTTCACATGTCTGTATACAAAGTACAAAAACTAACACCACCAAAAATGTCCTACGATACGCTTTTTTCATTTTTTGTTGATTGTGGCGGTCCCTGGTGTCAAAAGCAATAGAGTTTCTGAGTAATTCAGAGGCTGAGCTAAAAAGTAAAGAGTACGTGCTGAACCTGCACCATTAGAACCGACATCCGTGCAAAATCCACGCCGGCGGTGCCGACAAGCACCGAGAAGCACCGAGAAGAACTATATAGAAATAGCCAATTTTCTCGTCCATGGTTTTGTTAACTTATGTAGGTCATAAAAAAATACATCGGTATCATATTGAAACTGTTTTTTAAATTACCATTTTAAAGTTGAGGTGTGTTACAGAATTATAATAAATTACCTTATCTTTGTCCCCCTCTTCTTTTATTCTTTTCTTTTTCTTCTTGGGGGGGAAAAGCAACAATAATTTGATTAAACACTGGCTTCCAAAAAAATAGATTTTTAAATTTCCCATTTTATCAACACTGGAGCCTGATTCTACTGGACTGTTAGAAGAGAAAAACCTTGATTTCAGCATCAGACTCTCCCTCCGAGCTGTCCGACGCTCTCCTGGCTGATGACTTCTTTCTCTTCCGCTTTTTTTTCACACTCTTCTTCTCATCCTGGACACACGAATGCAAAAGCAATCAAACAGTGCTCCAATAATCATATACAGCTTATCATTAATAGTGATTTTGAGCCGATTGAGCAAAAAAAAAAAAGCTCAACAAACAGATCACCATATTTTTCAAACTGATCAGTTCGAGCTATAAAGAGTCAATATATTTCTGTATAGCTGTTACTAGAATGTACCTTCAATGGAAAAACAGGCAGTAACAAAATGCATCAAATCAAGTCTAATTACTGACATCCAGCAGGGGAGCAGCTCTTTTTGTGCCGGTTTCAGGACCCCCACGCTGCTTAACAACAAAATGTATTTTTCTCCCTATAGTGCACGTTGAAGTCGGCAAAGACTTACCTCTTCGGACTCTGTAAGGAAGCTGCTAGGGGAATCAGAACTCGATGAGGAGGAGGAAGATGAAGAATGCTTGACCAAAACACAATAAAAGCAGGGTTCATTAGATTTGAGGTTATTTGCTTGTTTCAGAAATGAAACTGAATGAGAGACCGTCTCAGAGGTCAAGCAGACTGTGTGTGTGTGTGTTGTAGTAAAGCTGGCCATCAAAATACTGGAGGTCTCTCCTCACCCTGTTGGATTTCTTCTTGTCTTTCTTCTTTTTCTGAGAACAAATGAGAAGACAAAGTGAGAAAAAGATGATGATGATTTAGAGAGTGAGGTCATTCCACTGTCTGAAGGTGGAATACCGTACCTCTTTTTTCTCTTTCTTCTCCTCCTTTTCTTTTTCCTTTTCCGTTGTCTTTTTGTCTTTCTCTTTGTCACTCCCGGCTAACAGCTTCTCTCTGTTCTTTGCCAGTTCTTTCCTCCATTTCTGAAAACAGCACAGATTGTAGATTTGCATCTACACCTTTATCCAAACATAGAGAATGTTTTTTTTGTGGTGTAACACTTTCAGAACGTGACACTAGATGGAAAAATATGGGGAAATTTTAGTCAAAACCTACCACGTTCATTTTGTCTTCAAAGTCAGCCAAGGCTCGGGAGCCCTTCTTCTTCTTCTCCAGCTGCTCCTTTAACTCTTCCCTGAACAACGGACAATACATCCGTTGAAATAGAATTCATAACGAAGATTTTCAGCCCATATTGGAGAGAACTATATCTGGCAAACGGTGCTCGTCCGCTGCAGCTTTTCATCTCTCCAGTTAACAATTCGCTGCATCAGCGAGAATTCACAGCAAACCGACTAGGCGTATTTCAGAGTCAGTAATTAAATAATTTTGCAATACCGGGCATGTTTTTTTTTTAATAACAATTCATTAAAATGGATTCACGCACAGCATTTAATTATTGCAAATAAAATATGCCTGGAATGTTTGATGGGTGAATGTGAACCCAAGTTTACGCACATCAGATCAAATCCACCGATCATAAAAAGGATGAAACCTCTCTGAGAGGGACACTTGTATCTCAGACATGGACGAGGGGACAGCGAGGAGGTCCGCCCTTTACTCACCATGTTGGTCGAGGTCTGCTCAAATAATCTTGTATAGTTGGTCCGGCGTTACTTGCCGGTCCCCGTGCGCGTGACGCGGCGATGGGGTTAATGTAAGCCTGCACAGAGGAGAACGTTTCAGTGATAAAAAGCAGTACATTGGCCACGAGTAAACAATGTGACGTTTAGGCCAAACATAAAAGTTACATCTCAATAATTTAACAGTGTCCAGTCCGTATATAGAATCTGGAAACAACGACAACACGCAAACTCTACGCAGGAAAAAGCATCACTACTAAAGGACATGGAGGAAACGGAGCTAACTAGCTTTAGCAGCGTTGCGACCACTAACGTACGAGTGGACGGAGGCTCGGCTCTGGGCCGTCGGCTTCAGCGCGATGCACCAAGCAATTCACACTTAAAAACTCTTAAGGCTTAACGTTTCGTACAAAGAAAAACATGGTGTGTGTTTTTTTTTTTAAATCAGTCAGGGCTACGTTCACCCTGGTGCAAACGTTAAGAGACCAATGTGTATGCCTAGCTAGCATCAAAATACCTTAACGTGTTAACAGCTAGCCACTGTGCTAACGCCAGGCTCGTGTTGTGGTTAGCTTAGCATCTTTCTAAACATAAGCGTGCATCAATGGTTTATCGAATTGCCAGAATCGTGTGACAGGACTCACCACTCGATTGTCTCTCTTGCCCATGTTGAGTTAGTGATGGGGGAAATATCCAAGGGAGAGGGCAACCATGACTGCTACCGTGCTAACATTGAGCTAGCCGCATCAGACTTAACGTAACGTTACATGGAAGCTGACGACTGTTTTTCTGCATTTCATTTTTGGACAAGAAATGGTGAAATACTCCCACCTGCTGGTATGGAGTTTTATCAAAATATCTACAAGCATCGCGAGTAGTATGCTCCTTCACCGTAAATGTTCTAGTTTTTAAATACAATAAAATGATTCTTTTTTTTAATGTATTAAAACTGTCCTGCCAATATTAAATAAAAATTGCGTTGCCTCTGTTCCCTCATTTAAAAATAGAATGACCTAGACATTCACAGGGACGATTAATTAATATGTCCATGACACTTTCAAAGGACACCAAACAATTCTCACAAAAAGCTGCTTTTTATTCAACTGGTGCAACACAATAACAATACACCAATGCCTGCATTCATACATGAGTATAATTCCATGATTGTGTTGTTCCCAGTTGCCATTTCCGTATGCTAATAAGAAATATGTCACAGTAACATAATGTGTCATTTGAGTTGTATGGTGGATGAAGCCACGTTGGTTTAAAAAAAAGTTCAAGTTTGAAAGCTCAACAGTTGACTTCAGTTCGGTGTTCTGAGATTGAAATGTGTTAACAGTCATTGTTTTCAATAACACATTGTGCATTGTGCGCATCCCGGACAACAGATGTGAATCGTTACCAAACATTTCACACACAATTATACATGAACCAACATTGTGATGGACCGTCTAGCAATTACAAGTTTCTGGTGGGAAAATACAGGCAGCTATCTTCAGACAGTAATGACTACAGTAACATATAATTGATAAATAGCAATGACAGTAGACTGTGATCAATGACATGATCATGGAACAGCTCGAAAAAAGAAAACCTGAAGGAGTTTTGCGATGTGGTCAGTTAGTAGCCCAGAGATGTGCAAACTGTGCCCGAGAGGTTCGGACAACCATACCGGAAACCTGAGAAAGTCAGAGTGTGTGTCTGTGTGTTTGTGCGCTAGCAGCACTACCTGTTAAGAGAATGTAAACCAGTGTTAAAATATGTTACTGTTCTGTGAAAGAACTACTACATACAAAAATACAACTCTGCATTACTTGCTTTTTCCTTTCTGGTAAAAAATAACTGAACTTGAATGCAACTGGACAAGACCGGAAAATAAGCACAAACTGTACACTAAATATTTGTGCATTATTTCATGATCAAAAGCTTCAATCCAAAGCAGATGAAATGCAACATGCACCCACAGAGGCCACAAAAGATTTTCACTGGGCCAAAATAGTCTTGCCAAACAACATTCCGCAGACCCTCTCTACCCTACATCTATCCATTTTTATGACATTTCTATAGGCTGACGATGCGCATATCAAAAGTTTAGCTCTCTATACTGTACAGTACCACTGCCAATCCTTTATACATTTCTTACACTGTCAAAACTATTCTTACACAAATTCTAGAATTGTTTAAACAGTTGGTGTAATAACATTCTATGCCACAGCATCTTTAAATCAAGTAACAACTTGATTAAAAAACAAGCATATAAGACTTGTCAATAAAATTTAAATTAAATACACAAGATTGGCGACACTATTCTGTGTCAAATAGTGCTGGTGGGACTTTCTCCACCTATTGCAAGCCTGTGCATTACTGTAACATTCGAATAGTAAATAATTGTATCTTATAATGATAAAACCCATGATGGCAAACTAGTGAGTGGCAGGAGCGTTTCTATTCTTTCATCCTTGTCTCAGCACCGATATCAGCCCGTTGGTTCCCAGGAGAGTGCAGAAACCATTAGAATCCCGCTACTGGTCTGTTGCTACTCGGGACATCCTCAAGGTGGCGGCACTATGGGCCGTGCACAGGACTGGAATGATAGACACAACATGGCAGTGAGGGGTCTCGATAAGTGGGTGTGTACATATGCGTGCCAACGTCAGTGGTAGTGCACACTCTAAAATGCATTGGTACATATCTTGTACTGCTCTGTGCACACACCCACAGCAGGCAGAAAGTCCAGAGTCCTGTGTGGTCCAGTCCCCCATTTAACAGGGAGGAAAGGGCGGGGGGGGGGTCTAAACACTGGTCATGAGGAGGCCTCTGCTTCATGGCCTCGGCAGTCTGCTCGCCCACGACTACCAGTCGACGTGAGATGCAAGTCTTTTTCATTGTTAACACAGTCAATCCTCAACAACCTAAAAGCAGCAATTACAATCCATCAGTTCATGGAAGGAGGATAGCTTTTGTGCATTTTTCAGTGGGTGGGAGCGCTGGTGTCGTCTTTCTTGACACTATCGTTACCCTCTCTTCAGGTGTGCGTCCGCTATAAAAAAAAAAGTGTGCGCCCCCCTCGGTTCATGTCGTTCTGTGTTGATTAAGCTTTTCTTTGACACTGATCATTGTAAAAAAACAAGTCACTTTTAAAGATGTAGAGAAAACAAATCTCTAAAAATGGATTTAAACGTTTCTGCAGAGCTAAACCTCGGACCAATCTACAACGAGGTTATAAAAGAAAAATTGAGCTACGGTACCAGTAAAAGGAGAAGGCACTTAAGTATAATGTATACATCTGTGTAGAGCAGGTCGTCCTCAAAAAGTAACGGTTCTCTGCGCAGAGGCCAAAAGGCCACAGTGACGTCAGAGGGCCCTGAAGAAGGTACAAGGTCCCCTCACTGAGATGGGAGACCTCCACTCTACAGAAACTGCTGCCTGGAGGCTTTTCCCTGCACAAAAGCATTTGGGATCAGAAGGCTCCATTGTGGGATGAGGCCAAGACCGAGCTTTATCACCAACAATCTTAGGCCCGATGCTGATGAATCCAGACATAATTTGTTTAAGAACTTGAAAATTTCTGCTCAGTTACGCTCAGCACGAGGCCGCACGCAAAGCAGCATGTGAAAAGATGTAATCATATAGATTTAAGCCTGCAAGATGCGTCAATTTTGTACATTTGCACTTAAATGACATCTATCTGAACTATTTATTCTCAATTGGACATGTAGGATTTATCTGTACATCAGTGCCAAAAAAAAAGCTTTATTAACACACTTTGATTTAACGTTGTAAAAACAATAAATCTGGAAAAACAGACCAGGGCGGGGTGCGCGGAATACTTTTTATAGACCCTGCACGGATGATTAAGGGTGAAGGAGGACAGTCAGGCAGTCCTCTCCTCCATAGTGGGCTTGTTGCTCGGGATCGGCTGCGCCGCGTACACACTCCTACTGAGGCTGTCCACACTTTGAAAGTAGGGGTGGCTGAGCGCAACGAAGGCAGATATCCTCCTGGAGGAATTGAAGGCGAGGAATTGCTGCAGGTGGGAGAGAGGAAATACAAAGAGGACCACATGAGAAGATTGATCAATGAATGTATAACTGAAAAATGTATGGTTGGAATGTATCGTATGGTTTATCCATTCGAAGCTCGTAGAGGCTCGTACCACCCACCATTAAGAGGGCCCGTCCTTGCTCGTCCATGTCTGGGACCAAGTCCTCTATGGGCTTCGGGTGCCGGGATGTGAAAGCAGTCTGTGGCAGAGCCACTTCCTGGGGCCAGTCCTCCACCGAAGGTACCCCGACAACGCTGCGGGGGTGATAATCATCATGAGTGCCTGCCTCTCCAGTTCAACTATTCAAGCATCTTCCCCTGTTTTCCTGGCTGTCGGTTGGCAGCCATCGGAGGGATGGGAAATAGGTAAATATTCACCCCGTCTCCCCATAATTAGGCCATATGATAGATATACTTACTCAAAAATTTTCCCCAGCTGATCAACATCTGAGTTTCCTCGAAAAAGCGGTCTGGGGGGGGAGAAATAAAACAAACACCAGCTCAGTTCCACCGTTGCTACATTGAGATCAAATATCGTGTTGCACGCGAAACGTTTTAATGCACGTTCGTCCAGCACTAATCATGTTCCTGTTGACCTTCAGACGTGAGCCCCAATGCTCCTTATCCCACGGTACATACTGCAGACAAACGGCTCATCGAGAAAAAAAAGCCACTGGCTCGAGGCAACGAAGAATGTTTGACTCCGATGTGAGCGTTTGAAGTAACCACACACTGGCTCCAGCTCATGCAGCCGGGGTTGTTGAGCGTTGCTGGTAGTGCCACTGACGAAGAAGGAGGGGGGGGTGAAAGCAGGGAGGGGAGCGGCAGCAGGGCTGCTGCTGGTTCCTGCGGCTTTGGGCCCTCTTCGGAGGCCCGTGGGCCGCCGCGCCTGCTCTGGCACCCGCAGGAATTCCAGCAGTCATCATCAGCACAAGCAGGCCAGCCGCCGCACCGCCCCATAAGAAAGTCTATTTATCCCTCATGTGCGTCTGCTTTCGCTCTCTCGGTGTGTGAACGTGTGACGGAAAGTGGGAGGGGGGGGAGAACTTTGGGTTATTCTAACAGAAAGACGTATGGGAGCGAGACCCGAAGTTCCTCCGACAGGAAATGAGAACGAGCCGCTTTCGGGGAGAAGAATTTCCGCTCGCATTACTCGCGGCGCGCGAGGGCGACTTTCTAAATGCGTTGCTTCCAAAGTTGACAGTATGAAAGGCTGCGCAGTCAGAAGAGCTTTCCTTCCGTCGCATTCGACTTGTTTGAAGCGATTCGTCGCCAGCAGATGTCAATGTAACGCAGGGTACTGTCATAAAGGTGCGTTTGCGTCCTGTATTAAAGGCACAAAAGGCCCTTCAAGTGCGCCCCACTCAAAGTCAAAAGCTGGCCACCATGGGCTCCCGGCGTTTTCCCACTGGCAGGAAGCTTTGCATAGCGCAACACCCACGTTTTCCTACGGACTGGGACACTGGGAAATTAGTCACACAGGGCATTTTGCACATTTCTACAGTGCCTGCAAACTCTCGGTCACATGCTTTGGTTCGGAAGTGGACTCCAGATACATGTTTGTTTCAGTTATTCGCAACTGGCATCCCGAACCAATGGATGTCTCAGTTTTTCTCTTGAACTCTCGCTTCAAACAAATCCAACTGAAAGAGGAACGCACTGCGTGGGTCTTTCCAGATAATCTGAGGTTTGAAAGCCATTCAAGATCAAACCAAACCAGTTCTGAGTGTTGCAAAAGAAGGAGAAAAAAAAAATCACCTACAGCAAAGTCATCGTGCCAGAACAAGTAGGTCTGATAATTCCAAGAGGTCCATTTTTAAACCTGGAGTGGCTTGTTGGATGAGGATAACTCATTGCGCTCACCACTGTCCTGCAAGCACATGACAACAACAGTCACATTTGCAGACAATCAAATTGCTCCACGCGAGAAACGGGTGCACTAAAGACCCAAAGAAGAGAAGGTACCCGACACTTGGCATTGCGCGTGCACATACGTATCTACACCAATACAAGACGGGGGGAAAGGGTGGGTGGACAGAGACTGGGTTGGGACAGGCAGCTGAGTCACGCTTCCTTTAGTGCCAGCTCGGCTCTGTCCCACATTCCGCCGAAACAACCTCTGGAATGCGCTTGTGTGCGTGTTTGCGCGTGAGAGAGCGTCCCTCTGACCCGGTGGAAAGACGCAGGGAGAGAAACCAAGTGTGTGCTGGAGGGCGTTCGGGATCCGTCACACACTGCAAGTTGCTCGAATACGTCCGGTCCGTCCGGGTTTGGACCGCCTGCATAAGTGGCCGTGCGTTTGTCTCTTTGGGGATTCATCGACCTTTTCAAACCGGTGAGAACGTCCCACACGGATGCGAGGCCTATCCCAGACCATTGACACAACACGCGTTCAACCTTTTCGATTGGAGGAATGTCAACAAGCAGGCGCTCTCTCCCCCATTCACTTGAACCATGACTCACCCCGACTAGGCCAGCCACGCAGATGCAGACTTGTATGATATTTGCTCAAATTCCTGAGAACCCGTTGCCAACTCTTCTCAGTCATTAAAGGAGGTTCCTTTTGTTGCAATTGCATGTTTGATAATGGAAGTGGAGAGAGGAGGCGGCTTTCGGAGGGGAGAAGCTTTGAAGTTCCAGGAGTCATAAAGCAGATATTCTGAGGTTGGATGTGCACTGTTATAGCCTGCAACATAAGGTTATAGGGGGAGTTGAGCAGTCACTTCCCAGTGGGACTTTAACTAATGCTAATGGTAATTATACAAAGAGCAAACTTTCAAGGTAATGTCCTCAAACCGCTCTGTTTTTTATTCAAGATAAAGAACATAAATATGGACCGACCAGCGGATGAATCGACACATTTTCTGAGCTGATGTACTCGTTCATTCCCAGAAAGATAAACATTAGAATAAGATGCCACCCATTTGTATAGGCAATTTAAATCAGCAGTGGAGATAACTGCAAATAAACAGTGTTTTCTCATCCTCCCTGGTTCTGCCCTTTCCCTCGATCACACGTTTTTTTTTAGTCTTCACTGTTGCTCCCAGGTGCCCTTTAATCTCCAACAGGTGGCCTTTTAAAAAGCCATCTTAATCACCTCCAGAGAGGGAGAGAGCGAGAGAGTGTATTTTGTGTTCGTTGGCATCAAAGGGCTCTGCCCTGCCTTCCGCCTTAAGGCAAAGTGGGACAGGTGCCAGATTGCGAAAAACACACACATATCCACAGCAAAGCTTTTTACAGCTTATTGTGTCAGGGGGAGGTAAGAAGTACCTCAACCTGGCCAACTTGCACACACACACACACACACACCTCAGTGCTATCTAATTGGACCTGGTCTTAACACTATATCCTCTGCACGTAATGCATAACTGTACATGTTACATCATCCGTGTGCTTAACGGGGTTGATTAATTCAAAGGCTCAACTCGGGTGTCATACTTCTGAAATATTCTCTATTGAGATGCCAGATCTTTAATAAGGTCTTTCTAAAAGCAGCTCACCACGAATGAAGCAGACCCCCCCCCACCCCCCTCCCATGTTAGTTCGTCCTTTTTTTTCCATTTATCTGAAAATAAATTAATAAGCTGAATAGCCCCAAGTCCAAAAGTAACAGTACATGGAATGATAGACAACAGTACATGAAAGAATGTTATTGCCTCTAGTGGCCGGGAGGCTTCTTGCCCTGGTGGTGGTTCCCAACATGTCGGTCCACAACGGGTAACTGCCAATGCCACAGCAAACCCTTCCCCGGGCCCAATGCAACACCGCATCTCTGTCAATCAACCACGAAACCGTTCAGCCGCCGCCTTCCCCGTATGCAGAAGCCTCTCGCTTCCTTGTACCTCTCCTCTTGTGCATTTGTCACATAGTCTACATAAGTTGCTTCATACCGAGTCACCATTTGCCACCGGAGCCTTTCTATGCCCACAAAGTCCCACGTGCAGAGTTGTTGCACGAGGCAGTGCACGCGGGGGGTTGTGAGGACGGTTGGGGAAGGAAGCATGAATTACAGGCAGGGCTGCTCCTCCTGGCACTCAGCCCTACCTCAGAACGACTGTTCTTATCTGCTCCGAGACACACCACTGCAGTCGGGCGTACTGTTGCATTAGAAGACACGTACATAAATATATTCATGTGAGTGTACTGCCACGCAAAAATAGCGTTTCCTTCGCTAGACAGGCAGTTGAACATATTTTCTTTCCTTTTTAGAAAAGGGGCCCGTTATTCGTTTGCAGTGCAGTTTGTTCGACCACAAACTGACAAAATACCCAGACCAAGAAGCAGGATCTTGACTTACGTGCTGCAACCACAGCAGCCGGCCTGTCATTTCTGTAATGGTTTGATAAGTCAACCGAAATGTGATTGCTCACTGCTCACAGCGCATCTGACAGGTGCCATTTTGCGCAAACGTTTAAGAAACACCCAAATAACTGATCCCCCCCCCCAACGACGGCAGCAGGTTTCTGTCGATTAAACATCTAACTGCAGTTAGATGTTTAATCGACTGGAACCCGGCCGTCAACAATGTGGCCGCGTTCCCACTCATTGTGTAGTGAAGGCTTTGAAGGAATTTGCTAAAAAGTATTGAATGAGTTCATGGGCAAAATGGAAGTGATCCCTGTATTAACGTGTGATCGAGCGGAGTACAGGGGACTGATGGAGAACTTTGTCTTACGCGGGCAGCAACTTACCGCTCTGATAAATGAAGCAAAAGTGTTTCAAAATTGTATTTTCTCAAATGACTTGCAAAGATATGGTTGATGTGTGCATACGGTTAAGTCTTTAGGAAAGTCACCACTTTTACCTTGATTTATTACCTCAGTAAACATTTGATGTATTGAGGAAGACTTGAAATTAGTGATTGAGATCATTAACTTAATGTCAATTTATTAAGAGTTCATTTAAACAGACCAAAGCAGGGTACGCTGTTGGGCGTGGCCATCTTGCGATTGACAGGTCACTACTGCAGTGTTGTACATTCCGGAATAATTGAAACATTTTAGTGTCGCTTGAAAATGTCTTATTCAGTGTTCGGTGGAGTTGTACGCGCCCGTGTCGCTTCTCGTCCCAAAAGAACAACATGTCAAAATGACAACTCAAGGCTTCACAACTTCAGTCCGGAAGAAAGCAACAATGGGTGACATCACTGCCTCCACTTCTTTATATACACTCCCTATTGTGATGGGGCCAAATGCAATCAACTGAGGCAAATCATCAGCACACCTCAATCTTTTGTGGACTACGGGAGGAAAAGGAGGCTCTCTGTCCCGGCTGTCGTCCAGGGAGAGGAAGTGAAGAGGAAGGTGTCACACTTGTGGACCCCGCGTACCTTCTAGTATCTATAACAATCTGGACTGGACTCGGATACGGAGCGGAGTGTTCACCCCGAAGAGAGCTGTGGCGGATTGAAGAAGGAAAAGATAAAGTCCCTGGGAGTCTGGGGTCTAAGCGGAGAGGATGTCGAAGGCCCTAGAAGCTCATTTGCCGTCTGTGACAAAGGGACACAGATCAAATTGACGTAACACTGTTACTCTTTGTTGTTCATGTTCTGCAGTCAAGGTGGCCCTGACCTTTGAACACCCCCCCCCCCCCCCCCTCTGTGAGTCCAGGAGGTTATTTAAGCCAAAGTAATAGAAACCCCCTGGAGCTGCAGACAGCATGTACATTTTTGGGTTGTGGGTTAAAGCTCAGATAAAGACAGTGAAACCCCCTCTTGCCTCTGTGCAGAGACTCGGGCGGGTGTGTGCATACAGATCACACACGTCCCTGATCATAATCTGTTGAACAGTAACCATGGGGAACCGCGGGAAAGCATCTTGTAATCTATATGACGGCCTGAACCGTTGGCCCGGTGATGTTGTGGCGAGTAAGACCTGACCTCGGTTTAATGCACCTCACTGATAAGATTTACACTGCTGTAAATTGGGTTTTCTGCAAACAAGACGAGTTAACGGTTTTAGTAAACCTTCTTCTCCTGGCGTACGACAACTTCAAGACAAACGGTGACACCCAATGCAATGTCAGTTCAGCAATACTGTTCACACTAACGCTGACAACCAGAGATTGAGCTATGATAAGAGCACGACGGCGGTATACGGCGGGGTTGGCCTGCATGTGGCAGGGATCTCGTGCTGTTGCATGTCCGTGAGGTTTGTGTTTTCAATGCAAGACCAGCACCGTGAAGGAGGAACGTAACGCGCAGCGAGAAAAGAGGGAATGACGTGCTTCTGAAATTCTTCAAATCTTCACCGACTAAAATGAAGTTAGACAGGATCCATTTGTCACCACCTGCGGCTACATTTTGGACTAAATGAGGACCCTTGAAAACAACGTTCATCTAGTCTGTATATCAGGATAGAATACCGCCGTCAATGGAAGCCGTGCGTGTGTGTGGTTTTAGGTGCTGACGTGACATCTTTGGACCAGCGAGGTCGCTGACTTGAATCCCTCCGTTTTTTCTCGACTATGTAGTTGTCAAATGTAACAGTGGTGCAGTGTGATCATTCCTGGTCCTTCCATGGAATCGTATGGCCGTGACATTTTAGAGGAAAAATACTGTCGTCTGAACTGATAACAAGCAGAACATATTAAATCTATCTGATGAAACGGTTACATCAAACTACCATCTCAATCCGATTACTTTGTTTGCGTGCATGCATGTCGACATAATGTCCCCCGACATGAGTTCGTCTTGCACTATTATGTCGTGTTTAAGGCCCCATCGCCGGAACGCTCGTTGCTCTCACCTTCTCCTGAACATCTCGGCGAAGATGCAGCCGACGCTCCACAGGTCCACCGGTGTGGCGTAACTGGACTGGAGCAGCACCTCTGGGGCTCTGTACCACAGGGTCACCACCTACAACACACAGCATCAAGGAGGTTAAACATGCACAGACACACAAAGTGAAAAAATTAAACAAAACAAACAAGTAAAAAGAAACTATTCAAATGCTTCCTGTTTTTCACATGTAGCTGTCAGTATCATTAAGCAGATGTCACCACGATTGAGTTCACACTTGCATGCACACACACGCAGCGTTAGTGCTTCTCCACCCTCATCTTAAGCTTACATAAGACATGAAGTCATATCTGGCAGTAGACATCTCCCAGCTCCCACACATCGCACACTCTTTCCACGGCAATCTGACAGTCAGTGGTACTTGTAACCAACGATAACCAACCATACAATGTTTGGGTGGATTAAACCTGAGCAGATGTCTCGCGTACATTAAGTGTTAACACCGCCCCTCCGGTCAACCCTGCACCCACCTGAGGTATTACAGCAGCCATTTTGTGCCCCTTCACACCAAGCCTGGTTTCCAAATGTGTCCCTGTAACTCTATTGAGAGCTCTGAGTGAGTGTGTGTGTGTGTGTGTGTGTGCAGCCATAGCCTGCAGGAAAGCAGCAGCATTGTTAACAGCTACAGTACGGAAAGCCTCCAGACAAAACTCAGTGACCCCTAGAAGGAGAGTGGACTGGTTCCAGGTGCTTTCCTAAACTCCACATTTTTCCAACAGCTTTTGGCCGCGGTTCCTCCCAAAAGGCCCTGCGGAGTGCTTATCGGGATCTCAGAGTCTGAGGCAAATGTTTTGGAAGCGAGACGAGTGCGATGTCACCTAGATATCTTTATTGCACTCTCTCCGTGGGAGGACGCCGCAGGGCTTTTAGATGTCGCCCACAGGCCTGTGTGTGTGTGTGTGTGTGTGTGTGTGTGCAACCTAAGTGCAATGATCTTGGAACGATGGAGCTAGCCAAATATGAACTAGTGCTCAAGTGCCCTCTGAGAAATGACTCAAGACTAAGCAGTCATGGTTTGTATACTTTTGGAAAAGATTTCCGTCACTGGGGGAGGTCTATTTTAGTAACACACCTCCCAGTGATTTTCCTCCCTTCACTTCCTCCCTGTAAGTGCACTTGTTCATCCCTGCCTAATGTCATTTCCATTGGCTTGTGTTGTAGCCGTGCCAGCAGCGTGACTGTCCTTTCGGTCGGTCCACCACTTTGTTCCAGATGCATCAAAAACAACCGGCCTGGATGTCGTCACAGATATTCATGATGCCCAGATGATAAATCGTTAACTTTTTCAAAAGTGTCAACAGTTATTTTTGTACGACTATTTGGTTTATGACCAAACATTTCCAAAACTACTGATCAGCCAACGTTCTGCTTCCAATGCACCACGTACATATCAGCTGCTTGGCGCTGCGACTGTGAGCACCACAGCGTGCCGATGTTAGCATTTAGCTCAAAGCACCAACATGTCTAAGTGGAGCAGCCTCACAGAGATGATTTTAGTTTGGTGGCTTGGCAATACTTAATAACCCACTCATAAGAAGAACTCCATTACAAAAGAGGGGCATTATTCAGAATTGCAGCTGAAGTTTTGGGCATCTCGTGCTGAAATTCTTCAGCAAGGCAGTCAACAGAGACTGATAAGAGGAATAAAGAGTCCGGTCACATTACTTTATTCTAAACTGAATGGCACTATTAATAGAGCCGGGGCAGCATTTTGCAGATGTGTGATACTTTCTTGTCTCCTGCTTCCTGCTTCAGTGGAAACAGCAAGGAAGTTGAGGCTAGTTGGCTAAGATGTGTCAGCTAAGTACGTGACCAGATATGAGACATACGCTCAGAATGAACTGATTGAACCAATGACCCTGGCAGTCAGTGGTTCAAGGTTTTAAGAACAAAGAAAAAGCATGAATGAAAGCTGCAGATCTGCTCAAACAAAAGGTTTGCTTACGTGTCTTCAAGGTAGGAAAAGGCTGCACTGTAATTTTGCAGGAATTGGTTTCGAACATGCTATTATTTCAGGTTCTCTGAAAATCTTGCTTGCTTCTCCCTATCAATCAGTAAAACATTAAAAAATGTGGATGGATGGATAAGTTGCGAATGCTCCTCATCAACATCCTCCTCTATCACATGCAGCTGCAGGCTCAAATCGATGCGACTTCTGTCAGCTGCATGGAGACAGCAGACCTGCAGAATCAGAAGTCAAGGCAGGGTTGAAGACAAATGCGCGCAGAGAGCCTTCTAGGAAGAACCACAGAGCTCGAGCTCGGGGTACATCCGCCCCACTCCAAGGCAGAGTTACTCGAAAACCCGGCCGCAACTGTAGATTAAGGCTTGTATCACACATTCATGCACCCAGACACACGGTGTGTAAACATTTCTCTACTGCTGCTGCCGAAGTCCCCCAGTTCATCTATAGGCTACAAGCATTTTTAAAAAGGTTAAGACATTAAGACTCGGTCTGGGAAAGTTAATGCTTTATTGGGCATTAATTAATTAATGCCGAACAATTATTTTATTGCGCTTTAACAGTTATTTTTGAATTATCATTTTGAAAGTCTGTTTGGTCACCGGCTCTGAATGATCATGCGTCACAGAAGCGTTTGCACGAATGAAAGCGTTCGGTGCACAAAAATAAGGACCACGAATATAAACTTTCATTTTTGGAAAGGTTCCACGTAATCTACTGAACCTATTTCCAAACAAAAAATCACCCTCCTCTAGCCCTCTATTAACTCCCTGTCTCTCTGCGCCTGTTTCTGCGAGCCTGTGAGTCTGTAAAACACTGAAATGCAGTAAAGTCTTTATACAACCGTTGGAAAGCCTGTAATATCCATGAATGCATTTTTTAAACACACAGTTTCAAGTCTCAAGTCTACTCTACTTAAAGTCAAAACTAATGCTCTTACAAAAAGGTCTGTTCTCCGACTGTTGCAAAAAGAAACATTCCTGTATCGCAACGTGGTTCTGAACTTTCTAATGTCCTCTTCACTCCTCTCCTTCTGGCCACGTTTGCATTCCTTCTTCCTCCGGCTCTTTCTCACCCTTCTCATTCTCTGTTCTGCTTCACATCTCCCTTCATTATCCACTCCTGCTCTCCCTCTTCTGTACAGGCCGCATGAAAACAGAGAGACACACACACACACACGCACACACACACAGTATGTGGGACAATCAGGCACGAGAGAGTGAGTCAGCCCTTAACTGCAATACAGTGTTTTGCTCTTCGGTCAGCTGCTTTGAATTTTCAAGCCGTCTCTGCCTATCTGACACCCTTCTCTCCTTCCGCATGGCAACAGAAAAGCCAAAGGGGGTCAGATAAAGGGAGGAATATAAGAGAGGCGTTAGAGAGAGAGAGAGAGAGAGAGAGAGAGAGAGAGAGAGAGAGAGAGAGAGAGAGAGAGAGAGAGAGAGAGAGAGACCGACAGTGTGTGAAGCTGACTCCAGATTATAAGGACAACATGCTGGGAATTCCTTTCTGCTGAGAGCATCCTCCCCCTCAGCAGCAGCAGCACCCTCCTCCTCCTCCTCTTCACTGCTGATCCCTTCAGGAGGAAATGGCTTCCCCTGCCCCTGAGGACCTCCTGACCTCTTGGGCCAGATCTCCAAATTTGACGCGCACCGCCACAGCACACTGTGCACGCACAGCGGCGGAGTGTGACAATGGGGTGGTGGAGGCATGATGTGCTTGTCAAAAATGTATACATAGAATAACACTAAGGTATATGTATTACCCAGTGAAATGATGGCCCAGAAAAACTAAAAATAATACCCAGGTTGCCTGAGTAAAGGGGACAGGAAGGTCCATTCTTCATCCCTCCACCCTTTCAACCCCCGCCACCGCTGCCTGAAACGCTGCCCCGTCACTCTGCACGTGGACTTCGCAAAGCGACCTGATGCCACGGGGATGAGGCCGGGGGCTTAAGGCGGCCGGGGCCAGAGGTGCTGGGGCTGATGGAGCTTGGCCGGGGGCCCGTGTTTACATTCCCTCTCACTGATGAAGCCCAGGATGAAAGAGCACCAGAGCACACAAAGACACATACCGACTAAAAATCTGTGCGCACTAAACAGACAAGAACTTCGGAGAGACCAAATTATAATGGTGATTAAGAGCAGCAGTGGAGGTTTCGCTAATTGCTGAATAGCATGTAAGTCTGGAGCTACAGTTCCATTAGATTGACTAAAGCGACCCGTCACAAACTAAAGTCTTCCTCAGTGCGTCTCCGGAGTGTATAGGCAAAGCCCACATGGGACACGGGGGAACGGATGTTATAGTAATGATAATGTGAACAGAACTATGCACTGTGGAGCTGAGGCTGTAACGCTGCGTCTCCGGAGAGGCCCATCCGGAGCTTTAGCAGTCAGCCATGTTGTAAACAGCATTATGTCACTCCTCCCTCACTTTCCCTCTCGTTCCTTCTCTCGTGCTGCGAAAAGGACAATTTACGGTCCACAGCGACGGGCCCAGGAAGGAGACAAGGACGAGGAGAAACAGGATTTTCAAAAGAATAGACCCGGGAGGGGGTGGGGGGTGGGAGGGGGGGGGCACAGAGCGACAAGCCTTGTGAGAACTGTATACAGTAAAACACGAAAAAAAAAAGGGGGGCACTACAACTGCTGCCAAAGTATGCACAGTGTACAGGAATGCTGCATGGGGCCCTCGGCTAGCGAAACAAAGACAGCACAGTCAGGGGCTCTCTCTCCCCAGTGCTACCACATCCGCACATCATTAGCTGGAAAATTCCTGATATATGCCGTAATTTTCTCTCTCTCTCTCCCCTCCTCTTCCCGTTGCTGGTACAGACGAGGCTTTAATATTCAGATGCCGCTGTGTGCGGGAGGTCGCACGTGCATCACACACACACACACACACACATACACACACAAGACGCGAAACAAAACCCCCCAAAAAAGCCTGCACTGTGTACGTGAAATATGTATCTACGATACGCGCCGTGCAAACATGAATAACAATGTAATCGTCTGCCTTTCCCTTCTCATATATGTGTGTGAACTGTGTGTGTGTGTGTGTGTGTGTTTGCCTATGTCAAATCGGGGCCAGCCCCCTTTGCTCCAGCCGGCTGCAGTCAAAGCACAGAGGAGGACTTTTCCTTTTTTTTCTTCTTTCCCTTTTCCCATGCAGAGCGGTTTGAGGAGATATCTAAACATTCCCAGAGAGCGCTGCACGTGCTCTCCTGCGTGCAGCGCGAGGGTTTTCCCCCTCTCGCTCTGCCTGCCCTCCTCTCCTCCGCCTGTCCAGAGTAGAAACAGATTTTCTGGCAGGAGAAGAGATTTGCGGAGACGGCGGTCCAAAGCGGTCGCCGCAGTGAATTTTCTTAGTTCCGCGGGAGTGCGTTGTCCCGGTGAGCCCCGGCATGTGTGTCGAATGTGGGAGTTCTGAGACGGCGCCTTTGTTCTTTTGCGAAATGGGGTTTTCTTCAAAAATCGCTGCGTTGAAAATGCTAAATGAAAAAGCTCGGTTGATTTAAAAATAACGACCAGAGTGACTCATCGAGAAACGTGTGATTTGCCGACTTACAGGCAGCTCGTCTTCATTCTCATCACCATCCCGTAAGAATCCAGACGTCCCCCTAACCCAGTCCGTCAGACGTTAACTCATAGTGAAACACGGGGCCAAACATGAGACACGTTCACAGTGAACTCCTGAAAGCTCTGCGTTGTTAAAGCCGCTCTGCTGTTTCAGCGTGGGCAGGAAACCTGGTTTCAATTTGTCTAATGTCGTCTGAGATACGGGTAAGCGTAGTGGGGGTTCTACGAGCAGAGGAACCGGGGGGAAGAATTGGGAATTTACCTTTGATCAGGCCACGATTCATTCCTCTGCAAACACAGAATTTTTAAAAAGGAAACTATGACAAGATTATATATTTAAAAAACTAACAATAATGGTAAAAACAATTGGAAGTCACCTCATTTACTGGAAAGAAAATGCAAAAAGGGCCCCAGTTAAGCCGTCCTGAAATTCCCTTTACTCAATAACAGACTCGCTTAAGCTCAGAGACAAAAACATTTGCACTATTAAGCTTAAACTTGTCATCTGCTGTGACTTACGGAAACCCCTCTGTTCATCTTGGTTTTGATCTTAAAGGTTAAAAAAGACCCTAAAAGAAACAATGGGGCCCGACAACGAGTGGCCCCCACCACCATGCTACGGTGGCATTCCCCTTTAGCTCTCCAAATCCAATCGGACAGGCGACAGCATGCGTATGCCTGAGAGTGGACGCTAATGGGTCTCATAGGACCGTCCCGGCGGCCTGTTGCTACGACTGAGGCCGATATGCGGCTCGCTCCTGTGCGGTGGAAGTTAGGGCTTCAGTTCCATTTCATGTCCCCGTTTGAATTGCAGGTCCTCTGTTGCATCTGGTGGGGGGGCAATAGTGCGTGTCGCTCTCCTGTGAAAACCACATATTTCCAGCACCTCAGAAGAACAGTCCACTTTACAGCCTTTGTCTTGAAGGACAGGCTAAAACATAGGATTAGGACGGGTGTAGAATAAACGGTGAAAATGATGCTTGTTAGTTTCATCCAGCCCTGGAGAAGGAGGGCTGGTTAACAGAATAATGAGGGTTTCATGATTTGCACATGAATGACACCGATTTAAATGTAATGAATAGTGCCGACAAACAGCAGAGATATTCCTCATTTGTCATCACTTCAAACTGCATTTCTCATTATGCAAGTATGCGGTATTACAATCTGTTAACGGATTGGATCCTTATCCGGAATTAATCAGTGTCCATTTACAAAACACCAGGACTAAATATGTTGTAAACATTCTTTTTTTTCCATGACTACAACGCTACGATGACGACACAGACGTCATCAAACCCAAACCGAAGATATCAATATGTTCCATCGGGAAAAAAAAAGCTTTATCAAGATTTTGATACAACAAGTGTGTCTCAAACACCAGTCCTGAAAATGGTGCTGCTGTAATTTAAAGTGCACATTTTTGCATGTGAGACGCTGCATTCGTAATGATTCAGCCTGAGTTCTTGAAATCATGTAACAAATCATCTAGTTTAATGTGTCTTTAACAGGCACACATATAAAAACACATGTTTTTAGGTAATAAGTCATGTTCAATCACATGAAAGTGCAGTATCACTGCACTCTGTGGCTGTTTATTTCAGCACCCATGGTCTCTACCTAAAGTGCTCTGGCAGAAATGGGATCTCAATGAGATGGATAAAAATAAAATAAAAAGTCCCCTCCTTTTCCTTTTCCTTTTCTGGAATGTCAGATTAACCCATCAGTTTTTCCCCATCTGCCTGTCACTCAAGGGCGCACAATGAGCCCATAGCCAGATTGGGGTCATTAGAAAACCATCAACAAAGCAACGGATCTCCAGGGACTGCCGGGGGCAGCCTAATCTGGACCCCGGTACCAAAGCAATGGGTGGTCTCCCTCCATCTCCCCCGCTCTCTCTCTCTCTCTCTCTCTCTCTCTCTCTCTCTCTCTCTCTCTCTCAGGGAGGGTGAAATATGCGCTACATGGTAGGTGGGAGATGGCAACGCGGCCATCAGTCTTACGCAGCCATGCATGTGCGCACGGACAACATGTCAATGACATATTCATAACCTGGCGAGCTGCTAGGTGAGAAAGCAAATTCATCAGCAAAAGTTCAAGCAACAGTGAAAAGTCATCAGCATTTGGTTATTTGACATTGAAAGAAAACTAAAAAAAAAACGGAGAAAGGGACTCTTTTTTAAAACTTTACGCAAATGCACACTTCGGCCATCTTGTCTGTCGAGGTGCTAAATGAATCGCTTTGAAAGTGAGAGAGAAGTGTCTTGTTCGCTTAGGCAACTGCGGTTCTCCAAAGCCCATCTGTCTGCCAGTAACGGTGGCATTAGGTGACTAAATAAGCAACTGCTGTTCGGTTGGGCAAAGAGGAAGATCCTCTTAAACGCTGTGTGTGTTTGTGCACATGTGCGCCGCATACAGCGTAGATTATCTGCTTTTATTAGCAAGAGGAAACACTGAATGGATGAATGGAGATTGTGTGTGTGTGTGTGTGTGTGTGTGTGTGTGTGTGTGTGCGAGTGTGTGTGTGTGTGTGTTGGACTGATAGGGGGATTCCAGAGACAGGAACATTCATCTAGAACCAAAATATCCTGTGCTCCCTTTGCAGCTCCTCCAACGTTGGTGCGCATACACACACACACACACACACACACACACACACACACACACACACACACACACACACACACATTTTTGTGGCCCAATCTGTTCAGCCAAGAAAGGAAATAAGCGTGTGAGTGGGTGCACAAACACATTTAGTGCCCTTGTGTGTGTAACGATTAGTTTCGGGGACTAAATATTTGCCCGAAAGGTGAATTCCCGAGTTAAGTATTCAACCTGGGCAGAACGCGTTCTCGTTTAGTCATAAATGAAGTATAACGTTGACAAAGACGGAAGCCTCCGCTGAAACCACACATACACACTAAAGGTTGTGTAACACTATGTAAATTCTATGGTTAGGCCAGTCTTCCTCTTTGATAGTTAACTGTGTACGACCATCGATCTGTATGATAAACGGTGGAGTTTTATCGGAATATTAAAAATGACACTTGATGATATTAAAGAGAAATTACAGCTTGGAGTCCACACCAGTTACACAACCCTAAACTTCTAAACAAGCTGTCCCGACATTTCTGACACAGACATCGGTATCAGTCGTTCTTAAAAAAAGGTGCAAGACACGAGACCAGCAGCACATCGATTGCCTGCGGTGATCCAGCGTCTATTAGCTAACAATGCTAAAAGTGCAAACTACGGCTAACGTGCGGCCCATCATCACATTTCAATAGCCAGTAGTCAAAAATCTCAGTCAGCTCAAACTACAACTCGTATTTACCAGTAATAATCTGACACAGCTTTGCATGCTGTCTGACGTGTTGTGTAATACTTTACTAATATCTACAAGTTGAACCTGTTCTTGGTGTTCAGTATAAATCAATAAGCACAACATAGACCAAAAGAAATCAGAGGGAGGAGCACCTGCTCCCGTCCCCTCGCCCGGCGGCTCATCCGTTGTTGAGTAGTGACAAGAGCACAGTTGCACGTGTCCATCTGACGCCGCTTAATGGATAAACTGGGAACATTGCATTCTTTCCCAGAGGATGTTTGTATTTACTTTAGATGGGCAGATGCTGCACTACGTGATGAGCCTGACTCAAGTTCCCGGGAGCTTCGCTAACTCAGCATAATAAAAGAAAAGCGGCCTTCTCGAACACTCCTTCCCATCACTCTGGTGGCTCAGGTTTGGTGAGTAATCCTAAATTTATTAGACGCAGTATTTAGTTATTCAATGTCTCGTGTAAATAGTGACGTGCTCCACCACTTTGACACCTCCAAATAAAGAAATAAAACACATATAGTTTGGAAACTGTCGGAAAGGTTGCTGCTGAAATTCATCTTGAATACTGACGATATGAAAAACCCCAAATGAACTTGAGCGCTCCACACCGGCCGGCGTGATTGGCAAAGCCGCTAAAGTCACGGCCGCGTGCATCGGAGTGAATGTGAGAAACTCTTCTCTTTCACAACAAGCTACTGTGGCTGACTACCTTAATCTAAAAAGTCTCATCTCGCCCTCTTGCAAAGACTCCTTTCAGTCTCCCTCTCCATTTTATCTGGTCATCAGAGCCCCGGGCTCAACCGCCGGACATCAAAGCACCGCCAGTGGAAAGGGAGGGGTGTCTGTCTCTCCTCATCTGCCCCATCCCTCTGTGTGTGTGTGTGTGTGTGTGTGTGTGTGTGTGTGTGCGACGGCCACAGAGGGGTCGGTGGGACGGGACGCGGGGGCCATTCGCCTCCTCACTTTACACACAGAAACCCTATCACTTGGCTCAGTGCTGCGGCGCTGCCCGCCGATGCCCCGCCAGTGGCCGCTCCATCACATCAGACGCTTTTATCTAACTCTCTGGAGATGCGAAGGAGGGTAGACAGTGTGTGAGGGTTTCTGTGTGTGTGCGTGTGTGTGTGTGCAAGTGTGCCTCGATGAGAATGTGAGTTTGAGTAAGGCGAGAATGTAAATGTGCAATGATAAAAGCATAGGAAAGGTGCAGAGACATCCACACGCTGCGCAAAAAAGATCCCACCACATCTATTGTTTCGGTCAATTAAATACGAATATATACGTGTGTAACAGAAGAAGCAATTCATTGATAGTGGGAGGAGAAAAAAGGGAGGACAACAGTGGGGAAAAGGACACATTAAAGCTCTGTTCTGAGTCGTGTTGGTGGTGGTGGTCTTGCATATTCCCTCAGTAAAAAACATGTATCATATGCAGCGAGAAGCAAAGAGTCTGAGTCTATTTGTGTCTATGACCCAGTTGAAACATCCCGTGACCCACCGTTGGGTCTCTCTCCATCACTTGTGAGGATTTAGGCTCGCTGCGTTTGCCATTGTTTATTTTGAGGCAGCCTGTATTTAAAAAAAAAAACTATTGGAAGAACCCCGCCGAGTTCAGAGACACGAAGAGCACGACTCACCACGGAGGTGAGCGCCATCTGGAAGCTGTAGATGCGGGCGAGACCAAAGTCGGCCAGCTTGATCTGTCCTCCGCTGGTCACCAGGATGTTCTGGGGCTTCAGGTCACGGTGAACCACTCGGTGCGAGTGCAGGAAGTCCAGCCCCTGGAGCAGCTGGTACATCATATGCTGAGAGACAACAAAACAGACCAAACAAAGAGGGGGGGGTTATTGTAAACATGGTGAGCAAGCACACAAAATTGATAGAGTGAGGAATTCAGCACAGGATGAACACACAGGATCGTGTGTGGCTCTGTATGATGAATCTGATTTACTAAATAGTTCGGACTTAATATTTTTTTCAAACATGTATTTTCCAGACGGCTTCAAGACCCCAAACCACCATGAATTTGTCTCTCCGTCAAACCAGGCAACTAAAGGCCTGAATGAGACCCGGAGGTGAGAAGTTAAGCACGAAGGCTGAGACATTGGAGGAAGCTCACCAGAGGAGACATGTGTTTTTCTTGTTGACTGTGGCAGATGTTTGATAACACACACACACACACACACACACACACACACAAAAAGAGGCCCTGTGCGGTACAACCAAGGAGCTGTTTCTCAGCAGCTGTCCTGCTCGAGTTAATTGACACTCGTTCTCCTCTTACGGCCCAAAGCGGCTCTCAGAAATGGCCGGAGACGCTGCGCCCGTCACACGCTGGGAAAAGTAACACGGAGGAGCGACATCTAAACCAGCTTAGACTTGTTCTTTTCCTCCCGAAGAACTCTCAAACAGGTCCCGCACCCCTCGACAAATAACAAGTATTTACAAAGGACTGTGGTAGAGGCAGCCACTCAATTCAATTCGACTTTACTTTTATTTAAACAGTTTATTTATGCGGGGAGAAATGTAGGTGTCAATCATTAACTCTGAAAATGTTTGTGGACGTGATGTTGTGCTGCATCCTCCCCACACACACACACACACACACACACACACTCCCTCCCTCTCTCTCTCTCGATCGCGCACGCACACACATTAACCCCGACATCCCCCCCTCCCCAAAAGCCTCCGCCAAGACCTCACAAGTGACATGGAGCTGAGCCCGCAGCTCTATTCACCGGCCCACCAGCTGGCGAGTGAGTCAAAGGGGTCTGCACACTCAAGCAGAAAACATTAGCAAACGGCGCGGGGCGAGCTGCTGCGCTGCCCACAGAGGAGGAGACGGGACGCCCCACACAATGCTGTGGAGATGGGGAGTTGTGTGTGTGTGTTTTGGATGTGCCTTTGGGTTTGTGTTAACATAATATGTGTATCTACATTTCCACTAGTGTGAATGACCCTTAAACTGTGCATGGGTGCCTTAGTGTGCGTGTGTGTGTGTGTGTGCGTGTGTGTATGCATGCCTGTGTGTGTGTGTGTACCCTCTGACCAAGGGCAGGCACGATGCATAAACAGACCCTCCTTTCTACGTCTCCATCCATCCATGACCCACAGAGGAGGGCAGGAGGCAGACAGGGACATAGGAGGCAGGCGGTTGGTTATTTGGTGTATATGTGTGTAGGGGGGCTGACACAATACCCCCCCCCCCTCCACCCCCAACACTCAACCCCCATCCTTCCCCCCTTCCATCAGTTCCTCTCTGCTTTAGATAGCCATTTCACCGTGCTTCCTTTCAGCAGCATTTCCCAGTAAACACTAATTATCTCAGAAGTGTGACTCTTGGAGAAACACACAAACAATCTTGGCCCCCGTTGGCCCCGAGTGTCACGGTCTCCGCTGTATCAGTTACCCGCACAACTGAGTGACGACAAGTACTCAGACGAGGTTCTACAGCAATACCTTGTAGAGTTTCAAAAGGGGGGCATACCAAGTTTGGAAAAATAGCAGGGGGCTTACCACACTGGCACAGAATTTAAGACCACACGTGGCACGGAGAGCTGCCGTGGGCCATCGCGTCACACAAAAGTGGATTTCAGCAGCAATGAGACTCACAAGAGTTGCCTAACGCACATCGGTCTCTGAAAAATAAAAAAAACCCCTACAAACTACTAGGCCAAAATCACACAACGTTGGCAACAGAACTGACCCCGAAAAAAAGCAGACGGATCAGGAAGAAAAAAAAGTCGTCATCCCTCTGCAAGATGCAGTCAAAACATGGCTTTCTGAGTGTGCCTCCTTTTCTAATGCAAATGCACCAGAGGCAGCCATACTGTTTATTGTAGCTCGGTACAATATGGGACATCTGCCGGTTAGCGTTGGTGTAATTCCTTCCCCATGCTTCATTAACCCCCCCCCCCCCCCCCCCCCCTTCCCCTTTATGGGCCCAGAGAATGGAGTTGCGGAGGCTTGGACGATGCCAGGCGGAGGAGGGTGGGTGAGACCCAAGCGCTGCCCCGGCTGAGCCGCGGCGAGGCCGGGGCGGCCGGGGCTCCTTGATGTCCTTCCAGCTCATTTGATTCCTGGAGGAGGGCCGCTTTCATCAATGGCCATGCGGTGGGTCTTGAGTCTGAGTAAGGCTGAGTGGGTGGTGGAGGGAGGGGGGCTTAAATAGACAGGCTGGGGCAGGGTGGGGTGGTCTGATGCTGGGGGGGCAGATTGTTTTTAAGGAAAAGTATGCTGTTTCTTTTTTTGGTTTCGGGTCGTCAACGGAGGCTTTTATTTTTAGGTATTTAAGAGGGAAACGCTTCAACAGGTTAGAATTGAGTGGGATGAGCACAGGAGTGGCAGATTTAGGGATCTGTGCACTGGGATCCTTTATCTAGTGTCATCTGGTGTAGCCGGGGGGAAATGAAGTTGCCAGGAAGGGGGGCGGGGGGTGTATGGGAGGGTTACTGTGCAGTGTCCACTGTCCTAGAAATAACAAGGGATGGTGCCTGTGTCATCTTGTCACTCCAACATTGTCCCTTTGTCCCCTCAAGACTCCAGCTGTATGGATGTTAGGAGAAAGCAGGAGGAGGAAGGGGGGGCCTCAAGCGGCTCCTTATGCTTTAGACGTAAGAAGTTGGATGATTGGAAGTCGTTAGTGACCTGCTCTCCAAAACCTTTTTTAACGTCATAATTGTTACTTATTATAAAAGTTATCAATACTTTTAATTCCTCGGTTACGAAAGTGACACACATATAACCGTCGTTTTGCTAAAATGATTTGAAAATGAAAAAGATAAAATGAATTATTATCACAGAGTCTCACGTACTTTACGCTTCACTCCTACTAACACATTTATTACCTGGTATTTGCCGTTATAAATATCTCACCACTTTGTTTGAGAGCAGGTTTCAGGCCTGCCATCAAGTCTGAACAGAACAGCCGTTAAAACTTTGGCCGTCAAGAGAAATGTGGCAGCCAAATTTAGCAAATGATAATTAAATGATCTGTCCTGAATGTTTTAATCACCTCGTAATTTAAATATGATGTATGAGAGTAAATCTATATTGCATCAACAATGAAATTGCTACAAATGACTCACAATATTACTTACTTTCTCAATTGTTTCAAAAGACAGTCATGGGCCCAAGGTGACATATTGACACTCTGTGATTCTAACACACAAAGATGTCAATGAAATAGTGTAAAACTAGACACTCAGGAAATCCCCGTATGATAAAAGCTCGGAAAATGACTCGAACGGTTAATCCACTCTGTGCAGACACATCTTCTGTAAACTCAATCAACTCATTTGCAAAGCAGAAAATACATTGAATTGCCATATATTCATGCAAATGGATAATTTAGCTTCGCACTTCAACAAACCAGAACACTTTGAGCAGAGCGTCCTGGTGGACACGATCCCACCGCACCGAGACGCGCATAGAAACCAGAGTCCCGTATCGGACTTCAGCGGGAGCCCTGGGAAACCCTCGGGTGTGATCTGCCCGACTCGTCTGCGCTTGCACGGCGTCGCACCAACATCGCTGCCCCCACACAAATAACGTTCAGACATAAGCCCGGCCCCTCGGGGTGAAAACCAGCGGTGTCTCAGGCTTCCACCACTTCTCCCTTTCACGTGTTGACGCTTTAAACTCGCAGCGCTGTATTCCAGATATAGGGACGGACGTTTCATAACGCTGCACACAATACTTCTGGGGACCTTGGGGTGAAACACGATGAGATGAGATTTGTTAGTGTGGGAAAGACTAAAATAAAAAGGACTAGCCGCACTCACTTCCGACCTTTTGGCAAAGTGTAAATGGACACTCGGCGGGTTTGTTTTATAAGATTTGGAGAACGCGATAGGTTGTAGTTAGTTCGAATCGTTTTACTGGAATTGTTGATACGGAGGTGGGACTGCTGCTGAGTACAATCGTTGGCATCGAATTCAGTTCTTAAGTCTTTAAAGACAAAAGGGAACGGTTTTCAAATCCTGTTTCTCACACACTTCTCTTCTCCTCTCCGTGTGCAGCACTGAGTGAACTCAGAGGGAGACGGGGAGTGAAAATGGAGAAGGACGGGAGTCTCTAATTTGGAGCCCAGTCTGCAACATGTGCTGCCCTTCGAAATGCTGCGGTACCTGTGATTTTGGCAACGTGATCTCCAAAACCTGTTTGTAAAAATGTAAACGAACATCTTGAACATACAAATTCGTAACAATACACACGAACAATAAATACGAACTGGCGGTGGTTAACCACGCCCCTTGAGTGAACGTCTCTCCGCCATGTTGGATTTTTTGAGGGGGTTAGGGTTAGTATTCTATTCTTACAATTTAACATTCATTTCTTGTTAAAAATGCAATCATAACACGTTTATTTTACATGGTTAGACTTCACAAAGTGTGTTTACGGGGTGCAGGTCCCCATTCACTTTGAATAGGGTGACGTCATCAGTTGCAGTCCGTATTTATTTCGTATGTATCACTACGAATTAGTATGTTCAAGATTTTCGTATACATTTTTACCAACAGGTTTTGGAGATCAGGCTGGATTTTGGTGATTTTCTTTCACTCACTCATCAGCCAATACCTTCTTGATGTTTAAAACGTTCTTAAATGTTACGTGATGTCCTCCTGAAAAGACCTCAAACAGGATCCGTGGTTACCTTAATGGTCTCGGGCGGTACTCCGGGATCGGGGGCCTTCTCCAGGTAGGTGGTCAGGTCCTGATCCACGTGCTCAAAGACCAGGGTGAGCTTGGTTTCTCTGTCCGTCCGCGAGACCGTACACACGTCAAACAACCTGGAGCGAGAGGAACAGGTGGAGGAGATCAATACGTGGACGGGCTCCTCGCTGCTCAGCATGCTGCAAAGCTTCCAACTACAACTAAACAAGTGTAGATCTCCTTGTTATTGTGTCTGCATGTTTAATTAATTCCATTGTTCACTCATTCACCCTTATCTGCAGCAACAGTGTAGCCTTTGGTGAGCAGTAAATTGGGACGTCACACTAACTAAAGGTGCACTTTGGAATCAATGTAAACTTCACATTTAGCTATAGATTAAAGCTTCACATTATAGTTTTATTTTTTTGTTTAGGGGTTTTATGGCCATATAAGTTGTGGTTCGCCGTGTGAAGCTCAGAAATGCACTAGCCTGTATTGTTGTTCTTATGGAAATGGAATATTATCCCATGAAAGCTGACCAGAGTTGGACACATTGTGGCTGATCAGCTTTTCAGTTCATCCATTCTGGGATCTAAAATCCTATGACTCTCAGCTCTTGTGCGTTTCATATTACAGGAACTGTAAAGGCAGAATTCTCATCTGCTGCAAGACCAGCTGATAACAGTGTGTTAGGTTACCCTCAAAAGCCCCCTCTCTGCAAAGCTTGTAAAGATTCAAGACCATCAAACCCCGAACGCCGGAGTAAGCGACCGTGTTTCACTAGGCAACAAACTACGGCAAAGAATCCAGATTATGCCTGCAGGCCTGCCAAGGCGGGCTTTGGTGAAAAGCTGGAGAAAAAAAACCTATCCAGTACGTCCCCATCAAAAGAGCTCGGGGACCACAAGCGGCATTCCTCAACCGGCACTATGACAACTCCCGATGCTCGGTGGGAAGGCGAATGGGCGCCGGCTGTAGCTGCAGGGGCCTCAACACGAAGGCGGGCCGCGATGGACGTGTTATCACATCTGCTTTAAAGTGCATTATCCTTACGGAGGTGTGAATGAGCCAATGAGGTAATACATATGATTTGTAAAGTCGGCTTGACTCTTCCATTTCGACATCTACAATTTCTTTGTTGACCCCATACGGCGATGTTTAATAAACCCTGTTCAGACAGTTTCAAAGGTGGTAAGCGCATAAAACTTTCCGGACATGTTGCAGGATTGAGGGTAACTTTAACTTTCTGCCTAAAAACGTAGAGCTGGATGTCTGGATCTGATGACTGATTATTGTTGATCTAGTCATTGCCACTCGATGTAATTGCAGTGTACTTACTGCTGTAATTGCAGTGTATTTACTGCTTTAAATCAAACAAGCTGATCTGCATAAGCCGTTTAAAATCAGCTCGGAAGTAGAAATGACTAAAGTCTCGCCAAAAACTCAATCCTATCCAAAGAGGCATCATGCGTCCTTGCCAACCGCGTTGTAATCAGTGAGCTGCAGCCAGTGAGTGAGAGGCCATTCATTCAAGGTATTAGTACTGCGCGTGATGTCACGGAATAGACGGCGCCCTCCTCTTGAAGCGCTGGGGTTAAACGCCTCTCACGGCTCGATTGTTGGGCTACAATGGGGGCTCTCAGCAGACACTGAACATATGGAATGAATAATGGCCTCATTACAAACATCCAGGGGTTGCCTGGAGTCCCACAGAAGGCCCACAATGCATCCTTCCGGGCCTGAGCTGCTTTGCTAAAGCAGAGGATGGCGTAGTTCCTGCTATGGTCCAACGGGGCGGCGGTTTGCCCTCTTAATCCGATTTATCGGAATAAATGATTCTGCATAATATCTAAACCGATGCTTCCATAGCAGCACATTGAATGGGTTCAACCACTAAATAAAGCTAAACATTTGTCTTCCAGCGAGAACAGAACCCATTGTGATCCCATTAAGAGAAAAACCTTAAGCCTTATCCTTTATTATTCATTAATAGGCTGGGGAATTATTGTTAGAGGCACAATGGGCCGAGGAAAGCTTCTGAAACATCCATTTAGAACTTCCCCTTCAACCAAAAAGCACTCAATATTCCATAATAAAATAACAGTACCAAGGTCAGACCTTGCCCACTGCCAACAGTTGACGCCGTATCCGGCTGCCGACCTCGGGAGAGGAACCATTCATCACAATCCGAAAGAAAACGACCTCTGTGTGCAGAGCACAACAACCGGCGCGGCTGTAGTTTAAAATGGCTGTATTCAGATGATGCAGCCTGACTTACAGTGGGGGGGGGCGCTGTCTTGCTCCAGGGCAATTGAACAGCAGAGATCAGAATTTATGGGCACATGGGCTTGATAATTGGTTGTATGGCTATCACAAGGATCATAATGTCCAGAGAAGCAAAATACAGACCTATATACAATTTTTTCCTTTCAAATCATTTCGTTGCTTGTGATTACAAGCGCAAGCATTGACATTAACTTTGCAACTTTGCTCTGTGTGTGTATATATACCCATGTAGAAATTCAGGTATTTGCCTAAAATGTGGGAACGTGTCTATATATATATATATATGGAATTGTCATAGACATAGACAGTTAGCAACCAATACAAATTTCCTGGTTGCATCTTTTTTAATGTATGTGTCTATATTTTGTCTTTTCTGATAGTAACCTAAATATATTCAGGGGTTACCACTGGTCATGATTATTTCAATGTGAACCTTATTAAATTGAAAAAAAGTTGTTCCCTGGGAACATATAACAGATTAAACTATTTAGAAAATAGACAATAAATAGAGATACGTATTATTTTCAGCCCTAGTTTACAGTTTAACCATGAAGTTAACCATGAGTTAAAAATATTCACGTAAACTTTAGGAAAATAACAAGGTATAAATGCTATAATTAAAAGAAATGTAAGTAACATGAAGGGAAAGGCCTAATATTAGAAACACCAACTGAAACTCGACTATAGTCGATCTGTATTAAACAGCTATTGATGATCTATTTATGACATGATCTATTTTCCAAGCATTAAGAAATCACAAATGGGCTTTTTTTTTAAACTGTTCCACACAATGACTCTTGGGTTGGAAGGCCACATGTTGGATGCTGTATTTGGAGCTGAGTCGCTTCTAAAAACCACTGTGACACCTTTTTTTTACAGGAAAGAGCATGTGGGGGATCGGTGTGATTGATTTAAAAAATGAGTGTTGGCCTCACAAGGCAGCATGGAGACCATTTCATTTTAAAAAAGGGGGGTGAAGAAGCATTTCATTTGTATTATTTGTGAACGATACACAAACCGTGTCTCCCCTCTTTCCTCTCAAACCCCCCCCCCCCCTCACTTACCTCACAACATTGGGGTGGTCGAACGCCTCGAGCTGCCTCAGTACCGCCACCTCCCGGATGGTGGAGAGAGGCATCCCCTCTTCCTCCGTCTGCACGCGAACCCTCTTCAGGGCTACGAAGCGCCCTCCGTTCTTCAGGTCTCTCGCCTTGTACACCTTCCCGTACGCGCCTTCTCCGATCTCGGCCACGGGTTCATACTGAGTACCCGTGCTTTCCTTGTCCATGTTTGCAGAGTGTGTGCGTGTGTCCGTCTTGTTGTCTCCTCGTCTCTGGTTGAAAACTACTGCGGGGAATCCCGGCCAGGGTGACGAGCCAGAGGGTTTCTCATAAAGGCGCATTCACAGAAAAAAAAGTGGGCACGTGCAATGCCTGGATGACAGGGAGACACAGATTTTGGGGGGGGGGACATCAGATTTGGTCAAGCTGTGCTGCAGGTAGACAATAACAGGACTGTCATCATGTTTTATTGCGACTATCAACACGAGAGCCCCGTTGCGTCCCGACCTCCACTCCTCTTCCTCCTCCCTCCTACTCCTCCTATTACGCACAGCAACCCATGTCCCCCTAACGCTAATAGTAATGTTAAATCATTTTAAAAAAGCCACATCAGCCTCTTCTTTTTTTTTTAGAGCTTCATTTGCACCAAATAAACAGCAGGCGCTTCACCCCCCCAGATGTAGTGTTGTTAAAAAAAAAGTTCACGTGGGTTGTTTAAAACACGTTAATGCAAATCAAACAAGAGAACACGCAACAAAACAGCCAAATAAGAGCGCACGGAGCTCAGTGAGCAGCTTAGGAGCTCCTCCTGTGCCGTTTTTATCACTTTCTGTTTGAGGCGACACCAACTCGGCGAGCACGTGGCTGTCTACTGATTGCATTGTCTGGACTTCCTACAGCAACAGTCCATTTAAAACACGGGAAAACGCACATTTCACACGCCAAATGGCCGCAGCCGCGTGGAGTCACGCGTCGGCGAGGTTTTCCGCGAGGTTTTCGTGAGCTTAGACGGCTTCTTGTAATTTTTTTCTAATTTAATTGCGCGTGTGCTCTTATTTGGGCTAAATAAAACTCTGGCACGGCGGAACAGACACCTCTTTTCAGTTCCTAAACAGATTTTAAATTTACATTTCTAGCCGCACAAAGATTTTTTTGGCATGCAATTTTTGCATAAATACCCCCCCCCCCCCCTTTCGGTGTTTACCTTGGTATATGTTGTCAATAAAAATGTCGTAACTTCGGCATGTCCGAGGAAATGCTGAGGAGGCATTCGTAGCCCGGACAATACAACAAAAAAAGCGTCCTGCATCAAACGCATCTCCCTGTCCACTGTCCTCCATGCGGGGGCCACACAGGTAGTTGGACGGTGCAGCCTCTAATCCCCCATCCCTAAGACTGAGGCGGCCCAGGCAGCGACGCTCAAGCGAGGGAGGAGAAGGAGGAGGAGGAGGAGGAGGAGGAGGAGGAGGGCTGTACGAAAACTCACACACCCACACTCTCACTGCAACTTGTGTGTGTGTGTGTGTGTGTGTGTGTGTGTGTGTGTGTGTGTGTGTGTGTGTGTGTGTGTAGGGGAGGTGGGGGGGGGGGGGAGTGGGGGGGGCAGCCGTAGGACAAAGGCAAAAGCGTGATACGGCCCTCCAAAACCAACGCTCCTCTTAGGGGTTTTTCTCCTTTCTTCCTTTTCTCTCCGCCACGTATCCCCGGACGGGCCCTCAGTGCCGCCGCGGCCCCTGCGCCGCTCCGCCCGTGTGAGCTCCGTCTCCGCCTGGCTTTCCCACGCCGGCTGAATGTGGCCTGACCCCCTTCAGAGAGGTTTGACACGGAGGCGAGGACATTTCCGCATTCCTCCCCGACTACAAAGGCGAACCGCCTCCTCTTTGCTCTCCCCTCGGCCTCCTCGGGTGCTTTGCCATTCAGCCGCCCCCCCCACCCCCCCAACCGCACTCCCCTCCGCGGGGTTTTGTCTCCCTGTGTCAAAACTGGGAGCGCCGCGGGGGTCGCAGAGGGGAGAGAGAGAGAGAGAGGCCACACTATCTCTCTCTCTCCCCTTCAAGCCATTGAGGGAGCTCCCCGTGGTAACGACGCAACGTGTCGAGCTCGCCCTAGATGGTCCTAAGGGGTCAGGTTCAAGGCCCCCGGGGCTTGATCGGTGTGTTGGGAGGGTGTGTGTGTGTGTGGGGGGGGGGGGGGGGGGGGGGGGTATTTGAAAATATGGTAGATTCTGCAGAGCATGAACATCTTCATCCTTCAGCTCAGGATGTACCTTAAATCAACGTCACAGCGATTTGTGCAGGTACATTTATATATATACTGATACATGTTATATTTTATAACATGTAGCTTTAGTATTAATCATGATTGCAACAAGAACAGTTCTTTTTCGTTATTTAAAAAACAAACACACACAGAAATGTAACTTCTTTAATTTAAATGTATTTGACAGTGACACAACCATATGTGTAGCCTAAAATGTGCCCATTATGTTAAGAAATGTTTAAACAAACGCGTACGAAATTGCAGCAATGTCATTTTCTTAAAACCTAAATCTACATTTAAATGAATGTGTGTAAATGTTAGACTTCGTGGAATTCGTGGCCTTTAAATAATTCCTTTCGATTTTTTAAAATTTTGTTTTGTTTTAGTTCTACCTCTTTGTAAAATGTAAAATTGTATCTAACTAACTTTCATTCCATGAGTTCAAAGTTCTTCAAACTCTGACACCAAATTGGTATTTCACTTTTTTTTTCTCCTTCTCTTTAATGCTGGACACGGTTGTAGACATGACAAGACTTGATGTCAGATTATCCCAATGAATGGCCAATTACAGGCGTGTAACCAAGCTGCATTATGATCACCTCATCGGGAGGCTGTATTAGTGATGCACAGGAGATCAGAGGAAGGACGTCCCACCCGGTGCCATTATTAACAGAACTAAATTGTTTTGCAAGATGCCTCTAGAATCCACGGATTTCCACTGAAAAGGTAAAGTTGGGGGGAAATAATGACATGGAGGTATGTATGACTATCTCCCCTGCCCAAGTTTTTAGGCAACCCCACATTTAAACCATTTGCATCACAAAACACACAATGCAGACAACGTTTCCCAGACCAATTACTGTAAATGCAGCCATTTACATTTCTTCCATCATCATTGTTCTTGTGAAATCAGCTCTGAGAGCCATTGCCCGGATTGAATACATTAGCATGCCTACTTAGACCGAACCAATTAGATGTGTTGTCTGCGGTACAGAGATGAGACACACACAGACACACACACATTTTGCAACACTCATCGATTCGTCAATATCTGACGAAACATAAGTTTCCACTGCTTTTGTTTGTCGTGTGTTCACTTTTTAATTTAGTAGAAATTGTAGGAACACGATCCGCAAAGAACATCCTGTTCTGGAACAATATGGTCAAAATGTAATGTTGTTTTCTTGAGTTCTTGAAGGTGCACTTTGAACAGTAATACCTCACAAGATTAAACAATTATTATATAGTTGTTATAGCTCATGCATACCAGCTAAAAGTGACACCTTATTTTGGAACTTTTACGAGAAGCAGCCGCAAAGAGCACGGCGAGAACAGCAACTGGTTCGTCCTGATTTTCGGACACAAGTAGTTTGTGCTTATGTGGACTTGTTGACTTACGGCACATTCACCAGAGTGTTAACCAATCACGGCCTTTCAATTGTAGCTGCAGAGCTTGTGTCTTGATACAAATAAGATGTGTAAAATGAGTCATGTGGTGGAAGAAATTACTTCAATATACAGTAAAACAAACGTCTGGAAATGTGATGCTTTTATACCAGTTGATTGCAAAATGTAATTAGCAAAAGTCGAATTATGAATTCTGCAAGAAAAAAAGTTGTCTGAGTTTTATATGATAAGAGCTACTATTAAGTTGGTGCTAGTTTTAACTTTATCTACTGAACTTATTGTAATGCAACATAGCGCCTATACGTAAATCTGGTGTTAATAACGGGGAAAATAAGAAAAGTTATATCTAACAAATTTTGACTTAATATTTGTTTTTCTAATGTTCATTATTATGTGAAATATATTTATAATATAGTTCTATGTATTTGACACTGAAATTTAAATGAAAGCATGTGACATTTTTCCTTATTTGTAAGGAGTCACAAGGCCGGATATTTATTTTCTAATGTATTGTTTTTAATATATAATTCAAATATATATAATGATAATTTAGAAACCAAAACTAAATGAGCTGGAATAAAAAGTACATCCAGTTTACCTCTGTAACACATGCAGTCAAAAACAAATAGCACGAAAAGGAAAATCATTTTTTAAAAACATACTTTTGAAATTAATAGTATTTTAGTAAACACACTTAGTTATTTGTGATCAGTTTTTGGTTGCCGTTTTCTAATGAAAGGCGAATAATAATCCCTTACAGAAATTAGGTTTTCATAAAAACAGTAGTTAAAACTTAATTAGTGCTCAAGCTACATTCATTTATTTTTGCATTAACTTGGAGCAGCGGAGCAAGTCGTCATGGCATCATCACATTAAATAAAGTTTATATGGCAGCAAAGTTGACTTTTCAAACACTGAGCTGAGAAACAACAGCATCCAGTTTTCTGTTCACACGACAATCAAACTTCAAGGTTCACTCTTTATGGCCCGTTATTGTTTCCACCAAATTCTATCCACCCCAACTATGTGCTAAAAGACACTAAAACGTAAAGCTGAGCATCCTGTGAAACGGGTGTGATGACATTGTTTAAAGACCAAAAAGCCCACTAAGGATGCGTCAAACAAACACAGGACTGTCGCCCAGCAGACAGCTGTTCTCTGTTGTTGCAAGGTGCAAGAAACAAGATTTTGGGTGCCTCTGAACGCCTCATTCATTATACTTACTATACTGTGTTTGTGTGCGTGTGTGTGTGTGTGTGTGTGTGTGTGTGTGTGTGTGTGTGTGTGTGGCAGCTGCTGATCAGTCCAGCCAAGAGAGAATTATGTCCCTCCTGTGGAGGACGAGAGAGGCCAACAAGGGACAGGTGAGTTGCAGTCTCTCCCATATCTTCTTACACACACACACACACACACACACACACACACACACACACACACACACACACACACACACACACACACACACACACACACACACGCACAGCAGAGGACCCACGCACACATAGAGAGAAAATGAGAGATTGATTGTGGGCCTGTCTACCACGTCCCAGCTAAATAGAGTGGGATGTCCACGCCACAAGGTCTTTAGGCAGACAGCTGTCACACCTGGAATCTGATAGGATGTGTGATATTAGATTCCTTTTTAAGTTACCAAACCCATTGTGAGGATATATAAGCGTCACTTAGTCCGCATTGTGCGATAGTCGGGTCTCGTCCACCCATCAGCGGCTTAAAAATTCGAGCGACATTTTGCGAGGGAACACAGAACCAGCCATGGTTCCAGAAGACAATCCGAGCCTGTTTGTGTCTCTGACTTGATTTCCTCTCTTCCTCTTTCTTGTCAAGCCAGACTGAAGTCCGGAGTGTGTGGTGCGAGTAAAGCCCCTTCTCTCCTCTTCCCTTGCACTCCTCTTCTCCCCGACACCGGCCTCCGGACACAAGCCTCTTTCTGTTGGGGCATCGCCATGGAAACCAAGCCACTAACTTGAGGAGGCGACATAAAAACCTGCTCTTTTAGGGGACACAGGAACACCTGCCACCTTCGCCGACTGGGAGGGCTGGGCTGGATGCCTGGCCGCGGGCAGACACACACTTACATACAAATTCATGTGGTCACCAATGCAGACACACACACACACGCACACACACACACACACACACACACACGCACACACACACACACACACACACACACACACACACACACACACACACACACACACACACACACACACACACACACACACACACACACACACACAAACAGAGGATCAGTGCAACGAATGAGAGCTCTAGCTAACATCTGCTGCCTTTTAGAAACTCATTTATCTTCCAGCAACATCTCAGATTGTTTGGTGGCTTTCTTAACTCATGTTCTGGGAAAAAAAGAAACAAATAATCCATTATTAATAAGGTTTATGGTTTAGGGCTACAAAACTCATCTTTTCTCATTTTAACATCTTGATTTTGTATTTTTTGTAGCATCACATCACAAAGCTTGCAAATGAACAAATGTTTCCAGTATTCATGGATTGGATAAAAGAGATATGACGAGTAAGTGATGAGCTCCATGATGTGCCTTACATACGTACACAAAAGAGTCACCTTTGACCAGAGCCAGGGCACCAGCTTGTTCCTGTTGTCAGTAATTACGCTAAGCTAACGTCAGCTAACCACACGAGAGGGGTTGTTCATCTTCTCATTTAACTCTCGATAAAAATACGAAAGCGGAACTTCCTTATTCTCTTAAAGATGGCGCTTGAGCCAGCAGGCGATTAGCTTAGCTTAGCACGAGTACTGGAAAAAGAGCGAAGCAGCTAGCCGCCGGCTCTGCCCAGAGTACTTCTTAAGGGGCCGCGTCCAGTTCTTTCCTGAGGCCAGCGTATAAAAAAATAAATATTTGCAATGGCAGCTCTGAGTACTTTGATCTGGCACAGACGCCAGCAGCACGACGAGGTGCTGAGCGTCTATTCTGCATAAAACGTCCATCCGACAGACAGAGGCTTGAAGCCCCAGCAGCCCCCTTTGAAGGCCCCCCGATCAACAAGTGTCAGTTTGGGGTCAGTCTACAAGCCGAGGCAGCCCGCGTCCCCCTGCTGCAGGCGGAATATTCTGGAGAGACTGGTGAGTGAACCTCTAGTGCCTGGCTGCTGTTCATTAAGAGTATTAATGATTAACTGAGAGTGCTATTGTCCCCTCGGGCCGAGCTGTCCCCCTTCCTCTGTGATCCACTCCGATGCCTCTGGGCCACTAAACTGGTTTCATTCATGTGCATAAGTGACAGCTGCTTCCCACATTCCGCAGAAAATTAACTGCAGACGCAGAAGAAAAAGAGGAAAGAAAACTAGCTAGAAGAAAATAAATAATATCGGACAGATTTCTTTTGTCTTTTTTCTTAAAGAGATGGATTTGCGATTAAAGGCTGAACCGGAAGGATTATTTCAAGCCTGTGCAATAATAGTCAGAGAAGCGGAGTGTCTGTGTGTGTGTTTGAGGGATAGGGGGCTTCACGTCATCACTAAGGGATGTGAATCAAGTGGACTCAGCAACTTGATGGTTGAGATGAAAGACATCAAACTGTGGAACACAATGAGCGACCAATTAAAGGTGGAATTAACAAAAAACGTAATGTAAATGTAATTAGATTTTTGTAAGGATGTAAATATATCTTTTGTATCTGACTTGGCTCTTGTAGGGTTCTATTTTTGCCACAAAAAAGGTTAAACCTCTCATATCTTCATTCATATTTCTGCTGAGTGTTATTCTGTCTATAATTTAATGTCGACAGACAGATTCATGTTGTCGTCCATCCATATTTGGAGTCACATATGCTCATCATTCAGTACAAAAACAATGATGCAATAGAAACAATACAATGAACAATGAGAACCTGTTTCATCCTGGATTGTTTTACAACCTGCGTAGTAAAAAAATCAAAGTCGGTACAGTCACTTTACGCAGGGAGTGGACTTTAATTGGACCCTCTGAAGGAACCGCCCCATAAGCGCCTCATGCATTGTGAAGAATTGGTTATTGTTTCACATGGCAATGATTATTCCTTCTTGTCTGTAATCGATTGAGTGCTCACAGACACAGTATTTGCATGCTGTGGGAGTACAGGTCTGTGTTGCTAAACAGCATATGGTCTTACTGTATTTGTACCAACCCTCCTTGCAGATGGGTGGGATCAAATTACAGGTAACTTGATGGTTGTTTTCCACACCGCTTTCAATTAAAGGGTCTCTTTACTATCGTTGTTTATGGTCTTTGCAAAAAATGAACACATACTTTACATTCCAAGAGGAAATAGGGAAAGGCAGATAATTATCATTCGATCATCTTTTGGATGTGTTGATACAACTCAGTGGTAATTCCTGAAGCTGCACCGTTGCTAAGCAATTATCCTCTCATTTAGTCACTGTGGGTGAGGGTCCGCTTGTCTGCTCTACGAGTTGTGAGACCTTTCCTCTAGCCACACTTCTGTACCTGCTAATTCAGTCAGTGACTAAACTATTCTTTACGACTCACTTTACGATTGTGGAAGTGGAAGCGGACACATGATGCAACAGGTGACCTTCTCTAGATTTATTTTACAGCTCTGGCTGATTGCATCACTACCACTGCAGGGTGGTTACGGGTATCACACACCAAGAATTCCTTAAAATTTCAAACCTCTAGCATACCTCTACAATGCACTGGCGGGAGGGGTGGGGGGGGTTACAGTAACACCTGTGGGTAGTGAGCGAGACACCACCTGGTGTTGGGCGTCGCAGAGGGGATGCAGGATACAACACATTGTTAAAACGTTTCTTGATAAATATCCTGTTCACTGGTAGACACATAATTCATTTACTAATTATTATTAACATTAGCACCTTCCATGACGGGCTAGGGGCCAATGAGGTAGTCTCTGTCGGCAGCCAAAGGTGTGTGTGTTTGTGTGCGTGTGTGTGTTGAGGGCCGCGTGTTTTGACTCTCGTCGTGCCCTGCTTTTGCTGCTTTGTCTATCAAAGCACGCTGTGAACTTTGTTTTTAAAGGTGCTATATGAACAAAAGTTTTTATTTTTTTATCACTACCTCCCGTGGCAATTCCCAAATACCAAACTGTGCTTTCAGGAAAGTAAAAGTGTACTTTTTTTTGACATTATGTCCCAGAATGCCACCGTTACCTCTCAGGTCACTCAAGTAGGGTTTTATATTTAGCCTTTAACCTGTGATTGGTACGAGCGAAGTGTTGTTTTCCCTGCGCTTTGCGGCCGCGTGAAGCAAAGCGACCTGCACAGACCTGAGGTAGGGCAGCACCGCCTTTCGTGGTAACGGCTTAACTTTACCGCTGGACAGAACATAAAGGTGGCTGTGTCCTCTCGACTCCGTTTGCATGCACGTGCGAAAAAAAACACAAACACACACCAGTCTGGTTTGCGACATGTGCGATGTAAACACCTATTTTTTTTATTGATGTGTGAGTGTTTGACTGAACGCTGCGGGGGAATTCATTATAAAGTCATTACCACAATGGAATAACTCTCATTTCTCTAGTTTACTAAACCGCAGAGACACCTTGTCGTTTAGCCCCCCTCCTGAAAGACATAGTATGAATTGACAGTATGAATCTGTGATTTTGAATCTCTCTGAGGAACTCGAGCCTGGAGAACAGGAAACAAGATAACATGTATGTGTGCGCATATGGGTGTCAACTATGTCAACACAACTGTTGAGGAAAGCTTTTATCAGCGTTACACCTGCCATTGACAGATACCGCGCCACACGTGGTGCGGTGAACGCAAACTTTATGTTGTGAGTTATTTGAACAAGGGATTCAAATGAAACGAGCCCTCAATCGTGTGCACGCCATGTCTCTTGAATTAAGGAACAAATTACTCAACTGACATTTAGCAATGACAGTTGGGGAGCCAAAGTACACACAGACGGGCGAAGAATGCAGCTACACTCATATAGATAAGCATAGCCTTCTGTGCTGCTGTGGGTGTGTTTGGTTTTGAGCACACAAAGTCTTTGACTGGAAGCAGAAGAGGATCTGGGTTGCATGCAGCAGGATTTGACATCGGCTTATTTCCTGTCATTGAATGTGGGTCACATGGCGAGTGCGTGGGCGCGAAATAGTGGAATGCATTAAAGGAGCGAGGCTCTTGCCACCGGACGCACAGTCTCTCACACACACACACACACACACACAAAGAGCAGGACCTTGTGACGTTTTTGCATTATACACACACTTAGGCATATTGAAACACACTCTTATGTACTGATGTTGAAAGTTTTGGGTGGAGAAATGCAAGACCTCTTTGAGAGATTCGCATTGACTCAACTTTCGCCCCTCGGGTCAAACGCTCGCTTGGTGAAGTCAAGGTGTTGTGCAGGCAACAACAGTCAGATCCAGCGAGAGATAGAAGGGTTCAACGGTGCAGCTGTAAAAAAAAAAAAAAAGAAGTGCTATGCGCGTGAGGAAAAAGCATGAGGCCTGCATCCACCCACGCACACAGACAATGCAGCGTGTGTGTCCAACTTTCTACTTCCCACTGTTCACAAATCTTTGCGTGTGAATGAAACTTTGTCATCCAATCAAATCACTCACTGGCCGCACAGACATCCACGCCCCTTTTCTTTGCTGCCTCACTGCTCCACTTAACCCCACTCCCTCTCAGTCTGTTGTCCTCTTTCAGCTATACGTAAAACATCTTGTCATATGAAGCCTATGTAGAATTTGAAGTTGTCATCCGAGGCGTGACATCCTCTTATCTGCAACACTCAAAAGGCAAACGCGGTGCGCGGCTGCTTCTCGTTTTGGTCGCGCAGTCGTCGACGGCTCGTGCGAGAGTGTGAAATGTTCTTTACCATTACTTTAACTGGTGTTGCATGTAGACTGTCACAGATGTGTTCGTCCTGCATGTCCACGGCCTCACTGAAGATATATAGGGCGCTTGAAACATAACAACCCAGCTACAGTTGTGTTTAAAGTTTCAGTGGACAGAAATATGCATGGGAGCCCAGAGTCACATTTGACCGCTGACACCCTATGTGGCCCCACTGTAACGACTACTCCAGACACACACACACACACAAGCACACGCGTGTGCCAATAGCGTGGCCTTGATGTGGGCTGGTGTGCTGTCTGCTCTGAGTATCTGCAGCTGGAGGCCAAGGCTGCTGGAGGAAAGGAGGAATGAAAGAGGAGAAGAGGAAGGATCGCTCAGGGAGGCAGGAGAAGAAGAAGGAAAAAACACTGGTGCAGAGGAGAAGATACATACGCGGTGGAGGGAAAAGACGATCACGATGATCAAGACGGGCCAACGCGACACGGAAACGACTGAGGAGGGGTTTGGGTTGGAATAAATCATCAGTAGGAAAATGATTTCTTGCTGCAAGAAGAAGGACAAACGAGGTGATGAGGACGAGGTGGTGGAGAGAGGTGGTGGTAGTCGTGCTGAAGCGGGGCAACAGTCAGCAAGGGAGGCTTAATGTGACATGTTTTAATACAGCAAGGGGGATATGTAGCTGTGGGCCTGCGTGTGTCCAAAAAGGCCTTGAACGTAACTCGAGCAAGAGCAGATTGACAAAAAATGTCAGATAGATCCTGTTGATTGTTTCGTTCATGATAATGTACTAAGAGAAGAGAGAGATGCGACCTACTGTCGTCTTGTCACTACTGCACATCCAAACTCAAATCTCTAGGACATTTCATCCAGCAACTGGTGCATAAGTCTCAAAATCAATGCTGGATCAACGTTTAGAACTAATCACTCACCACAGTGATTTGCAGGTCGAAAGGTCACAGTATAAGTCATGTCAACCCAACCCGTCAGCCCCAGTGTTTGTCTTTCTCAATATCCCCCGGTCTTATGCCAACATGTTGTTCCCTTTTAAAGATATTCTGATGAATTCACAATTACCTAATTTTGTCTCATTTTCACTTGACAATAAAAAACAGTTGTCAACAACATGACAATACTTTAAATGACAGGGAAGTACAAGGTCTGAAATGTTAAAAGAAAACGCTTCTCACTTTTTGATAATAATAAAAGACACCGGTGAGGCTAATCTTACTCAAGCCTGCTACAACTGATAAAAACTAAAAGCAACCAATCTCAAACCTATTTGCATCCTACGAATACACACTAATTGGATTCATAGGGGGTCGTTGTGGCGCAGGGGTTAGAGAAGGTGTGCTGGGAAGCACAAGGTTGAGTCCAGGCTGCCCCATGTTCCATGTCGAAGTGTCCCTGAGCAAGACACCTAACCCCTAATTGCTCTCTGGGCAAAAATGTAAAAGCCACTGGTTTAAAGTGTAATGTAAGTTGCTTTTTTGCTAAATGACCTGTAATGTAATATAGTCGGTTGGGTCCACTGCCCCATCGCCTTGCTCTGTCTAGTAGATGGTGCACTGACCCCATCTAAAGGTGGAGAGTAACCTTGCAGGTCCTGTTTCATAAAGGTACGAGATAATACAATGACTCTTTTCTCTATATTACAACACATTTACAATTTTGAGATCATTTCGATTGCATTCATGAAAAATATCCCACAATAGCAAAATGTCAAATCTTCCAAATCACATGTTCTCTCTAACAGATACTGCATAGTTTTATCAGTTCCACAGCAAACGGACATCCAGTGGAGTGCTTGACAGCAAAAACAACAACAATCAGTGTATTTAATGGTGCCATCACCAAACTAGGCACTCATTAACAAAACCTACAATGGCATGATTCATTCAATGTGCAGTTCGCTCCCCACGTCCTTTGAGATCCTGATCGTGGAGAAGAGTGTGTGTTTAAGTCTTTAACATGTGACTGTTTTGTGCCTGCTTGTGTTTCTCTCTTGCACATGGAGACGAAGCTTGAAAACACCAGCTTTTGCAAATGATTTCACACACATGACCAGCGTTAAAATGACATCCCTGGCGACACAAATAATTCTTTGTATTGCACCAATGAATACAACTTGCTGGACCCGAGGTAACAACAGATTTCCCTCCAGTTTTCTGTCCTAGAATGAGGTCTGTAAAATGTCCCGCCCGTATCTTGAAGGCATTTGAAAGGTCGGTGATGCATGTTGTTGGTAAGTTGTTCCTCGGTCACTTTTCTCTCTGTCTTTCCCGCCCCGAAGGCTCTGTAACTCCACCGAACAGAGTGACGAGAGCGGTTCAGATCTCTGGTTGCTCGCTCTCTCTTGGTTTCACAGCCTCGGGGACTGAAGCGGCAAACAGCTCCTGTGTCATGCTGTAAAGACTCTACTCTCCTTTTACAGTTGTATGCCTCAGTGTCACTTTGCCAGAAACCGTGTGTGAGGTTGTGTGTGTGTGTGTGAGAGAGAGAGAGAGAGAGAGAGAGAGAGAGAGAGAGAGAGAGAGAGAGAGAGGGGGCCACGCTGGGCCCGTCTCCCTGCCAGGTGAACCTCTTCCTTCTCCCGGTGTCTCATGGGAGGGGCCTTGGCGGCGTGCAGGCTAAAGCCTGTTCCTCTTATTTCCCTGGCAAATGTTATGACCACAACCAGTCACATTTCTCTCCTCCTCCTCCTACTCCTCCTCCACCATCTCTTTCTCTTCCACTCCTCTCCTCCTTCCCACATCCCTCACTCCCTGCCTGCCTTCCTGCCTGTCTGTCACAAGTCCCACATTTCCCTGGAGAGTGAGATGCCATGGAGGCCGGAGGAAGAACAGCGCTGTGTGTCTGCTCTATTCTCTTCATGCTGACAGGTGAGCCTTCAGTTGCCGCGAAGGCCTGTTTTGGTGTTTGTCAGTGTTGCGTTGGTGCAGCTACAGCCGTTTACTGGGGTTGCCGTGTTTTTCTTGGTTGTCGCGGTGATGCTGAATCCAGCAAGGCATTTGTGGTACGCAGTAGCAAAAGGTGAACTTGTGAAATCCTTTTGTCTTTGGAAGGTTTCAGGACAGAGAAGCAGTAATGTAATGGAGTTGCAAAATGTAAAAGTGGTGAAGAAACTCCCTGTGTGTTGTTGCGTTTTAAACACTTGGCTTTGTAGTGTTGTAACAGTTTGGGAAAAAACATCCCTAAATCCTTCCTCCATCTTCTGCCTTTTTCAATTTTCAAAGCTGTCCTTTGAAAGTTTACCCTGGTCTGATTTGCATGAGCTCTCCATAATCATCACAGGACAGAATTAGCTTTTCTTTCGTTTCCTGCTATAAGGAAGGCCATAAGTCGGGTGCTGGTGGAAAGAAGAAGTGGCACAGCTCTGTGACTCAGTGATAACAGACATGATTTCCCCGCATCGCCCGATGAATCTAAAAAAAGAGAAAAAGGTCCCTGACACGCGGACTACCCACTTTGAGGAACACGATTTGTCTTATCTGACAGAGGACAGACGACTGTTGGCATTTCGACACGCACCGGGGGAACTTATTTAGCATCCAAACAACCCGGATGAGTGCGTGAGGGGGACAACAGGCAGGTGCTTGTGAGTCTCAGATAGCTGTTTGAATGTGTGTGTGTGTGTGTGTGTGTGTGTGTTTCTACTAAATGAAGATATCCTCTCAGCCATTGTCACCGTAATCTCCATGGTATCGCCACAACAATATCCGCGTTGTTTAGGGGACAACAGCGAAGGAACGGGCTCGGCACACTCCTCCTCGTTCTGCCTTTTCACCGGATCTCAGCTGGTGTAAACACAGGCACACTCCGGCCACTGTCCACACACACACACACACAAACATGAACTGCCCTGCAGGCCTTAAAGGGTGGAACGTGTCGATGGGGCGTCTGCATTATTTAGGACACCAGACACACAGAGAAACTATTGTGATGAGCATGAAAGGCAGCGATCACCGGGGACCTGTCTGAAAACAGCTGGATGTCTCCAGGGGGGAGGGGAGGGGGGTGGACGGGTCAGAGGGGGGAAGAAAAGGGGTATGTGACAAAAAGAAAGAGATTAGAGGGTCAAAATATGGTTCAAAGTTGATATTCTGAGTTCACCCTCTGATGTATCGTTCAAGATTTTATGGCATGAGATGTGAGACACCTAAATAAAGTGAGATCTTAGAGCAAATGAACAGTCTCATGGCTGTTTTCCACCTCCCCCAAGTCCTCCAATGCTGCTACTGAGAATGAGGACGGGCAGCCAGAAGTGAGACAAAGGGACACAAGTTAGAGAGAGTTTTTTCAGTGAGTTTGTTTCACAGTAGCTGCCTACTCACATGCTGCCGCTTATCTCAACCTGGCATCCGAATTCAGTCGCTCACTTTTTAACTGCAAACTGTGACAAAATAGTAATACCCAGAAAGGGAAGTTTGTAGTCGTGTAAACAATTTTGCAAAATGAAACTATCACCAATTAATGATCCTTTAAATGTAATGTGTGGGAGAGTTAACGTGTGAGGTAAAACCTGAAATGATAATCTGCTGAGAAACAGACGTGACTCCTTTTCTTGGTGTTTTCTTGCTGTTTACCGTTGTGGGAGGGGCTTAATCTGCTCATTTCCACCACATTTGCCAAAACACCAACTACCCTGGCAACCACAGCCAGATCTTTAACGGACACATCAACGGTCCTGCGGTTATCTTCATCCAACCCAAGTGATCGTTGAACGAGTCGACATCAAAGAGACGGGCCTCGTCCTCGTCTGACAACAATGACAACCTGCCGCGAGCTGGGTCAATATTAACTCACTGCCGTTTCAGGACCTGGATCATATGAAGACGAGGGTTATAGACTAAGAGACTAGTCAGACAAACTGAAATGGGTTCATCTTTAAATGAAAATATCCCAATGGTGCTGTCATATTGGTGTTTCTCCCAGTAGCTATACGCTGTAATTCTCATAAACACTCATATTTGTTCATGAAAGGACAAAGACACAAAAGATCTATTTGTTTGTGCGGTGGTGTAGCTTACCAGACCAACACATTAGCATAAGGTATGTATGCAAGTATGCATAGAGATACCTGCATTGACCCTAACCATCCGATCTAAAAGACAAAATATATAATATATAATATTAATAACATATAATATTATTCAGCTGCTCTTTTTCCCTTTTTAAAATTCTTTTAGTTTTGCTCAATTCAAATTTTTGGCTTACTTCCTGGTTTTGATTCACTTTGACCGCTCTCATGGCAGCTGTTTTCAGTGGGAAATACTTACTATACTTTAATAATAATAACGTAATAAAAATAATTTTATTTTGAAATACAGGGAGATATGCATGGGAACAGAAACCCACAGCACCTTGGGTATTCATCTCTACAATTACCTAATTATTCAAGATCATCATCAACTAGTTACCTAAAAGTGATTGTATACTAATTATATTTGTTTCCCTCCTCCTCCTCTTCTTTTACCACCTCAGACGTCAGCCCCGACTTCATCCACGTCCCTCTCTCCATCCATCATGGCATTGAAGGCGAATCCGTCCTCCTCTCGGTTGAGACTCGCTTCCCGCTGGACGACGTTGAGATCCAGGGTACTTGGTCCCACACTGGGCCGAGCGGCGTCAGAACCACGTTGGTGACGTTTAACAAAGAGACCACAATCACTGACATGACGTACCGCGACCGCCTCCTCTTCAGAGGACCCAACGTGTCTCTGCTTATCCATGAATTGCACCAGGCCGATGAGGGGGATTACCACCTGAAACTCAACATAGCGTTCCATAACGAGACAGGGCTGGTCATCAAGGAGGAGAGAACTGTGCACGTGACCGTGGACGGTGGGTGCCTCCCTGCCACGTCGCCATCATCGGTCGGATGTCGTCCGTGGACTCGGGCGTAACTTCTTTTGTCTACTCCTCAGTCCCCGTCTCCACTCCGGTCGTTGAGAAGAGCCCGTCGTACGCTGTCGTTGAGGACAAGGCAAACGTGACCTGGACGTGTTCTGTGGAGCGAGGGACGAGAGTCGTGTTCCAGTGGCTGCGGGACAACGTCGCGCTGGATCTCCGGGACGGATACCGCTTCTCCCGGGACAACTCCACGCTGGTGATCGCTCCCGTGAGGAAAGAGGACAGGGGGAGCTACCGCTGCGTGGCCGGCAACGCTGTCAGCCGGGGGCGAGCCAGCAGGGCCGTGGAACTCAACGTGTACTGTGAGTATCCATCGGAGTTCTCCTTGAACGTGAAGAATAAGCCCGCAAGCAATTGCAGTGGGGTCCATTTAATATTTTGTTCTATAATATAAGGGGCTGAACATTGACGTCTCCCAGCCAACAACTTCTCGAACGTAAGACTTTGATAAATAGTTTTATTGGGAATGTAGCTGCGATGAACACTAAAAATGATGGTTTACAACTAAATGAACCAATACCGTAGAAAGCTGTTGTTTTTCTCTTTGCTCTGTAGTAGGTCACATTTAAATGTCATTGATGTCAGACTACTTTCTGACAACTGTGAACATGTGACTGTTATGGGTATTTGCATGCGGGCGGGCTTATCTCACAGAGCTCCTCTGTTGTGCCGTGAAGCAGGTAGATAACCTCAGAGTTGTTCTACGGATTCATTTGAATTTGTTTAAATTTTCACAAAACGTGTTTTTCTGTTTTGATGGGACATAAAGGATTTTTGTGACACAATCTGTTCCAGCAGGAAGTAGATCCAGTACGATGAATTATAACGCTTTCTTTAGTTAAAACATTCTTTCATTTTTATTTGCAACTGACAAAGAATTATTTTTTATCATCCACATTTCTCATCTGACGCACTTCAAAACCAATAAAACACAGGTTTTATTACAGCAAAGTTTATCAAGTTTATAAGAGAATTATAAGTGTATAAACACACTGACTTAATTTTATAAAGCAAAAATCTACTGTACTTGTAATTACATTATCTTCTTTTAAATTAAATTTATATGAACCATAAGGATCAAATTCACGACCCTGTCTACCATAGAAAAATATGCCGTTCTTTATAATACGCAGCACACTGTCATGTTTCCCTGACCCTCTGTGGCCCCCTGCAGACGGCCCTTACAACCTGGAGGTGAACTCAGGCCAGGGCCTGCGGACAGGAGAAGTGTTCACCATCAACCCCGGAGAGCTGGTCTTCTTTGAATGCCAGGCCGACTCCAACCCACCCAACAGCTACGTCTGGATCTCCAAGAGCCGCAACGCCACCGTCATCACAGAGGGCCCCCGGCTGGAGGTGCGCTCCTACAAACTGGCCCAGGCAGAAGAGTACCTTTGCCGCGCCTTCAACAACGTTACCCAGAAGCAGAACGAGGCCCAGTTCACTCTGGTGGTGGCCAGCTTAGGAACAGGTGGGTTACAAGGTGGAACGTGGCGGTGAAAGGGTTAGGGGGTTAGGGTTAGGGTTACGGGTCCCACTCTGCAAAACACTGCGTCATGCCAAAAGCAGAAGAGGTTTATGAACTACGACTACGATATATGATATACAGAACATCTGGGTGGATAAAATACTGGAGCCCGGTTATGGATACAACATCAAATGCACAAGGCTGTTATGAAACCGGCATTTTATCTTTGTTGCTATGGTTCCAGAGCCTGCAGCCAGTATTAAAGCTCAGTTGCAGGGAAAGTAAACAGTGGATAACAGCTGTCGTATTTGTTGACTAAGTTTTATAGCATGTGGAGTTTCTGTGTGCCGAACGCGACATTGATATGTTGTCTTGGTGATTCTCACCGAAGGCTTCTCTTGATACCGGCTATGATTTACAGTGCTGTTTGCAGAGTCAACGAAAGTGATTACATCATCTATTTTTAAATGACACAAAAATCTCTTTTGAACATCACCAAAGAATCCTCTGGTGACAAAACCCTTTGATGAGACAAGCTGGTCTAGCTGCTGTATGTTGAACATAATGCTAAAATGAGCAGGCTAACAGGTGACGATGCTAACAAGCTGATGATCAACAGATCATCTTTAACAGTTGACATTTTAGTTTAGCCAAGAACATGACAACACGCATTGTGCTTATTAGAATTGTGCAGCTGAGGCTGGGCGTGTCATGACTTTTGCAAATATGAAATACATTTTAAATCCATGTACGGCCTATAAAGACACTTTATCAGGTCCCACTACACATGATTGATGCCCAAGGCAACCTTTAGCATTTGTGTAGGCCCCCCCCCCCCCCCCCGATGTTCAAGTAACGGATGCTCTCAATGTAAACCTATCTGCGTCATTATTAGACGCTCGGAGAAAATGCTCTGTGAGGTAAGCGAGGTGGAGACCAACACGGGACTATCCACTATGAAACCGGCGTTTGCGTCCCAAAGTTTGGCTAGTGATGTTTGTGACGTGTTTTCCTTACCTACGTAACTGTGTTTCCATTTGAGTTTACGTAAGTATTATTTAAAGCCCAATCATGATAATCATCTTAAACCCAGCTGAGTGGTTTTGTTACCTGAACTTAAGTAGGAGAGTTTGAACTCAAGACGTTAACCAAAGAAACGAGGAGTCATCATCTGGGGACCATTGACGTGAGTTATTGACGTCATGACCAAAGTGGTGGACCAATGGTGCTGGTGCTGGTGAACCAACATTAACATCTCTGGAGCCAAGTTGGCTAACACTGAGCGTTAATATCAGTGTCTCTCCCGTGTTTGTTTGCAGGAAAAGAAAAGCACTCCCAAGCTGGCGGCTATTTATCCCCCCTGGCAGCCATTACTGTCTCCTCTTTGTTCGTCATCGGCTGCATGTTGATGTTCTTCCTCAGGAGAACCTGCCATCCCAAGAGAGGTAATGTGCTACTGTGCTGCTTTGACGGGGGTGGTTTTCTAAAAGTGAGTCCTACAAACTGAAAACTAAGTGATGAGATGAGATGAGCGAGACAACGCAAAATGCAATGATTTCTTACATGTGAGGTGAATGATGCAACGCAATGCAAATGTCATTTCAATTGAAAGGTAACCATAGCAAAGTATGGGTGCATTTGAATAAGACCATATGTAATGTTAAATAAATGTGTGACTCTATGTGTGAATAATTATTTTGTCCTGTGTTTTTCTCTCCGTTATCAACAGTGCTCATGAGCATCTACAACAGGTAAGAGCCTTGAATGTGAGATCAATACATACGTTCACATTTTGTAATGTACATCATATACGCTTTGACTGACAGCTTTATGAACCTGTTTTTGCCAGACCGCTTTCAGAGCAGAAGCGACCACATCGTTCAGGTGAGCTGCTGCTTGTTTTTAAGCGTTGGGTCGGGGTGTCTCATCGATTCCAATGATCTGACATTGAAGGTTGTGTGTTAACAGGTCATGAAGATGCCACAGAGGACTTTGGTATCTACGAGTTTGTCTCTATACCTGGGAAAATGGAATCAGCACAGGTATTGAACATCTTATACATTAACATGGATTCAAGAGCTTCGCCTTTTGTCTGTTCTTGTAACGTTGTGATTAGTTTTTAAAACGCGCCCATGCAACTGTCCTGCAGGCATCGTGCAGATCTCTGGCTCGCCTTGAGTCAGTTCAGGATATGCACACCACCATCTACGATGTGATCGGACATGTTCCTGAAACCCCCAGTCAGAGTTTACTCAATTAAGCTCGGAGACTTGAGATGGAATTTACAGTCATTCATTGAAGAGTAGCTTTATTTTATGTCGTCGAAGCCGGAAACTTTGTCTTTGGTGAGCCGATTTTTGCACAAGGGATGAAGGGGGCTTGTGTGAGTACACAACCTGCACTGTTACTGTCCACAGCTTGGAACAGATGTTAAATGACTTTTGCTGACCATATTTTTTATTTATGTTAAAAGTACAAAGTTTTCAAACCGTTTTGGTCTTTGCGTTCAAAGCTTGAGGTCGTATTAAACCAAGCAAGTAACTATTAACCATGATCTCGTGAGATACACCTTAGCTACCCAAACTGGTCACAACATGTTCAAATTTATATACTACGGTTTTATTTGAAAATTCAATAATATATTTCTAATTTTAAATTCCCGTCAATGAGAGTCTGTTTTGTGACAAGTGTTATAATGAATACATTCTCTTGTATGAAATATATTTAGGTTAATTGTAAATATTGTACATGGATTATACGGCAGAGTCTTCATTCTATTTCTGTTTGTCTATTTATTCCAATAGAAACACTTTACCCTGTTTCTGCAAATGTAGCATTTGCTCCTGCTGGATGTAATGAAATGCTAAAGCAAGAAGAAGGATTAACGATTCCTAAATGATTGTACAGTTTGCATTCATATGCTTGTTTTGTACTTTAATTAAAGATATAACTGTTTACTTCTCTGGGTCATTTTCAAAAATACATACTCTATTCTGCCATTTATATTTACACTTTATATGTCTTTTTCATGGATGGAATTTGCATTAATGGCTTGAAATGAACACTTTCTCAATCACAGATCATAAAAAAAAAAGAAAAATAGCTGAAGCCAGCAACGATGTCAGTTGTGCTTCTTCACAGTCACTCCTTGTCTCCCGTCTTGGCAATGAGCTGTCTTCTCACAAGTGTTTGAGTTGTATTTGTTGTCTTAAATTGGTGCAGAGTGGCCGTTGCTCTCGGCCTTGTTGCATCGGTATTCGGTGTACCTGCCGCGATATGACAACAGACGGATGATTCAGCGGGAGGCTTTATAAAAATGTGTGTGCTTGCTCGTCTGCCTGTGTGTTCGTAAGAGAGAGGTGTAATAATAATAATAATAATAATACAATTAATTGAGACTTGCACTCGCTCTGCTGTTACTTTGCACAACTTTAATGTACCACTTCTGCTACGGTTCAGCTTTTTTATCAAATTATTGTGATTGACCCCAATGTACGCATACTCATACGCTGAGTGCTTCCAGTCAAGTTCATTCCAAATGCCGTCACAGTGAAATGTCCAAATTCACAAGCTTTAAAACTTTAGGTGGTTTGTTCCCAGAAAACTATGGACTCAGTTACAACTAAATAATACAATGGAGAAATTATTATCGTAGAATATTGACACTAAATGTCAAGAAGACAAATTATTGCACTGATGTTAGTTTGCTTGTTCACTGTAATATAATCCTGAACTTTGGACTGAATGCACATAGAGAGCTGCTGCACTGCTGAGGATCGTAAGGATGCTTCCCATGACGGATCCCTGCATAACAACAAGCACTTTATGGAGTCCAGCTCTAATTATGGCGGATGAACTGAGCAACTAAGTGTGTGGTGTCTTTGTGGCGGCATCTCCGGGTAAGGCTTGCCATCTGTTCTGTTTCAAAGTGTGCTTTAAGGGAGGCTTCGCACTGTGGATGAGTGCTTCAGAATCAACAGAGGAAATTCACCTAAGGAGAGAGGGAGAGAGACCTCACCTTCATTTGACTGGGAAATAGCCCGAGGCTTCATCAACCAGGAACTAGAACTCACTGGAGCTGCTGCCTGTTTGCAGCCTTTAACCTGCTGCTTGCAATAGCACCCAAGGGGGCAGTTAGAAAACAGGCTGAATGGGTTTGCACGCACCGTTTTTTATTGGTTTACTAAACATAACAATAAAATAAAACATAGTTATAAACTGTTACATTTATTATGTTTGAGACTAGATGATATGTATCTAATAGTAACAGTATTGAAATCATAGTACATATGCAGAAAGTGACAGACAGTTTTGCTCAAGTATACTTATATCCGGAAATTTGGATAAAAGAATAAATAAAGACAATTAAAATGACTGATTATGTAGAAAAACATACATTCCAATAATACAGTACATAATTATATTGGATTACTAACTAATAACTGATGCACCCACATGGCAGCAGGATTTTAATGTTGTAGCAGGTGCAAGATAATCAAATTTGATTTACTTTAAACTGTTGGAAAGTTTAAACTAGTATATGTTTTCGAAAATGTGTCCTATTTAAGAATAGTAATGGTTGAAATTAAGTTAGTTACATTCTTGATACTTAGCTGTTTAAGTAGATCAGTCAAGGTTATTTCAGTATAACCTTAAGAGCAATAGTGGCATTTTTCAAAGACGACATCTTGACACAACATTATCATAATACATAGAATAACATGAACACTCTCTTTAAGTGTCCTGGTAAGCCTTGACAGTGAGAGATGGGTGTTTCCAAGACCCATATTCATCAATAGTTTGGCAGCTGCGATATATCAAAATGTCTCACCTGACACATACAATTAACGGTGAGCACACAGAAGTAGAGTCGGTTCTTCAGGGACGCAGAAGAAACTTGATGTCTGGTATTATATTCTGTGATGTTAGATACTACCATCCAGTGGTGTGAGGAAGTAAAACATGTATTAGAATATTATTGCTCTACAATAATACTGTATTTAACATACATTATTTTAGTTCTCAACATCATATTTTTTTAATTTAATCTAAATATGTTCTCTTGTTTACCCTCGTGAGATTCGGACAGGTGTCTCAAGCAAAACTCCAAAACAAAAACTACCTTTCCCAGCGTCCTTTGCCATTTCCTCGTTCGCTCCGTACCAGTCACGTGACGGTCAACTATGGCTTCCACCTGGTAGTGATGGAGGCGCATCGTTGACAACAAAAACAAACTACAACTTTGCTCGTTTATTTGTACGCTGCCACAAGTTGGATTCACAATGCAGAAGATCAAGTCCCTTATGTCCCGGCAGGTGAGCGAAGCAGCGCAGCCCCTTTGTCCCTGACAGCTGCAAGTGGCTAGCTTGCTAGCTAGCTAGGCTAACTGGCTAATTTGACAGCTCGTCGTGGGGCTCAATTAAAGGGTACATTCAGGCCGAATAGCCCCAGCTTATTCATCGGCTGAGTCACAATTCCTCAACAATTTACCCCACGTGAAGAAAATACAGGTGTAGTGAGGGAAATACCCGCGTGCGCCGAGTTTAACGTTACCTTCTTGAGAAAAGCACACGAACAGGGCATAACAGTGTAAAACGGGCGGTCATGTTCTCCTCCTGCACTGCAGTCATGTTAAGCTCCTCGGTTCCCCACTACACAAGAGAGCCTGTCGTTATCACAAAATCTCTCCGTCACTTCCACTTTTTTGTTGAAGGCAGTGGTGCGCTAAGCTAAGTCACGACAGGCACAGGTGCCAACTGTGTAAACCGTTACAGTCACTTTACTTTCTGGGGCTTTGGGAAATTTATCAGTGACTTCTTATTTTGACAGGGCCTGAAAAGCCCCCAGGAAAGCATGGCAGACCTCAGCCCCGTGGAGAGCCTGAGGATCCCGAGCAAGGTAAACCTGCATTGGCTGAAGCTCTAGCGCTCATTGCATTGATTCTGCACATCCTACAAAACTGACATTTCTCTAACCACGACCACAGCTAATCACGTGTTTAGGAAGGAAAAGGTAGATCTACCTGTCCCGTGTTCAACTACTGGCATTGTGTAGTAATGAATACTTCAAGTCGAAACACTGGTGTCGAAAAGAAATCTGCACATTTACGAATGTGCTACGGTAGCACATTCATAAATGTGCAGATTTCTTTTTCAGATAAGACGGCGGTCCATGGACCATCGTCTTATCTGAATAAATCAAGTAACTATTTAGCCAACTTGATTGCATATTACTGATAGAAGCCAAATTCAGTCGAACTCCAAAGCAATTACATCAACTGTGTCGAGATGCGTTGGGATTTGAACAGGACGTATTGTATAATTAATCATTAACGCGTGAGATTATATCTTGGCTTCCATTTCTGTCACTTGCGGACACACCCATCCAAACACCAAAAGTGTGAAGTATGGTCTCCCCCGTTTGAGTCCTTTTGCATTTCTCCGTGGCGGTGTTTGAAAATGCAATCAGTCGTGCTTGGTCACAATGAAGATTTGTGCTTACCCACTTGTGCACTTTCAATTTGCCAAGAGCAGACTGAGCCAAGCCGCATTGTAGCTCTATATATTGGATATAGACACTTACTCACTGGGCCCTCCATGCACCGCCGGGTGCTGGATTTGTTTTGACTTTGACGGGTAGTTGTGACCTTCTAGTGTGGCTGTGTACCATTCGGAAGGTGACCAACTCTCAATTATTCATAGATATCAGGTCCATCCAGCCAGACATTTCATCTCCCTCCAGTGAAGATTGTTTTGATGGTAGATTGCAGTTTGGGGTCAACGTGAATGCAAGTCTCTTCATGCGTTGCCTCGAGTGTTTTCTGCCTAGGTTGAAAAACACATCAACAGATAAGATAAAAAGGAAGTGCTTTTCCGTCAACTCATCGGTCAGAGTTGAGGAAGATGGAGCTGACAGGAGTTCTGAAATTTCTCTCAATCTGTTGTTTATTTTCAACAACAGATTAAGAGAAGTCTGTCCTCTGATTGGCTCGTACACAGCAATGACATTTGTTTTGGTCAACGATGAGGACTGGCCTTGATAATATTGTCACGTTAAGTTGGCTGGTTGTTTCACAAGAAAGACAATTTCTGTGATCTAATAATTCAAGGTCATTGTATAGTTGTCATAGTTGTTTAGACAGCACGGAAGTCTTTTGTTGCAGAAATCCACCCAAAGACGCAGATCGAGCCCAGATACGAAGTCATTTAGTCTCCAGGTGTAATCAGAGCCTCAGTTGCTTCTCGCTGGATGCGTCGCTCGCGCCAGCTTTGGGATTGGTGCACATGCAGACATCAAATACTTACGTGCTTACGTGATGCGAGGAACTGTGGTATAAGCAGATATAACCATCGGGAGAGACTTAGTGTAGATCATACACATATTCGCCTACCTTTACCTTTACTTATCACGGCGTGCGCTGTAAACACCTGCATACTGTGTGTTCAGCCGAAACACTGGTCCTATTATTTGACGACACAGTGCACTGACTGTATTTACTTTGCTGCGGGGGCCTGTCAGCTCTCAGGGAAATGAAATCGGAGACCACGCATCCTTTTGTTGTACACTGAAACCCACGGCCACCTTTGATCGGAGGGGAATATTACTCTGTGTGTCTCTCTCTTTATTACTTAATCTGATACTTACTGCTTGGTACTGGTCGTGTTTTGTCCAACCATTTTAAGCCGGGGTTCACGTCATTCATCGTGCTCCACGAACTGACCGCAACATCTGGCTAGTGGAAGGGGACGCAGGGCGGGTTATACGTAGTGCTGATTGAGATTTGATGCTGTCAACTCATTCTCTGGACACACAACTTGAAGGGTGGGTGGAGGAAGAATGATGTTAAGCTGAAGGTGTAGAATTGTGTGCGTGTGACAAGGCAAATAAATGGACCCTCGTTCAGTGTTTCCCCATTTGATTACAACTTCGGGGGGGGGGGGGGGGGGGGGGGGTAGATGTCTGTCCACGGGGCGCCCCCTCTGATACAACTTTAGGGGAAACACTGCGCGTTTATTTGATCGCGGTGACCCACGCTGACGGGTGACTGATGAGTCATTTACTCCCCACCCGTGACCTCACTGGAGACGGCTCACACGGTTGTAGTCAGTAAGAGAAAGTGCCGACTGATCGCTTTTTACATTACATTTACATTTAGCTGACTTCCAATAAGTGCATTTCAACCATAAGGATACAAACAGTAGAACAAGAAACAAGAAAGTGCAATTTCATGAAATAAATTGATGTTGTTGTTTTACGATTCTCACAATATATTTTTTATCGATAGTTTAAACGCAGAAACCGTGGCAGACATTGCCTCGGGTTGCCCAGAAGTCAGTGCGATGATGTTGGAGCACAGTGAAGGTGATAAATGGAAATCATAAAACTGTTCTGATTGCATTTAAACATGAGCTTCTGTTATGCGTTATCCATATGGCGTTGCATATTCTTTCCTACTATAGTTTTCCTACAATATGATTTAATAAAAATCCCAGCATACCCTGCATACAGTACAGCGGAGCATTTAAAGGTGTCTCTAACGGTGTCACGGCGCGTATCATAATACCGGATTCTTGCCGACGAACGGATCCAATTGCTGTTGAGGCAAAACCCTTGGATTTGGCTCCGCCCACAAACGTCCGGTTGGAGACACTCGCTAGAGGTCAGACTCTTGGCTTGAGCAGCAGTTTGCTCCCCTTCCCTCCCCCATGGAAACCTTTTTCTCAGAGGCAACACGATCCTCCTCGTTCACCTGCTGTGGGATACTTGATGCCCTTTACAGACGTACACTAAACCCGAACAAAGGGCCTACGTTTAATAAGCGTTTGACCGTAGTCAAGATTTCTATGTGATTTAAGCATAAAGATGATTATGAAACGAGGTACATGCCGTTAGTGATTCATTGAAGCTAATTTATATAAATACCATTTGTTAAAAGCTACGTATGATTTAAACAACCCATTTTCAATCCCTTTTGAGGTTTTTGCTTGTAGCGAATTTGTCTTGGTTTCTGATGAGCTGCTCGGTGTTCTCACGCCATAACAAACGACACGTTGTTTCTCAGTTCAAAGCTGTCGTCCCCCTTGCGGGTGAGTTTTAAGGATTTTCTTGGCAGGTATTGTGGTCCTCTTTATCTCTTCAGACTGTTATGGTCCCCATCTTTTCAACCTCATATTGTAAAATCCAGGTCTGTGCAGGGACACTTTCTCACCAGCAGGGGTCCCCATCAGCTCGCCCAATGCACTTTATCTTTCATAAAAATTCTCTGTTCTCACAAAAAAACATTCAGGCCTCTCCTGTTCAATATTGCAGTGCTTCCTAAGATTTGAGGTTTGAATGGGATTGGCGGAGGAGTGTCTTTTTTTTTTTTTTAACCTTCAGACGGCAGGCTGAAGCTGTGAGGAGGTCATTCATTTACGCCGGCTTTTCTCAAGGAGGCCGGAGACAGACGCGGCTCACTTTGACATTTCACTTTAGTTTCTGAGATACTCGCTCTGACCACAGAAGAAGTGTGTGACACTGTACATACAGGGGGGGGGGGGGGGGGGCGGCGGCGCTTTTGGCGCAGTGACAGACTTGAGAATTACCTTCGAGGAAAAATAGAATGGAGAAAATAAATCTGAGCATAAACTCACAAGTATCACACGTTGGGAGCGCAGCGGACCACAGGGATGCAGTGTGGATGTTGGTGTATTGACATTGTCATTGTGTCTTAAAGTGCCAGGAGACAAACGTGTTAAACACCCTGTGTAAGAGCAGATGAAGATAGACACACACACACACACACAAACACATACAAACACATAGTTGGCTCATCACAATGAGGATGTTTTGATTTTTTCTAATGAAGGATTCCGTGGAGGAAATAATTGGCCCTCCTGTCTGTCTCCTCTCCTCGTGCTCTTCCTCTCCTAGCGTTTTTTTTTGTTTTTTTTTGTTCACTTTTTCCTGTGTTATCTGGGCGCCAACGCATCCCTCTTTTTGTTGTGCAATTGATTTCCCGCATTCAAACAATCAGCCCACCACACGAGTATCCGCTTTGATGATGCTCGTTAAGCGTCCCACGCTTTGGATATGCAATTGCACTTTTTAATTTCCGCCACAAGACGAGAATTTCATTCATTCAAGGAGGCGGTGCTGCCGCCATCCTTCAAAGTGAAATGTGATCAAAGCCTCACGGCGGCTGATGTTCAGGGTTCACGTGCGCGGCTCAGGGGCGTCTGGTTTGCTTCCTCTTCTTCTTATTCTGTGTGCTCGCTTTATTCAATCAAAGGTGGCCTCTCAAGGAGTCGATCCCTTAAAGATGCTCATTTTCACGCATCACTTCAGGTGGGAGGCCGAGGGAGTGACAGGGAGGGAGGGAGGGAGAGAGAGAAGCAGCGGGGGAATTGCTCTAACCACACAGGAGTGTCTTCAAATCATTGTTTTGTTTTTTGCTCATTCATCTCTCTCTTTTCTTCATCCTTTTGCTGGAACTTTTTGCTCCCGATGACTCAAACCCTTACATGGGCACATTAAAAACTCCCCCCAAAAATGTAAAAAAACCTTCGATGGGGAGGGAAAAAAAAGGGAAGAACAACCGAGGATGCCTCCCCTCGGCATGGAAAGGGCCGTGCGTTCAATTAATACAACAGAAATGATTGAAATACACATATTAGGGTCTTGAACTCCGGATGATCGTCTCCTGCTCGTCAGCGGAGAAAAAAAGCGGCTCTTCCTTTGACTTTATTTGCCGTTTAATTGTTAGAAAATCTTGGTTTCGGTCATCAACTCTTCCCTCTTTTTGAAGTTGCACGCGTAATTATCCTGATGACTGGCGTCTTATTTTGAAATAACGACACTGTTTGTGAGCGGATCAGCCTTTGAGGAAGAGAGATAGCCTGACTTCAATCATCAGGTTCATTTGCGCTGGCTAATAGGACATTTGATCGACTTTATTGAACCACGTACGAGGAAGGAGCCCCAGATCCCCGACGACCCCCCCCGGCCCCTGAAAACTGAACACGTGAAGATAACGTTATAAGTTCCCAAGCTCAGAATCCTTCATGTGAAAGTCTGGCTGACGCGCTGGGCCTCGACGGATCCGCGGCGTGTCAATCGATGCGGGTTTGATGTCTCTCTGGCGGGGAGGCGGGGGGGTCCCTCGTTCCTCGTCCTTTTTTAGTTCATGCCTTTCTTCTCGTCTTTCCTCTCAAGGCTCTCGGCCGTCCCTCATGACAGCTGGCCAACGAAGCACGCTGCGATCTGCGCTCAAGCTAAACTCCTCCTTCCGTCTCCTCGTCCCCTGTCTTCATTTTTATTCTGTCCTCCCTCTACATTGTCCTTCATCCTAATCCTATGTCCATTCCCTTCATCCCGCTTTCCCTTTGCATCATTTCTATTTTTTGCTCTCTGTACGAGCCGGTTCTTTCTTTTTGAAGTATTTTTTTCTCGATGTTTATATTAAAGATTTGGTTTGTTGTTTTCATTAAAGTGATGATGTAATTCTGTGTTTTTGACTCTGTTTTGTGTCCCAGTGTGTCTGGAACTTTCTTAAGTGCTTGCTTCAAGGACATCTTTGAATTTCTCTCTCTTTCTCAACCTCTTCCAGGAGGAGTTGCGGGAGCTGAGGGAGCAGCCCATCGACCCCCAGGCGGAGCAGGAGATCATCGAAAGCATCGAGGAGGTCTACTTCTCCACCGACTCCTTCGACATGGTGCAGCACGAGCTGGAGGTCAGAAGCCCTTTGAATGCACATGCAGTGCTGACGGAGTTAGCAACACTCATTATATATGTGTGGGTGGTATGGTTGCCTGCACTTTGAAGCTTGCCTGACTAACAGAGTTAAAGTTCTTTCTCACCTGAGCTGCGGATTCTTCCACTTGAGCTGAGCTGCATACGCACCATTGACACCCGGATTGATGGATTGCGTCCGCTCAACAGAGGAAGGGTGTGAAATCTCATTAGATTTATCTTGGTATTGCTACACCATCTGAAATGAGACTCTCAGTCAAGGGGAAAGTAATTACCTATCATCCTTTGGGCCATGGATTTGCAATATTTTCTTTCCTTACCGGAGTTTGTTTACTGTTTACTAAATAATGTCCTTTTGCCTTCTTGAGTAATTTTACTTCTAATCTGGCAAAGTGGATTTCTTTTGTTTTATTTCCTTTTAATGGAGTAAGAGCTCCAGCTGTCGTCAGTGAAATGCAGAGTGAACAGGACACTCGCTTTCAATTCAGTTCACTTCAATTTCATACAAATATTACTCCAAAAAAAGGTTAAAAAAAAGCACCGTCAGAAAGAACAAAGTAGGACAATCGTTTGCAATTTAGTTCTATTGATACTGTTGCATTTTGAAGCTATTGATGGCTGTGTGGGTAAAAAAACAAAGTAGTCGTTTTTATGTAGAGGATTCAATAGACACAAATACACCACCTTGTTGTTTTTTTGTGTGTGTGATTATAGAAACTACCACCTGAGCTAAATCTGCAGGAGCTGGAGGAGTACAGGGACAAGCTGAAGAGACAACAGGCGGCAGTAAGTAGCTCCCTCTTCCACTCTTGCTCTCTCGCTCACATCCTCATTCTCTCTGAAAAGTAATTAACCGATGGCAGCCAACTCTGTCCGGATCATGTCTGACAACTTCATGAGTCACACTCCAGTCAACAGCGACGCCTCATGCAGGCGGAGACTCCCGGTTTGGGAAAAAGGAAGCTAATGCTGAAGTGTCTGGGACGTCCGTTCTCTGCGAGAGCCAAGCCCCAAGAAGTCTGATTGTAGAGAAGTCTTTGAGAAAATGACCCTTTTTCCCCCTTGATTTATGACCTCATTAAACATTGTTTAGTTTGTGTTCTCAATAACTAGTTTCAAGTCTCCTTTAGTACGGCGTGATGTTCATTTTGTAGGTGACTGTGACCAGAAAGAGCCCATTTCCTCTTAAATTGAAGCTTTCACTCAGGTGTTTTCAGGTCATCAGAGATAATTGTGATATCCCTGTTGTTTTTAAAAATAGCTTAATACTTTATTTGTACCCCACTCTCTTGTGTCACTATTGGTTCCAAAAGACTGAGACGGCAAAGGAAAAAAAAAACTCCATCCATCAGTCCACAAACCTTTGGAGCATTATCCGCCCGATGAACGGCTGTTAAAGCTGACAAAGGGGCCCGTGCCCAGTAGCCATAGCTCGTCCTTCTAGCCTCTCGAACTGCTTTGACGTCAGTAGCAGCGTTTTTTTTTTTTTTTGTTCTCTTCTACACAGCGGGACCACTTTTCAGGTCGCTCGCAGTTTCAGACTTGAGAGCTGGCCGGTGCACAAATTCTATTCCTAGAATGCCGTGGTAGAGCCGCTCTTTCCCCCATCTGCACCCTGAATCGTCACAGTCCACTGCAGAGGGAGTCCACTTATCCTCCTTCCAGACAAGCTTGTGCACTTTCCGCGCACCTGTTCGTCTCCATCACTCCCTCGGCTCTAAAGACTTTGCCACATGCATCCCCTGCACGCTTCCTCTTATCCCGGTTTTCCATACACGCCCCCCCCCCTTTCCCCTTCCCCCTTTTATGTTGGCAAAGTCCAAGAGTGCGCGAAGACAGTCTCGCTCATGGCCGCTCTCTGGCGGGGAGCCTGCAGGCCCCTCCATTGGAATAACCACGGTAATTGGTTCAGCATGTCAGGCAGAAAATCCACATCTATGAGTCTCTGCGAGCTCGTCAATGCAAACCGCCGCCTAAACGCGCCGACACTCCGTCGGCCCGTTTGTCTCCCGAAATGCCCACGAGGTTCTTGTGAAGTATCTCATAGCTCCTTTTTATTTTTATTTTTCAAGCAAAATGTTTATGGTCTTCCTCCACCCGGCATTTGTCATCTTGTTACATTCTGCGGATCTCTTCCCATTCGAGAGGAGAAAGAGACCAACAACCTTCCACACACACAGAGTGTGTGCTATAAAGGAAAGGAAAACATATGTAACAGTATATTTAGGTACGCACACAATAGGAGCAAAATAACAAAAGCAAAGGGTTTTTGTGTAGTATTTGTGTTTTGCATCGATCCGTCAGACATTTTCAGAATAATTACCAGCAGATGAAGATTACACCTGTTTCCATTATGAATAATGACTTTCTTTTATTCTGCAGTCAATCATTTGAACAAATACGGTGACTACCATTCCGATCCCTGCTAAACGCAGCAGATGGGTATTGTCTGTAAACACGGAGCTTCCTGCCATGTACGTGTACCTTGGTGGTAAAAGATTCTCTTCTCCGGGTTTGTCAATAAATACTTGTTGTTTTGTATCGGCTAAACAACTCTGTTGTCATAACGGGAGCCGGTTTGATTGATTTTGTGCTTTAAAGCTGTTCAATATTGTGATTTATGAGGTTTGAATTAAAACACCGTCTTATTGCTATTGCTTGTTGAGATACAGGTCAACGTTTAAAATGTACTACTAAAGTGAGGCTTTAAGGGGCTGCTGAACACAAGAAAAGAAAAAAAAAATGAAATGAATTTGACGAAAAACCTGCCAATTACTCAAGCACACGTCTTCGTTGTATTGTGAAGACGCACGTGTGTGTGTGTGTGTGTGTGTGTGTGTGTGTGTGTGTGTGTGTGTGTGTGTGTGTGTGTGTGTGTGTGTGTGTGTGTGTGTGTGTGTGTGTGTGTGTGTGTGTGTGTGTGTGTGTGTGTGTGTGTGTGTGTGCGCGTGCGTGCGTGTGCGTGCATTCTTACTGGACACACACAGACTCTTACACACACTTACACACCTGATCTTGCAGAGGCTCGTAGTCGTCAGAATGTGAAATAGAGCAAAGTTCCCTGAAGAAGTGCTAATAGTTCTTTCAGATTCTCACCGTGGGTCTGGCTGCCTCTCCTCCATGATGGAGTTGTGTGTTTGTGTGTGTGTGTGTGTGTGTGTGTGTACTAGGCAGAGTAAGATGAAAGTGAGAAAAACACGGTACTGTGTAATTTGTACTTTTGTGTGGTATTTCCTCTATTTGCTGCTACTCTGCCTTTACTCCGGCTCTGAGGAGCCGTGTTGACACGTAGCCCCTATCTTTTATTTTTCTTGTCAGCCTCTGTGGGGCAGAGCATTCTCTCCGTGGCACCGGAGAAGAGAGCCGCTTCCCCCGTTGTTGTGCCACAGCACACAAGTTAATAATTGGCATCTTTAAACACGCCTGGCAGAGGCTCATCTCGGGGGTGGGGGGGGAATTGCTTTTCCGTGCAGCGAGACTTACTTCATATTTGATGAAAGTCTGAGTCCAAAGACCCAGTTTGGTAGAGATTCAGATGTTTATTGACTGTATTCACCAAAACATGCACTTCCGTAGTATAACTGACCTGTAATACTTCAACAACGTGAATAGTTTTACAGTCTTTTACCGGCTTTGTAGTTACAGCTCATGAGCTGCATCACAAAATATATATATTCTCCTCATCCCCCTCAAAGTGGTTTCCTCTCCGCAGAGAATCAGGCTGCATAGACGTCGGAGGAGGCGATAACTGGGATGAACATATTACATTTTTAATGAAACTTGAAAGCTGTATATGAGTATCCCTCCCGCAGCAGAAAGGACTTCTACCCCCCCCTGTTCGGAAAGTGCGTAATGCTTATGCAACCTTTCTCCGAGCCTTTCTCGGTTCCCCGTGTGTCAGTCGAGCCGAGACGAAGTCCCGCTGTGCAGAGGGATCGTGTGCCGGCGCTGACGAGCTACGATCGTAGACTGCGAATCAGACTGTCGTCCCGGGCCTGTAGCGCCGGCCGTCGTCGTCTAGATCTTTTGCCATCGCCATCCTGTGTTTTTACGTAGAGCGTTGCCCCCCCTGCTGGCCATTAGAAGTAATTGTACTATCATCACTATCATTTAGGATTTCGTTTCGTACCCGGAGGTCGGCACTTGGGTACATCGCTCTATGTCACAATGAAATTGCAATACCACCCTAATGACAAGCCAACAGCAGCTACCCGGCCGCCCTGTAGCTGCTGTATCGTCGCCGGCAGCGGAGCGTCTATTCTGAGCGTTTGTTTACCTCTGTTGATCGGGACGACTGACCCTCCATCACTTTGCTCGCTCGGGCTTTTTCACCGCTGCCAACACTAATTAGCGCTTGCTAATTCAGCTCTAATTGCTCTCGCACGTCTCGGCTAACACTTGCGAGAAGTAGCGAACTACTCCGAGGCTTCTATCGTAAGCCCGTGTTTAGGTTTGCACCAAAGCCTCGCCGCTAATGAGCAAATTGTCCAAACATGTCATTTGCTTTTTCATTCTAGTAGGTGTTGCGTGGGAGCGGCAGAGTGTCTTCCTGTCACTTTCCCTTCCCCTTCGCGGCACACGTGGGCCTCCTTAACGAGAAACGTTGCATTCATTGTCCTGCTGTTTGCCTCGAGTTGAGGATCGCCCATTTGCCAGTCAGCCAGGCAGCAGCTTTTTGGACTCTACGCTGCTGAACATCGCGTGCACTGTGCTCGACTCGCCACCCGGTCGCCGCACAATTAGCTTCCATTTGTGTTTGTGAAGGCGGGCGGAGAGCTAATGACTTTGGCCTTGTGGCTCAGGTAGGAGGGTTTGATTGCTCACTGCAAAGGGTTCGCTTTATGTGTCTCTTTCACACCTTTTTAAGTTTAGAGTTAATGTCAGTGGGTTGCAAATAGGTGGTGTTATTGAATTTGTGGCAGCTCTGCGAATGGCTGCGTTGTGTCTTTAACACAATTCCCTACGGTTTTTTGTTTTATTTCTTTTCTGTTTCCCCGTGCAATTTCTTCCTAACAGCACTCAATCAATTATTTTATTCTGGATGTTAAAGTTCCAACACGGACACAGAGTGTGGGTCTCCGAGATGAGCAGCACGTTCGCCTCCAGCTCACGGATCTGTAATGAGGCATCAGACTGGGTTCACACTCGACGTTGAGACTCAAATCAATTGTTTTTTCCTCTTATTATTGATACACACTGTCTATAAATGAAATCTCACTCAACATACATTTACTCGTCACGCCGGTGGCGTCTTTAGGGGTACTCTGTATATGCAACTAAAAATATCTAACAGATGGCCCGTCTTATAAAGTTGCACCATGGATGTGCAGTGTTTGACAGGCAGGGAAAGTCCCATCACACCCGGGAGTCACAAAACGGGACTGTTTACTTTTTAAAGTTATCGTTGAAAGACAGTGAATTGGAATGAAACTGAGAAAGGATGGTGCTCTTTTGAAAAGGCTTTGGCCTTAAAGAGCTTCAGATACAGACGTCAATGATTGTTATTCCAGCTCCATCCCTGCTATCATGATTGCAGTGGCCAAACCGTTTTTGTGGGGTGACCTTCGGGAAGAATATTGAAATATCTTTGTTATTTATATATATATATATGTGTTAGATTTCTGACCTCCTTCAACTCTCCCCTCTCTCTCTCTCTCTCTCTCTCTCTCTCTCTGTAGGTTTCTAAAAAGGTTGCCGATCTTATTCTGGAGAAACAGCCCGCTTATGTCAAGGTAAGCTTCCAATGTAAATTGACAAACACTAAAAATCCACAAAAAAAAAGCATTCCTCTGCGTCGCGCATGTTGACATAAAGGAATTACCGATGCGCCGGCTCGGTCGCTGCGTCTGCTGCTGCCTCTTGTCCGTGCTCTTATGAATGCATAATCCATAAGCCTGTTCAGTATGTTAATTAGTAAACAGACACACACACAATAACTCTATTCCGCCGTTTGGAGCTTTTATGATCTTGGATATCAGTGCTTGTCAGTAAACAGGCTGTATTTGATTTCATGGCTTCAAGTGTGCTTCAAAATAAAAGTGTTCTGGAAGGAGACCAAATATTTGTGTATGCCTGAATGTGATGGTGCCTGTGTGCGTCTTGCGTGTGGGATGGATGGAAAGAGTTGCTCTTATGATTGATCTGATTTAACGTCAGACGTCCCCTCGGAGGCCCGAATATTAAAGTTTGTCCAATCTGTGTTTAGTGTGTCAGTGAAGCTTTGATCTCCGCCAAACCCAGCACACGACTGACCGCTTTGACAAATCTGATGTGTAGTGAAATTACCATCATTGTTAAGCCTTCAGAAGGTCAGCGTATGAATAGCAAATTGATCATTATTTCTGTGACCCTCTGCAGAGTCCAAATGACACAGAGGGCTTATTAGCAGGCGCTGCCAGGGATTTGGGAAAGCGTTTGGCCCGTCCCGGCCAATTTTCACTCGGCCTGCAGACGCCCCCGGTGGAGTTCAGAGGGCACTTTGTGTTTCCGCAACATCAGCATCGGCGTCACAGCGAGACGACAAGAGTTTTGCGCGGCTTTAAGAAACGTCCGAAATACCATCGCTATGCCGTTTGATGCCCGGTGAATGCGCTTCAACCCCCCGCTGCACCCCCGAGGCCGCCCGCCACTCTGCCGCGTACCTCCATCTGTACGAGGCTTTGTTTGTTTATCCCCCTTGTATTTTTCTTTTTCTCATCCCGCGGCGTCTCGTCTCCTCCGTGATGTGTTGTCAAACACAGAAACACAGGCCCCCGGGGGCTTCGTGTGTGTGTGTGTGTGTGTGTGTGTGTGTGTGTGTGTGTGTGTGTGCGTGTGACACCTCGGTACACTCACAAATAGCCTCCGTGCTTGAAATGATGGGCCACTAAGCGTCGTGATGTGAGTCACCGCAGATCGCTGTACGATGCGGCTTTGTCTCGTAGAAGGTTACAACGAGGCCGGGGCCATTATGTCCGATTCATTTACTTCATTTACAAACGTTGATTACTAATTCATAGTGTATCTTCTCTCGCAACCCACGTTCTTGTTCCGCGGCGTTTTAATTTGGTATTCTGAAGTTACATTATTGTCCCTGAGTTCAAAGCGTGATCCGGTTAAATTGCTTGATCACGAAAAAACATGGAGCGTGTCGATTTAAAACCTCGACCCTCTCTTATCTCTCCGAGTAAAAAGGAATGGGTTAGAATTAAGTGGCCAATTGCAGGAAAAGAAGGATTGCCTGTAATGAATTTGCATCAGGTAACCCCGACAAGGTCATTCCACACCATCGGGAAAAACAGCCCCGACTGGTGTTCAATTACTTCCCAGTGGAAAACTTTTTGTTTTGGTTCCTCCCTTTGTTTGTGTTCCCAAGTCACCTTCTTCGAAAGCACTCGTGAAACGGCCGGCGTGTATTTGTCAGGCACGACCGCTGTTTCATCGGGGGGTTGTCAGGAAACATGTGGGTAAATATGTGTAGGGGTGTGCGAGTATGGCCACAGACCCACAGAAGCAGCAGCAGCAGCGTCATTAGAACACATCGGTGAGCCGATGCTCTTGGGGGGGGGGTCTCAGGTAGGACCTCTTCTGAATATATAAATAAAGAAGCCTGGGGAAAAGCCTGTGACAGAACATCTCCCCCTCTCTCACCTACACCTCCCAAACCAGCGCCTATGTCTGTGGACAACGTGGGAGTCTTCTTTAAGTAGCCCGTCGTATTGTACATCGAGGAGGAATAACAACGCGCGAAGATTCACTTTCAAGCCTTCCTTCTTAAGTCGTGTGATGCCAGCTCCAAAAAACGACTGCTGTATGTTCGTCGCGCAGACAGAGACGATTTAGTCCGGTTAACTGTAGCCTGCGGGCTCGGAGCGGTGCTGCTACACAACAAATTGGAGCCTGCGGCTGCACACTGAGCGCTCGGCGGGACTCGTCCTGTGTGGATTGGTGCACATTACTGAACGCATGAGTGTTTCTGCGTTACATCATTGACAAAGGGCTTAGACACCGGTGGGGTGGGGTGGGGTGGGGGGGGGCAGTGCTGTGTTTTCCTAAAAGGCATCATAAGGGGCGGTGAAGACCTGGTGTGTGTTGGTCTGGCGAAGCGAGGGAGTAGTATCTGTTAAGTGTCTCCTTCCTTGAGCTGCTCTGTACTCTTCGTAACCAAACAGACTATTTTAGACTGAACTAAAAACCAGGCTCTGTGCCAAAAAATAACCAATAGAATGCAAACAAATGGATGTGAGTGATCTATATCTGAATGAGTCTTCCTTTACTGATTCAAAGTCTGCAGGTTAAAGGTTTCACCGGTGGTTTCAGCACCGTCCCCGGCCGCGTCCCAGAGCAGGAGCTTTTCCCGAGGACGCTGTTACACCGTTACAACTAATACTTAGTAGTATTCTAGAAAGGTCACTGTGTTCTTGATGTGTAAAGGCTTTATGGACCGTTGCCCTTGGATGCAGTGTTTCCACTTCTGAGTATAAGTTCATTTTGTCTTAATTAGATTTTCTGTACAGTGCCAGGTCACAACAGAAGTCATTCAAGGTTAGCTTTCCAACAGAACGGGTCCGTTTTTTAAAGATTAATAATAGTTATTTATCGTATTTGCATGTTTTTTTGCCCCACTGAATGTGATTTCAGAGATCGCGTCCATCGGAAAATGTATCGGCCTCAATATGTGTTTACCGCACGTAAACGACACTGCTGACCATCTTCTTTTGACTGAGAGGATTAAAGCACATTTGTCAGTTTCCCAAAAGAAAAATCTTAAATTAACAAAGAGTTTACAGTATCACAATGAAAGACTTTAATTTGAAGTGATTAAAGCTCTATAAACAGTATATCTCTGTCGGTGCGTATGTAGCTCTAGTGAAACCAGCTCTGCATGTTGTCTCACAGACCTCATTTCGTGGGCCCCCGAGCGGAGAGGCCTCACCGTCGCATGGTGCGCGTCCCCTCGGAGGAAAAGCCGGGCCGCTGAATCAACCCTTGTCAAACCGTTCAGAGGGCTTGTCATAGTCTCAAGCCTTGGGATCATGAGGGCAGATTGGCTTGAATGGGATCATTGATCATCGTCCCCCACAGCTGAAGGCTCACTTAAATGCTGCTGTTGTTGTTTTTATAAGTGTGGATAATTAATTTCACCGGACTGTATTCTTCTAAAAAGGTTGTGTCAGGGATGACAACGTTATAAAAACATTTTTTTCTTGCGGTGAGTTGGAAACGAAGGTTGAAAACACGACCATCTCCCACCTCGGGCTCGTCATCTGGCAGATCAAAAAATAAAAGACTTCAATGAAACAGAAATGCAAATTTGTGCCCCAGTGCCACTTCTGTCTGAGGGAGTGTTTGTTCTCGGCAAAGGTCACTGACGTGGGACTCCCCACCAGAGAGCCCATCTATCCTTTTGGTAAATGTCAGCTCTGTGGAGAAATGCACCTTTTCTGTTATTACTCATTTTTTTTATAAGTTGTTCCTTTTGATCAAAGCATAATGGCATCATCTAATATATTGATAAAGCCTTCTTAAAAGGCTCTCAACAGGTTGCTCAACCGGGGGAGGAGAGTGCTGTCAAAAATATGTTTGTGCGCGCAAATGTGATTCCTGTCTGCACAGCACTGTTCTGGGTAAATGGGATTATTACTGGCACATTTCACTGGCAGATCCCTAAATCAACCAGTGCTTGCACTGATCATTAAAATATGTCGATGTGGCTGTTTCTCAGCACGGTACAGATATTTTCTTTTTTTTCTGACAAATATTTAATAATTTATAATCTAAAACGTTAAAATATGAAATGTTTATTCCAGTGTCTTCCTCGTTCACAGGAACTGGAGCGAGTGACCGCGTTACAAGCCAACCTGCAGCTGGCAGCGGTCATCTGCACTAACGCACGGAGGTAATGCTGTTCCTCTACATCCTCTATCCGCTAAATGAAACCGCCCGTTCCCACGGCACTTGCACATTAAGTGCTTTCCGCATTAACCGCCGTGATGTTCCTGATTTTATCTCTTTTTTTCCCCTTCAAATACTGTACGAGTCAACAACGCCCCGCTACACAAGGCGCTGTGAGCACTAGAATTTGGTATTCATCTGCTGTTTAGGGCGAGTTGTTACACTGCTGCGGGGGACAAGAGAAGTGTTTAGTTATGGCGTATTTTTGTATTCGTTCCTACTCAGGATTGATCCAAATAGGCAACTGTGGTGAAATAATCCCTCTAAACCTCTGGTTCAAATAATCCCAGCATACTGAGTTCCAAAAGTGTATCACAAACACTCATCACTATGTATTTGACTTTTAAATCCTTACTAAGCTTTGTAGTTTTTTTCTACGTGTGTTGCTACTTTCTCCCTTCCTGTGTAAAGGCAGCTGAGCATGTCGAAGGAGGGATTCACAGAAGCCAGCTTGGGTCTCCTGTCCAATCAGAGGAGGCGACAGCTGCTGACGGGCTTGCTTAAGTCACTGAGGACCATCAAGACACTGGTAGGGTTTACGCACATAGTCGACTACAGCGCGTTTTGTGAAACAGATCCTTGTGTTCCACAGTAATCCTTGCAACCGTGAAAATGAATTTAACTTCATCAAACGTATATACTTCTTTGCTTTGATCGTTTCCTCTAACCGTACTCATTAGGAAACGTTACCCCCATGGTCACAGCATGAAAGTGTGCACCTTGTGTACAATCAGTTATTTCTTGATATTTATATTTTGTGCAAATAGTTTCATGCTGTATTCATTTCTTCTTCTGCCTTTCTTCTTCTCCCAGCAAAGAACAGATGTGAGACTCAGCGAGATGCTTGAGGTATTGTAAGCATTTCCACACACACACACACAGACATGCAGATATATATTTATACATGACTGGAAAGGTCCTACATCGGTGGGGATTCTGCATTTAAAGCCAAACCCACACAAACATGAGACGCTCTCACCAATGAGCTTCTGTTGTGAAGGTCAGCTGTAAAACGTTGGATGGATTTGACTACTGTCGGATCTCGTCGTAGGTTTTCATTACCTGCTGGAACAACCAATCAATCAAAGATCAATCAAAACTGATGCAGTCTAAAACATGGTACCGTGCTGTAATACAGAATGATCCACAGTTTATTCCTCGTATGCAATTTGCGTCAAATGCTTTCATACTGTACTATTTTTCACACCTTTTTTTTTTTTTTTTCATTCTGTTCCCGTAGGAGGAAGACTATCCCGGCGCCATCCAGCTCTGCCTGGAATGTCAGAAGGCTGCCAGCACCTTCAAACACTACAGCTGCATCAGGTACAGGATGGAGAGGCTGTTTGAATGAGAGCAAGCATGAACGTCTCCTCCTCCTCCTCCTCCTCCTCCTCCTGTGCCGGGTTGTTTAAAGGCAAACACATTGGATACCCGAAGGGCAATTTTCTGTGTTCCTATGCAGCGGTGATCAATTTGTGGGAGAGGGTGGGTGCTGCAGTGTTTCTTCTGTGTATTGATCAAGGAGGAAAATGACTGCCGGGTTCCTTCCCTTTCCTGCCTGCCAGCGCCTACAGAACCCGACAACAGTATTTTGCGTGGGAATGAACGTCTCTCCCCGCTGCTCCCGACACGTGCCGGCGAAGCACAAGAACACATCTCCAACGCACTGCAGCACGCGTTAGTCTATTTACAGAAAAGAGCGCTGGCGTCGCTAAACAGAGAGCTCCATGTCGGCAGAGCTCCGCGTGAACTCGCACATTCAGGCCGTTTTAAGCAAAGACGTGAGGATCTGCACCTCGACGTGCAAACGTTTCACCTGGTGGTGACAATGCCGTTTGAATGGTGATCAGAAATTAAAAGATATGGGGGGGGAAATTGACTGTTCTTTCTTGCTTACAGCATCTTTGTATTCACACGCGGTCCGGGATGAATAGAAAGTTGATTGCCCTCTTCGCCTTTGCTTCCCGTTTGAAATATGCTAATGCCGCTGCCTGACTGTGGCAGCTTTTAACGCCGGTTTGCGTTGATCACACGTCAGTCAGGCATCGCATTTGCATACACATCACGCACTCTGCCCAGATGTGCTACTGTGGCGCACCCTCCTTCCCTCCAGGAGCTCGGTTCCAGTCGGCTGCGATGTAATTTAACGCCGTTCTTCAGTGCTCGTTACGCACCGTCCCCTTCTTTTGTCCCTCTTCCCAACCCTTTTTAAAGTCTATATGGTCCTCCCCCGTTTACACAGCCTCATGCTCCGTTTCATCAGGCAGTGAAGGAGGACGGCTTAAGAGCCGCACATGTCATCACCGCGTTGGTAAACTGTCAACACTGCTGTGGCCAAACCAAGTAATCCAACCTTTTTTTTTTTGATGAATTTACACAATACATTTTACAAAAACATTCAATCCAGATAAAAAAAAAAAACAGTATAATGCTGTCCGCTGTCAGTATTTTGTTGCTGTACAACAACAATAAAATAAATCACTGAAGATCAAATGTTATGCTGGTTTAAAAAATGTTCCTCCGAGTTTCCACTTGAGCTAATTGCCGCCTTAGCATTGAGGGAGGCGGTTTGTCGGGGCGTCCCGGCGCATTGGAGGGACAGACGGCGCTACGTTGTGTCCGTGCGGGCCGCTCAACGTGACGGCGCACAGATTTATTCAGAGCCACGGGTCGCCCTCCTCCCCTCTGTTGTTCCCCTCTGATTGTGTCTCATTGCAGATTTTTATTTTTTGTGTGTGTACCAGAGCACTTGTGTCAACAAATCTATTGCTCCATAATGAAGTTCTCTCAGCACTTGCAAACAACCGCCGGAAAATGTGTTTTCGGGTTAGTGGCTTTGGTCTGAGTGAACGTTGCTGGTTTTCTTTTCAAATCTCAATTCGATTTACTGGAAATTTCTGTTTGCCAACGTTCACCTTTGACTTTAAAAATATTTTGCTTGGAAGAAAGAAAATGTGTGTCTGTACAAATATACATGAACTCTAGTCTCAAAGTCTGCAGTCATACAAAATGTATAATGGAATCTAATAGATGCAGCGTGTAGTGACCCATGTGACCTTTGACCCACAAGTCAGAACCATACCCAGACTGAAGATGCCAATGCCGAATATAAAAATATTAGATCAAACCTTGTACATCAGACCAGAGGCTCGTCTCTCCTTCCATCCCCCAAATAACACACATTCTGAGCATCGCGCAGACACTTTGAAGCGTCCACGTGTGGCGTGTCGGCAGTCTGTGTGTGGCTGCTTGTCTCGAGGCTCCGTGGACACCTGTTACCGACGATTAATTGGAATGGGGTTTGAAGAACCACTCCCTCATTTCCACATTGCTATCGCGCTCCTCATGTCCCCACTTGGGAACAGGTTGTTAAGTAGCTTTTGCTCTTCATCTGTTATTTATGCATTCCGTCTGATCACGGCAGCATCTGTGGGGAGGAGCTTTGTCTAGCTCAGTGGACAGTGTCATTTGTCAATGTATTCGTGGTGAGGAAACAAAAACAGGAGGCTTGCTTATATTGTCACCTGGGTTACTGGCTTCGGGTTAAACTCTTTGTTTCTTTAAAAACAAAAAACGGAGAAATACTCTTAGTTGGTTGGTACTGCCAAGGTTTGTGTAACAAGTTTGGGGCGTTCTCTTCTCTCTCATGCTCTTCCAGCGCTGATCGGTTTGCGCTCTAGCTTCTGTTATTCAACCACGCTGCCCTGTGGGAGCATGAAAGGGAGTTGTGTGATGAACAGAACCTTCTTCCTTTTGCCCCCCCCCCCCTCCACACACACACACACACACACACACACACACACACTCCCCCCCCACTGGGTCCCCGTAGTGTTTCTGAGCTGAACTCCTTTTTGTTCATCACTCTCCTGAGCGTTGCGTGTGGACATTCAGGCCGCACATTGAGCCGCTCAACCTGACGTAGTTGAGCCTTACTTACTTCCTCCTCCACTCCTTTTTGATTTTTGTTTTTCGCATTGGCTGCCAACAGTGGTTCCAGGGATGCGATGAGAATACCGGCCGTCCCTGAGCTTGAAAATGTCTCATCTTATCTTTCCGGAGTGATTATGTGTAGCCTTCAGTTGGGATTTGCTTACCACATATTTCTCCTGTTGTTGTGTTTACAGAACTGTCTCTTTACTCTGATTAAACACTTCCAGAATGTTTTTTAGTTGGTGTGTGTGTGTGTGTCCTTCCTATCACACGTCTGCAATATGTCGCGCTCTCTCTCTTGCTGACACACAGACGCAGGTAAAAAAAATAAAAAGCCTCTTAGAACATCAGCTTCTGAAGTGGCTCCTGCTCGTTTTGTCGACCCGGGGGACCCGCTCTGCAGTCTCCTGTGTTTCTCTGCCACCCCCCTCCCCCTCCTCACTCCCCTCACTCGATACCCAGTTGAGGCTAAGTTGCCTAATTAGCAATTTGTCAAGGACACTCTCCCCCTCGGGCGACCGCGGTCTCACAAGGCACGACGCAAGTGCAGCCTGACCTGAAAAAGACCCCAAGCGAAGCAGAGTCGTAACGGGGGAGGATTGTAAATGGGGGAGTCACAAGGGAAGCGGATGGATGTCTCCGGGACGGGCAGAATAGTTCCCGGTTTCGTTTTGCCATATTGCAGCTTTTTCGAGTTTTTTTTCATTTTTTCCCGGGACGAGGCAAACGTCTGAGTCATTCCGAGGGAGTGACAATCTCACACACACGGACACGCAATCTGCTTCCCTGAACATCGGTTGGAAATTCATCAGCCTCCTCCGTGCTTTTGCTCCCCTTTTGCCCTTCATGAGACACGGCCTGTTAATAAAGTGGTTTTAGTTAATCAGTGCATTAAAAGATCATTGCAATTATTGAATGTCAAAACAATTTGCCTGAGTTTCACATCATTTAAAATAGAGAAGATTAAAATATATAATATATTTATTGTAATAAATATATATACATTTTTGAATGGCAAATAAACAAAGACTGTTGTGTTTTACACCAGCAACTTATACTGGGTATTATCCATAGTTAAGATATTTATAGAGAATGAATTGAATGATGTCTATATTAAGATTTTATTATTATTATTCTTAAGAACGGGTTTGCTAACTCAATAATGTCCATTTTTTTCCCCCCCTCACAGTGAATTGAATTCCAAACTACAAGACACTCTGGAGCAAATAGAGGTATGTGCCTATCTGCCCGTTATTATAGAGCGATACCAGCCGAGGGACTTTTAGCAGTAAATAAGATTGTCCTCGTACCTTGTAAGTTTCCACAAGCCCTCGTCTGAAAGAGGCAATTTGTCCTTCATTTCGATAGCTCGCCTTTATTTTTCTGGGTCTGCCAAATATTGACACATTCAAAACGTCATTATTGTCTCTGTGCAACCACAGTGAATTATATCGGTTTCATCTGTACCTGTGTGACGTGAAAAATGGAACGCAGAGCAATTTTCTCTGCTCCGCTGCCGCCGCGCTCGAGTGGATTAATTACTTTCGGTTTTGTCTGTACACAAGACGCAGGCGCGCGCGTACACACACGCACACACACACACACACGCGCACCTCGCTGCATGGCGAGGTCTCTTTTCTCCGCGTCTGTTTTCCCCGCCCCCGTCTGTCGGAGTTTGTGAATAAGCAAAGCAAAATCCTCCAGGATCATAAAACTAAACACTTGCGCGCGCGCACACACACACAATAGTGGGATTTTAGTGTTCAACCCCGTCATCTTAAGAATGCCAAGAGCCAGAAACCCCATAAACACAACAAAAATAATGCAAGCTCACCGGCTATCGTCTGACCCGGGTCGTCTTTGTATTACATCGTTTGATGTCTCCTGCTTCTTTTGCTGTCATTTTTTTGTTCTAAAATACAGTATCAATGCATTTATGAGAAAATCACATGGAAGCTTGTTTTCCTAGTTATTGTAGAAAACTGCAACGGCAGCAACCAAAAACGCTGAAACTACGGGAGGCGTCACTTGAGGTTCCAGACGGAAGCTGGTTTCGGTTGCAGCACCAAACCTGTTCAAACAGACGGTTAATCGCGGTAGCTGCGGGGGGGCGGGTGGTGTTGGCATGTTCGAGCACAGCTTCTGAAGCGTGGGAAAATCCGATCGTTGCGGCATCCGACAACTCGATATCCTTTTGAGGTTGTGCTACTGTGTCAGGGTCGTGCTGCGTCCTTCAACCTCGCCTTGCTTCCTTACCTCTTTATTAGCTCCCATTCAAAGACGGGCACACTCACAAAAATACGCCCACGTCCACATCCAATTACCCTCGGCCTGGTGCGGCAGCTGCACATCTGCACATCCATCTATGTAAATCCCCCGGTCTTAACGTTGATAATCCCCCCTCCTTCCCTCTGCTTTTTGTCATGTGTCTATTTCTGGCTCCAGGAGCAGCTCGACGTCGCCCTGTCGAAGACTTGCAAGCACTTTGATGTTTCGCACTACACCAAGGTCCAACTGGCCTACACGCTCCTGGGAAAGACTCAGGTCAGTGGTTCGATCCGTCTACAGGGGCCAAATGTGACCGGACGCGGCGGTCTGACTGTTGTCCTCGCTTCACGGCACGTGTCCCTTTTTAATCTCCTGTTGGGGAAATGCCAGCTTTTCTTAGCCTTACGTTATCGATGCTAATGTTCATATATAGACAACGTTGTTTCCATAGTTTCACCACCATTTTGTTTAGAACAGTATGTCATCCTTCCTGTTGCATTCTGTTCTGCTCGCTGTCAAACTCACGCCCACAAAAAAGGACAGTCTTCTCGATAACCCAGGGATAATATAAGATGAGCTCTGCAAACGGATGAGGTGACAGTCACAGCATGTTTGTGACATTTTTTTGCAGCTTATTATAAGCTGTAAATTGTTTAAGTTTAGAGCAACAACTAGTAGTTTTTGTCAGAAGAAATATAAAGGACCATAACCTTAAATGGCACGGATATTATCTTTTTACTTGCTCCTCAAATCCCACTCCAGTCCTGGTATTTGTTTTTGTTGAAAACCCCTGATCGCTCTTGCCTCTGTGTTTAACAACCCACACACCCCATCATCATATTCAAAATCTCACATAGCCCTGATCCCTTTCTTCTGCTTCAAATTACATTTCCCCGTCCCTTTCTCATAGCCCTGACCTTATGCTTTCTTCATAGCTGTAAAACTTACATAAAAAAGACTATTCATTGCGGCCTTTTCATTACTCTCTGATATGAAAGAAATTCTTAACGTTCTGCTTACATAATTTTTGTCCTCGACCCGATTGTGACTTTTCTCCCCCGACTTGCTGAAACGAGTTTGATTGACCATGTTTGACTAACGATGAAGCTGCCATTAGCTTTTCTCTACGCTGCCAAACCGCCTCAAGTGAAATTTCAAACATTTACACATTTGTTCATATATTGATTTTGCATGCATTCGATTCCTAAATCAACCGTTTTGTATTGTAATATCTGTAAGATGTTTTATATTTGTAAACTCTGTTGGTTTGCCACCACTACGGACGCCGGTGTATCCGCCAGCAGGCCGTGCTTTTTTGTTTTGCTATTTGGTTGTTTTCCTGATATTTTTGTCTCGGTCACCGAGATGAAGGGAAGCTCATAAACTCAGGCCCCTATGATGTCTGAAAATAACCCTTTTTGGCAAAGCAGTGGCCCATTTTCGCTGAGCTTACAAGTGAAAGTAATTAAATCCTGCGAGTTGAATAAACTAGTCGGACGTATTCTTTCTTTGTCCTGCAAAACTCGTGCGCATGTTAATGGTTAACGTCTCTTGACATTAACATCCATCCTTGAATCACAGAGATGAATCATCAAGGCTTGTTGTGAATGAATTGTTTTCCTCATTTCTGTGATAATCAGTATTTCAGTCTCAAAAGCCCACAGAGGAAAGCGTTCTTGCCGTTCATCCCACGGGCATGTTGTTGTTTTCCTTTTCACTGTCACTGAATCACGCCCCCTCTTCTTCTCCTCTTCTCTGTGTCACATTAAGCCACACATATCATCTTCGCCTTTATGTGAGCTCGCACTGCACTTTTTTTTACACCCACATAGTTACACTGTAAATAATAATCTGCAACGTTTCACTTCAGGTTTTTGTATTTTCTTTCTTGCTTTAGCTGTCATTGCCTGATAGCCATAGTGCAATGGACCTTGTGAACCAGTCCATGCTTTGTGCAGCCAGCAGTCGACCCCGTGTTTTTCAGCCAGATGAGGTCGGAACTCTGTACAGAAGCAGAGAAGGAATGTTTGAATTACTTTAGTGGCAGCGGACTGTCAGAAGGGACGCTGCCCTCGTTTTGTGGAGGTGAGCCTGCAGTAAGACAATTAAATTGCACGGCACAAGACGTCTCGCTGGGACTCCGCTGTCCTCCACTCACTCCCGCATCGAGGCTGTGCGAGGGAGCTACAGAATGGCAAATGTGACTTGTGAGCATAACATTTTTGCAAAGTCACAGATCACAAGTGTAAACTTGCAGCTGCGTGGAGACAGCGATGCACATTCTCCCTCATGTTGTATTTCCTAGCATATAATACCAAACATCAGGTACACAACACAAGTCACCCAGATGTTTGATTTTTTTGCTCCTAGTTGTTTTCCTCTTCTCTGATCTACCGCTGGCAGGTGACCTCTTAAACATAGCAGCCATCATAACGGCGTGCTGGCTCTCTCTCTGCAGACCGCCATGGACCAGCTGCACATGCACTTCACCCAGGCCATCCACAACACCGTGTTCCAAGTGGTGCTGGGGTACGTGGAGCTCTGTGCCGGCAACGCCGACACCAAGTTTCAGAAGATGCAGTACAAGGACCTGTGCACGGTAAGGGGAAGTGTGTGTGTGTGTGTGTGGTGGGGGGTATTCACCCATTCTGTCTGCAAAATGTAGATTTTTTTTTTTATTTGCCCCGTGTTTGATTACGGTGAAAACTAAACCCCCTTCTGGACTCAGTTAAGTGAGAACTTACTATGGGACTAAAAAAAAATATCAAGGTGTCTTGATGAAAGCACATAACACACTCGCACGCCGGGCCGCTCATATTGCGCCTCAGGCTTCCCCTGAACGATGCCTTATTTCCTGACGAGGGATTCTACAGATGCTACATCGCTGGGTGAAATGAATGCATAGAGGAGAAAGGGATTCATAGAGAGACGCGTATACCGCGCGTTCGACTCGCCATGAGACCGTTAAATCTTGCTCGCTATGCAGAGCTGCAGCAGCACGTTATTTGAGGGGGCCCACAGTGCGTTTCACCGTCAGAGCCGGAGAGAGGATTACCAGTATCTCTGTCCCTTCCAACAGCACTTTTCTGTGTCCCCCGTGAAAATGTGTCAAAAATCGGGATTTATGCAAAAAATATAATTATTTTCTTTGACGTTGATTGCCATGAAAAACTGAAGACCGTGGATGTAACAAAGTGCTACTGATACACGTTAATTAGCTCTCAGTTAAGAGCTCTCTCTTGTTTCCGACAAGGACGTTTGGCTCGTTATTTTCACCGGCGGCTGCATCTGTAAACGACTTACTCAACTCCTGTCTTCCCTTTTAGCAGAGTGTCTGCGAATACATCGCGACAGGGACACTGATTAACTGGACTTTCGTGATTCGTGATTAAGACATGAGCTTATTTATATTTTACTTCTAGATAAGGTGTCAAATGAGAGTATTTGCCTCCCGGGCCGTGTCTCCATAACGACACTTTAATATAAAATCATGAGGGAGTAATTCGCCCTCAGGCAAAAGCGTTATCTCTAAATGATGCTTGTTTAACCTATTTGAATCCATTTTTTTGTATTCAGTTGAACTCCTTTAATACCAAATAGAGAGCCATCAACTGTCTCGAGGCCTCCTATACACAGATCTTCTCAAATATTGTGCACACGCAGCTGTCCACAAGCTGTGACAGGCGCGGCGTAATGTTTACTTGTGTTGGACAAGCTGTCCGCACAGCGCGTCGGCCGGGTGATCCCACTCACAGCCCACGTATTCACAGACCCATGTTCCACTGTACACAGCAACTCAGGATTAATGGGATGTGCCAGTAGAGTCTGGCTTGTGATCGTGATTGATGCGGCAAACACATCCCCACGCCCGGTGGGGGGGACGAGCGCAGAGACAGTCGGCCCGCGCGGCGCTCCGGCTGATCGACCATTTGAACTAACTTTCTATCAAAAGCAAGACGTTCTGATAAATAGTCTCTGGCGTCCCGCTGTGCGTTTAGAGAGGGCACGTCCGCCCCGCTAAGCGCTGTTAATCAGCAGTGCTGAACGTCCAAATCCATTTGGCTGTCTCTCTCAAAGGTCTGAATGTTTCATGTTTCCGTCAGATGCTGAGATGATTATTACAAATATAAGTCATCGTTTTACTGGCGCCCTGTGACTTAACTCCTCCTCCTACTGCTTGCAATCAAAACAACTGTTGATTGGACAATCCAAGAAACGTAACTGACTATTTGAGGTAGAATAATTTATCAATGGCACTCACAAAGGGACAACTAGGAGGCGGATGTGGTGCACACACACACACACACACACACACACACACACACACACACACACACACACACACACACACACACACACACACACACACACACACACACACACACGGGGTAGAGAATGTGTTGTATGCTTTGGATCAATATGAAACCTGGCGTTTGTGGAGAAGAGAGGACGTATTCAGCTGCTGCTCCCCCCGATAAATAAAGGTGAAGGAAATGTGAGACCTCCTGAACTCCATCTCTTAGTTATGCAACTTAAAATTCAAGAGGAAACAGGGACACTCGGAAAGGTCGGTTGTGATTGTGAGAGGGTCTTATTAATTTTACATCTACATCTCCTCATTAATGGCCAGCCCCGTTCCTCATCGCGTCCCTTCAGCCCCCCGTCTGTCCATCCTATCGTAGACTGCGACGGGCATCGAAGCTGCTGGTGCGACTTCAGCCTCTCGTTCTTTCTACCCGTGTTAAAGAGAGCCGTCATCCCCCCCCCCTCGACAATATGCAACTGCTGCTCGTCGTGACGCATCCCACTCTCAGCTCTGCGGGTTCCCATTATTTTGATATTGGCTGACCTCCAGCGCAGTCATAGGCATCTGAAGCATGGACCGTGCTGGCGGGCTGTGTGGAGTGGATGTTGACACTGCCGCTCACGTTAAGTAGTGCTATTATCCTGTGCCGGCCCTTTTTTCAGAGTGCTTTATGCATCATATAACGCCCTCATGGGCTCTGATGGATGTAAACTGGTCTCACACTGTTTGGCTATTAGTTTGTCACGGTAGCTATATGTGCTTCTTAAGACCACAGCTGTTCATCAGCAAGATTATTTTTGCTCTTTCCCAGTGAGAGGGATGATCAATTTGATTTTTTGATTCCCTGGATGAGATGCCCCCCCCGCGCCCCCATTCATGAGAGTTCTTTCTTTGTAGTTGCCCACGACACCCTCTCTGGATGAATCTGTGGTTTGAAGAGCAACACCAAACTCCCTCTGTGTACTCCATGGGTACTCAGTCAGTGCCTTTGACAACGTCGACATGTGCAATGAACCTTGTCGTTGCGCATGGCAAGTTTTTGTGATCAAGCACTCTAAAGGACAACATGAAACGGGGAGCCGATGATCATAAATATGTCCGTTTCCAGCATTTTCATCCCTGGGGTAAAGCACCAGGCGGGTTCTTGCCGAGTAGGGTAGTAGATAAAAAAAGAGCATTTCCGGGAACTATTAATTAAATCCTCCAAAACGTCTTTAGCAACAGCATCAATAAGAAACCACTCAAGCAAAAAGCAGCAGACCCTTTCTGTGCTCTTTAAGAAATCGAAATGCCCACTTGTACGTAGAAGATAGTTGTGTCACCGTGAACCACTGACAGCTTAATTGACTCATGGGAGCCAGAATGCAATTTAAAAGTTGACCTTACCGGTAGGATGCACCGGCGACGATGTGATCTGTGTTTACTGAGTTCATTTCAAGATCATTTTGAGCTCACATGAGGAATCCCCTACCTCGGTACACAACTGCTTCATGCGCTGTGCACCGATTTGTGTTTACGGTTGTGTTTGTGTGAGAAAAAGAGGCCTGTTTGCATTCTTGCACAGCAGGTCTACAGAATACCGACTATGTTTTTGATCTCTAGCGGGTTCATCTGTTTATTCGTTCTTTTTGTGAAACGACGTGTGATTGTCTTTTCCCATAGAAATGGAATTAGCTCAATCAGGGTCACCTGCCCTAGTTTATTTGTGTGCATTCACACACACACGCACAAAGCAGCAGAAAGAACTCACTGCTTTGTCTTTTGAAAACCTTTCTGACACCAACCTGCCATGTGTTACGTGCATAATGATGGGCTACACTCCACAGAAAACCAAATGGCTGAAAATAGACCCCGAGCCTTCCTCCTCTGAGCACTCATCACTGTACTTGACTGTAAGGCAAGAAAACGTATTTTTCAGACCCTTTTATAAGCGCGCGCACGCACGCACGCACACACACACACACACACACACACACACACACACACACACACACACACACACACACACACACACACACACACACACACACACATTGCACACTGAACAAAACAGCTGTGTAGGTGGTGTTCTTCTCATTAAACCCACTACAGATCCTCACCCACACACGCACACATAGTCTCATCTCTAACCCCCTCAGCTCCGCTCACCGCGGTTGCCCGGCAACATGCTGCTGTGATGCGGTTGACTGGTGGAGGACGCGGCATGTCAAGTGTAAGCCTGTTTTTTTTTTGTTGTGCAAACTGGTTCATTTGGTTGCGGTTTGGTCCGCTGCTGCTGGAACCGGTTTGTAACTGAAGCTGTGTTGATCGCTTTTTTTTTTTTCAGGTTGGTCTTCAGAACTATTATTTTCATGGACTGTGCAGGGAAATTACATTTCTAGTACACAGTAGCATGCGTGTATTATCATTATTATATAATTGTTAGTGCCGGTGTTTCATGTCATGTTTGATACTGGATGCACACAAATAGTACAACTAGAATAAAAACATTACTATTGATGTTGTTGGGAAGTCTATTAACGAGTGTTGAACAGCGGCCCAGTGGTGGGATTCAAATGTTTTTTGTATTGAGTACAAGGATTCGTCAGTCACCACCACAGTTCTGTCATAATTTGTCGGACCTGAGTAAGAAAAGATCGATTCATGTTTACTGTACACCTGCAAAGCCCTCCACCAACTTGCACCTCCCTATCTCTCTGAACTCCTTTCCCCCTACCAACCTCATCGGTCCCTCAGATCCACCTCGGCCAGACTACTTTTCACCCCCACATCCAAACTCCGCAGCTTTGGGGACAGAGCATTCTCCAGGGCAGCTCCCAAGCTCTGGAACTCACTCCCCATTCTCATCAGACACTCCGACTCCATCACCACATTCCAGTCCCGCCTCAAAACACATCTTTTCTCATCTGCTTACCCGTAGCCGCCTCCCTTCCCCTACCCTTCAGTCTATGTAGTTGTATGCGATCGGCCCTATATGTCGCCCCTCGTGTCTTGTCTCCTGTCTGTCTGCCTCACACCATCCCCCCTTCGACTATGTTAAAGCATCTTTGAGACATTTAGAAAAGCGCTATATAAAACCAATTATTATTATTATTATTATTACTGTAGCAAAGGTGTTAAAGTGCCTTTTAAAACAAAATGAAATGAGGATTTATTATAGTGGTAAGTGCATATTTTATAGTCATCGTTAGAGGGATTGCACGGTGTTTCGTTTTAATTTATTCAGAGGCTTCTTTATTTCAATATGATTGGCAATTAAATTTTTCTCATGTTGAACTTGGAGACTTCACTCACGTCAGTATGATCACAGTTGGGCTCTTCATTAAAAAGCGACCGTCAGTGGCAGAGTGTTGTGTTGTTTATGTTCACAATGCTTTTGTCAAAGGAAGCAGGGGGTCTGCAACCACTTCAAGTGATTGAAGTGCTGCTGCCGGCGACGGCACCGTTTGATCCGGCAGGGATCCATTCGTCTAGTTTGTCCGGCGGGACCCTGAGCCCTGTCAGGGGCTGCACTAGTAACTTACACACATCCTCCGAGGCGGTCGGGCCCTCTGAGAGCTCAGAATGTGACGTGGATATGGGTTGGATGTGTGCGGATAAAACAGCAGTGTGATTTGTCCTTCGAGTTCCCACGTGAAGTGGAAAAAATGCACGAAAGCACTGAAAATGTTATTGAAATTAACATTCCAACTATCCAATGAACCAATTCACATTCAGGTTGGATGACATGACAACTCCGAAGGATTACTCACTCCTTAAATACTTAATCCTCTCCAATGTACCTTTCAATACTGTCTCATAGTGCGCAGGAACAATAAAGTTAGACATTATGTCGTAGCTGATGTATTGCTTTTACGATCCTCTGCATGTTGTAGATCTACAGTCCTCTCTGTGAGGGCCATTTGAGATTCATCTGTAAATGTTAATTTCTCTTCTCTTGTCGGCAGCATATCACTCTGGACAGCTACATTCCCTGCCTGACTGATCTGTGCAAGGCATTGTGGGAGGTGATGGTTAGCTACCACCGCACCATGCAGTGGCACGAGGAGCATGACAAACACGAGGCCACGCCCACTGCAGGTAAGAGAGTTTTACTTAAAAAAAAAAAAATGGCACAGGTTGATTTGATCAGATAGACCTCCACATACAGAGGCTCTATCAGCCTTTTAGCTCACATACAAAAGAGTATTGAAATTGTGCAGTGTGGTGATACTTTATAGCACCTTCTGAGCTCCCTCTCAGTGTAGAGGTCATCCGCACCGGCATAAATACGTTAGATCACGCTGTTAAACGCCTCCTTCCTCCAATAACCGCAGGAGATGGTGTGGTTCTGCATTCGTTCGGCGTCTCTGCGGTGGTTTGCGTGTATTAATTTTGTCACAATTTGTTTGACACTGTCCTAATTACTTGAATACACATTATATGCACACGTTGTTGGATTCACATTGGAAAATGGATGGGGACTAGCGGTTTAGTTTTAAGGCTAAATATATGCACAGGTGATGAAGCACTAGTGATTTACGCGGGACTTTGACTTGAGCTCAGGACATTCGTGTCTCGCTGTTTCACTTCACGGTGGTACCGTTCACAGATGAAATGACTTTTTCCACATTGTGTTTTTTTTTTTTTTTGTTCTCCCCAGTGACATTCTTGAACCTCCAATATCACTTGAGCCGTTTTTATCGTTTTAGAAAAGAGGAAGCAAAGAACTCTTTGTGCATTTTCTGCCGACAACAGTATAAATTACACTGACTCTCCACTGGAAGCTGCTCTCAAGTTATGGCAAGACGACTGAACATCTGTTCAAACCCAAAGCTTGTATCTGGATCAACGAGAAAAGTCTTACTTGTGTCTCAGCTTCCTGCCTTCAGTCAGCCCGACATGAAAACATCTGCCTGGAGAAGCTCTGTTGCCAAGGCGATACATACTTCACGGTTTAGCAGGAAGCTCCACAAGAAGTAGAATGTCTTACCTGTTTTGAAAAAGTAAACCCTGCTGGATTTAGTCTGTTGAATTTCTTTTTTTTTTTCCTCACCTCGTCACTGTGTCCTCATTTGCTTTGCCAAATGAGCTGCGAGCGTTCTACTAGTTCCCATCTCCCACACCGCACCGGATCCATTAGGCCAGTGGATGAGGACGGAAAGATTTCCGGGAATGGTGGGCGACAGTCCCCTACATCCTTCATTAGATGCGACACCCCCCTCTCCCCCCTCCCTTCAAGGGGAGAGGACACGCGCCGCATTTCCTTTCACGAGGCACATCTATCATCTGGCTATTTGATTGTCCGTCCCCCTCCGTCCTCTGTATAAAGGTGTCCCTGACCCTGCTTTTGTCCTGGCACCTTGTTCCTCTCACTTCTAATGCGTGCACAGGGTCCATCAGACTAATGATTATGGGCCTTTGGTCTCATTTGTTGAGGAGTACGACCTCGGCATACAGTGACCTCCATCTCACGCGGGACGCCATCAAAGTCTCAACTGTCAGGCCCACTGAATCTCGCACACACACACACACACACTGACACACACACGGCTCCCACCTCCTTGAGAATGCTAAAACAGCATTCGGCCACCTAATAAATTGAGCGGGTTGGTGTAATGTTATTTTGCCACTGGCCAAAGGAAAGGTTATTTCAGGAATGGAATAATGGCTCCGGGTCGCATGCCTACATGACAGAATAGATTTAACACGAGTGTGATGGAATAATAAAGGAGCATGTTGGCTAATACTGAAATATATGGCGGCTGTCTGCTCCTATGTGATGAAGACAAAGATCAGTTTTCAGCAGTCGGGGGCGAGAGTTGGCCTTCACACCTTAAGGCGCAGCAGTAACGTAGAGTGTAAACTATAGAGCGCATGCGGTGTGAATGAAGTCATGGTTTACTGACCTCCAGCGCTGCATATTGAATAGTTATTTTTTTTATCTTTTTCATCTTACTTTCCTATTGCGTCATACCTCCGTTCCACTATGGCATCTTGACTTGGCAGCCAATCTAACGTAATTCTTTCTTTTTTGATATTTACAACCCGCTGACGTGTATAAAGTAGTTGGATTTATGTGCAAGCCTGTTCAGTGCATCCCCCTGAAAGGACCCCCAGTTCGGAAGTTCCCACATTGAACCATTTGAACTCATTACTGTGGCATGTGCACCCGACACTGAATAAATTAATTACAAATATGTAGGGTATAAATTGTGATGGAATCCTCTAAAATGAAGTGGGTTTGGTCGTGCTTGTTGAAGCTTTTTAAACGCGTTTGAGACCGTGATCACACTTGTCTGGACGAAGAGACTTTGATTCAATGCTCTGGATCGTATTTGTCCGCAAATGTGTGGCCACGCTGCACCCTTCAATGCGACCTGTCTGATTGGACATGATTCAGCATCCATTGCGCTCGCCAAATGTTTTTGCTCTCACACACTCGCTCTCCCGCACTCGTGCTCATTAAATGGAATCCAGTGATGTCAAGTCTACCCGCTCCAATTTCTCCAAAGCCTTTTTGTTCTTTTGCCTTTTAGCGAGTGATTCAATTGTTTTTAAATGTGTTCCGTCTCTCGACTTAACTCAAGCCAATGTTATTGGAGTCCCAAGGACAGGGTTTGAGATTCTCAGACACGTCTTATTAAACCCTGCCACAATGTCACCGTCGGACATCATGACTATGAATGGCTGTAACATGACTGTGCTGCCTGTGGAGGTAATACTATATGAAAGGAAAGAAATGGATTATGTGCATTGTGAGCAGACTCCCGGGGAAATGCAGAATCTGAGATGGATCACAACATCAGATAAATGCATACAACAAAGGGAAACCGAATGGGATGATTGCAGAGATCCATGATGTATCCAGGGGAAGAGTTTAGCCAAAAGTCTGATATGATCTGCTTTTGTGAAAGGTGTATCAACTTTAAAACAACTATTGGGCTTCATGATACCTTTTGTTTGTGTTTTAAAGCACTCATATAATAATTAACAAAGTTTTTTATTTTATTTTATGTATTTTATGAGAATATTCAGCCTTTCAGCTTCTTGGAACAAAGTTGCAAATTCAGTGAGATAATAGTACATTATAAATAGTACATTATATAGTACTGTATATAGTAGTCTATAGTATAGTAGTAATAGTCTAAATAGAGTGTTGGAAGAAGATACCGATAAGGAAGACCTCTGTACAAGGCATATACTTTATTATGAAAAAACGTCTTCAACAAGTTGTGTTTGAAACAGATCATTTATTGTAGGATTGACATACTTTGTCCCATCTCGTTTGAACTTAATTACAGGCGACGCTTCTTAAATGGCCTATTATTGTGGTGGGACACTTGAAGCCATTAAGGGAACCACATCGTGCCAAGCTAACGCAACACCATTTGACATGAATCCCACTTGAGGATTCGTCTCTTCTTTGGTGCATTGAGCCTTCTGTCAGACGGACGGATCCTCCGTGCTGCTAATTAAATGCCTCAGAGTGCGATTAACGCGGGTCCTGTGGGTGCAGCGGGGCTCTTCTTGCGCGCCGATGAATCCAAAACCACAGAGCCGCTCGACCTTGTGAGGTGAACTATGCCGCTGGCTGTTTCTCACACGTTACGATAGAGCCACAAGGAACGACGATCATTCATGGATGATTGGATGATTTATAGGGGCACAATTATTTCAATCCATGGAAATCGCAATGTCGGCGAGTGCGGTTTTCAAATGGCCAAAATGTGTGTCAATTGTCGTCACGCATCGTATTCGGCGGATTAACACACCTCTGGTTGGTTGGTACGAAACCCGGCAAAAATATTGCACCGTAATCATTTCAATTTGTTTTGGGAAGTCTGACGTCCCGCTGCTCCCTCGGGAGTCACTTCTATTCCCATTTATGCCGTAGAAGTCCAATAAGACTGACTGACCTGAATGATGCGTGGAGTTTGCTTTTAAGAATAATTGCAGTTTTTTCAAGTGAAAACATCACGTCAAACATTGGCTGATGTCGTTGTGTAAACCCTGGATTACACTCACACGTGTAGTTGTGTTGCACCTGAACAACAGGCCTGTTTGATTTTTAAAGACGTCAGGTTGGCGAAAGAAGCACTTCTTTTTTTCTTTTTCTTTTTTCTTTATCCCCATAAGAATAACACATTCACAGACTTTGAGATTTCAGACGAGCTTTGATTAATCCACACTCACTGATCCCTGATCCCACTTCTGTCTTTTAGCTTTGGTATTTCATGCCCTTTTGACCTTTTTTTCCTTTTCGTTAAGTGACGACACGGCGGTTCTGAAGACTTTCTTGAACTTTTCCCGGCCTTTCTCTCGTCCTCTGTTATTATATTGATATAACTAGATATATTCAGTGTGTGGGTGTGTTAACATTTATGTTAATACTTTGTTTAATGGATGTGCTTTTTGTTCTGGTATGTCACACCCTGACATTTTGGACCTTCCATTTAACTGTTGAGTAACATTCTTTGCCTTTTAAAGAATACAGATATAAGTGTAATGTTTCTTGTTATGGAAGAAAGCAAAGTGGACTCCGCAGGTTCGCTGTGACGTGGCTCTGTTTTGACTACAGCTTGGAGGTCTTTGGCTCGAGCTGGGTTGAATTGTGTTTGTATGTTTAAAACTTTAGGTCTCTCAACCATGTCCGTGCTTCGGAATAAGAGAAACAAGTCGCTGTGATTCATGGCCGTCTCCCGTGATGCCTCTGACTTATGTGTCTAACCAGCATCTGGTTCTGAGGCTAATGGATGGCACCGCGTGGGATCTCGCGCATGACCAGATCCACACGTACTCAGGCGGTGAAACTTTTATGTTTTCTTCAGTGCTCTTAAACTCTTAAATTCTTTCCTCTCCAATGCTCCTAAATGATCCGTTCTCCCGTCTGTGATTGGATCACATGGCAACGGGTTTGCTGTGGGGGCGATTTTTATATCTTTTTTTTTGTATTTTAAGAGACCGCTTTTAACCAGAGAAGAAAATGATCTTTTCTGAAGGAGCACATTTCATCTTGGTTCTCGTTTAAAAAGGCTTGAGGAAGTTCTTACACATTTAAATGTTGCCTTAAAAAGAGAAGTACATTATTTATTCAGAGCCCACCAGTGTGTAAACCTCATTTTGTGCTCTGCAGTTCGGTACTTCTTATCTGGCTTATAGGGCCATGACCAGAGTTATTCGTGTCTCTCCTGCTTAGAAACGGTTGTAAAATGCTTTTGGACATTGTGTCACGTTAGGCCATGTTATTATATACTGCACTGAATGATGTTCAGTAACAATGACGTTGGTTATCCAGGTGCTGCCGTGTGTAAAGAGTTTAGATGGGCTCTAAATCCATAACGACACGCGTAGCCCTGTAGCTGACCCGGGATCACTGTAGAGTAAAACCGTAAATATTTAATGCGCATTTTATGGCGTTTATTCATTTTTAAAAAAGAGGTCCTGTCACAGTCCGCACGGCGTTCTAGCCGATCAGTAAGGTGATGGGGGGGGGAATCGAACCAGTCAACTGCAGATGTTGGTTTCATTTGGCTGGCTGCCCACCCCCGGCCCCTTATTGAAGTGCCATCCGGTATTGTCATATTGTCAGTCTTCGCTCTCTCTCTCTCTCGGGGGACTCCGCGACCTACGCTCCCGTCAAATGCCGGCTGACATCCACTTCTTGGACATAAAGTCTCAGCTGGAATTCAAAGCGACTGTTGACGTGGCCGAGCTGACAATGAAGGACGACAGTCACACGTTTCAGATCTGCTTTCCTCTCTATTAGAATATTAGAATGCACCGGAGGAATCCTATTTCATCCTTATTAAAGGTTATTCATTATTCAAAAGTCTTTTTGGACTTTAGTACAGATTCTGATCCAGTCCGCTCACGCCTCACAAATTGTCCATTGGATGAAATCAGTGAGTTGAATTCTCCGAGTGATGCCCGTAACGGCCCCTGTCGAACAATAAGGTAAATGCGATGCATCAGGGGAAATTCATCGCCACTTTGTTCTTTCTTTGAGTACCTCTAGATGGTGCAGCGGCAGCAGAGTCTGATGACTCGGTGGTGGACCGCAGCTACGTGAAGAAGAAGCTGGAGCACGGACTGACTCGGATCTGGCAGGTTGGAACAAATGGTTTCTCTCTGTCTCCATCTCTCTTCCTCGTGGTTTTCTCCACATTTGCGTTCCAGATGCTGCCTTCACCGCACCCATCTTTCTTTCTTTATTTATTCGTTCAAATTCCCCACATGCCTCTCGTTTGTCTCCTCCAGGACGTCCAGTTGAAAGTGAAGGCCTACATCCTGGGGACGGACATGTCCAACTTCAAGTACGACGATTTCATTGTGGTGCTCGACGTCATCAGCAGGTACACGCCGAGGCCAGAGCGCTCAGCTCAGCCTGCTTCCCACTGTTGCTGTTCCTTTCTCTGTCATGTCTTTTTTAAATCTTCTCTTGTTCGCCTTGATATACTTTCACATGCAGCCCCTAACCCCCCCCCACCCACCCTCCTCCTCCACTCTCTAACTTAATAAGATTATGTGAACACACACCAACACACGGACAAAATAAAGTCCTTTAATCTAATAAAGAAATGATCATTGACATGAACTGAAATTATAATGGTAGTGTTTCCAAACCCATTTACACAACACACTTTGATTCTATTATTATTACTCTGGTTAATAAAAGATAATCACAGACACGAAGTGTGTCCACATCCTGCCGACATGTTTGTGACCAGAATCCTGGATATTATTGTTGACATCACATTCATCTGTACATTTGAGAACCTGTGACTCCAAATTAAAAGCCCCTCCTCCACCCCCACCCCCCCCCCTCCAAAAAAAGTAGTGTCTGTTGATCTAATGAAGCCACTGTTTGCGTGGCAGTTGTTATCTGAGCACACACTGCAAATGAGATAATCTGTGTTCCTATTCAGCTACCGTGAACTGTCTAAATAGAATACTTTAGATAGCTCACTTTATATTCAGACACTCTTGTGGTACTTTGTCTTCACACCACTGCCAAATTACATTGGTTACAGTTACCAAGTCCGTTGACATTGTGTCTGTATGTGAATATACAGAGTGAAATGTATTTAGTTTATGCAAGTAACCCTTGAATATAATACTCTTATTTATTTATTTACTCATACTCTTTGTCGTATCTCTTCACATTCTTCTCTCCCTTCTCTCCTCGTCCATCATTGTTTTCTGTCCTCGTGTATCTCTGCATCCTTTTAACCTTCTCTTCCAGGTTGATGCAGGTGGGGGAGGAATTTTGCGGCAGCAAGTCCGAAGTCCTGCAGGAGTCTATCAAACGCCAGAGTGTCAACTACTTCAAAAACTATCACAGGCAAGACGTCTTTGCTGCATCTCGATCATTACCGTGGGGATTGGACCCACCTTCTAATCTTTCGCAGAGCCAATGGGATTTGGTTGTTTGTCGTCAATTAGACGGAGAGTGCGCGGATCTAGCGGCACGCTCCCCCGATGTGTATGAAAGAAATCCCCTCAGGACGATGGTAGATAGTGTGACAGAAACTTTCACAAGCAATCGCAACCGTGCAAGAACGGAGTCGATATGTAATTACACAGTAAAACTCCCTGAGTTGGAAGCGCATTTGCCTCTTGATTATGTAGCCCCCTGCCTAACACATGATTATGTATGCAGTCAGGCAGACAGCGACCCGTCATCAGATGTGATTCGCATCGATCAGTGCTGTAATTAGCCATCACGAATCATTGGAAAGACTCTTAAATATCAGATGCCAATAGGTGTCATTCCTAGTTGCAAATTGTCAAAAGAGGGAGACACGGAGGCATGATGGGATACACGGTGGATTAGATGCGAAGAAGGGAGCTTTTCTAATAACGACTCCAGGGAGAGCGACATGATGATGATGAAGAAAGGAGGAGGGGGTGAACACCAGAGGCAATGACACGTACTCCGTCTGCCCTGGTGGCCTGCAGGCTTCCTGAATGCATCATCTTTACATTAGTAATGATTCATTTTCCAGCCCGTTGGGGTGGGCGTATTGCAGAGGACAGAATGACATTGTCAGCGTTCAGAAATGAGAAATATCGAAGAGCTGCGCTATTTGGTAATTTCTGCTATGGTTTCCCCCACCAGCTCATTTTTCTGATCAATTGAAATGTTTTCAAAGCTTAAATGTCCGTTTGAATTCTCTTTGCGCTCCATTAGAAGAATATAACTGCGGGATAAGATGGCAGCCTGTGCAAAATGGACCGACTTAAAATGCAATTAAAATCCCCTCTTTATTTCTCTGCCACAACGCTGCCTCCTTGTCACGCTCACACTTCAAACACCTTTAGGACCATTAACACGGGGAGGGTTCCAAGTCAACACTACTCTGACATTTCACCCAGCAAGACCCACCAACAGGGGAGCTGGCTTGTTAACCTGGAAACATGAGACACACACACACACGTCACTGTGCATCAGTGACCTTTACAGGCTTTTTTTGATGTCCGCACACTTAATCTGGATTCTCGGAACACGTGAAGTCATTGCTGGTCAGAGATGGACACATGTCGACCTCTTCTTTTTATCTTATCTGCTTGTACTTCCTTTTGTCCTTTTTTATTTTCCTCTCATCTTCCTCAGGGCTCGACTGGAGGAGCTGAGGATGTTTCTGGAGAATGAGACGTGGGAACTTTGCCCAGTAAAGTCTAACTTTAACATCGCCCAGCTGCATGTGAGTAATACGCAAGTCCCCCCAGGAGAAAACGGAGGGACGCGGTAGCATTAATTTATCGCTGTCACCAATCGCACACAACCCCTGCTGGGAAATCTGCATGAAGATATGAATCACGGGGGAACCCTGCTTGAAGATGTCTGTATGTGTGTGTCAGCCTCCCATAAGATGTGTAAAGTTCACTACAGGCTATACAACACAGATGAAGATACAACGTCTGTAGTCCCTGTGGCTGCTGATGCATTTCATTCCCCACACCGATGAAATAAACCCTTGAATATCAGAGCCTGTTTGAGTCGGCTATATTTTATAACCGACTCAAACAAAAGATCCTTTTGGACGGAAACATCATGCAAAAAGCATGCGTGTTGCCTTGCAAACAGACCATTTGCTACAAAACATGAACCTAAATCTTTCTCTGTCCCATCCTCTCCAATCCAGGAGTTTAAGTTCATGGGCCAGTGTCGTTCGCCCTCCGTCTCCCCGAGCAGACAGGCCGTGTCCTCGGCCGGCCCCGTTCAGGAGGAGCTTTCTCTGTTCCAGCAGTACCACCAGGAGGGAAACCCCTTTGAGATGCCTGCTGAGAACAAAGAGGAGGAGACCGAGGATGTGCTGGCGTCTAACGGGGTGCGTGGAACCTGCTAAATGTTGAAAACACACTTGTGCCAGCTTTGTTGTTGTTGTCCATCATAGCCATTGTGTCGTCATTCCTTGTCTTTAAAGCAATTTCCTTTCCTACAACCACTTCCAAGTATGTCTTATTTAACGAGGCTGCCCGTCGAGGGGGCATCACCAAACACGTAACTGAAGAGCCGTTTACCGCAGCCACTGGGCCGTCGTCGCCGTGGGCCGTAACACACTTGCGTTAATGATGTAGGGCCCGCGGTACACAACTTGCACCATTATTATGACACTTTGAAACAATATTACACCAGCCGTTAAACAGAAAAAAAACAACTTTGGTAGATTCATTGGTAAAGCAAATACTCAACTGTAGTAGTAGTAGAGCTGCATGTAATAAAGTCATTTTCTATGATTTATTTTTTTTGTGCAGTGTAGTGTTTAGTCTCAAGCCCTCTAATATTAGAAAACCTTTTTTATTTTTTAGCAACACATTTCTACTCTTGTTTTATGTCAAATATAAATAGGCAGCCATTTACCTTAAAGTAAAAATCTTTGTTGTATGGAGATACTAGCAGGGCTGCCACTTTGGTGCCATAAATAATGCAGCAGTGGAGCAGTTGTGATATATGTATTTTTTTTCCACCGTTCATCTATCACGGTACGTTGTGCGACTGCATCTTCAAACCCGGAGGAGCCGCTGAAGCTTCATTAAGGGAGAGAGTGTGAGCCTCTTGTTTTGTCCAACAACTGAAGGAAAACCCTTCTGCTTGCCTGACAAATCCTAATCTGATAACATAATGAGCGTGGCCGCTATCGTTATATCCCACATCAGCCCGCTGCTGCTGTTCATTCAACAGTCAAAAATCAGTTAGTTGTTCCTTCGAGGGCTATTTGTAAAAACCGTATTCCTCTTTATGAACAGGGAGAAGAAATTACACCGTTGTCCTAACACCTTCTTTTTCTATATATGTGTATAATTATATATATGTTGTATTTTTCTGACTGGCTCAACAACCAGCTGTGTTGCTTCAGCTTGTAACTGAGGACAGAGACAATAGGTCTTATTTAAGAGGAGTTTCAACCAGACACTGAGACCCTTCTTCTGCTTGTGTCGTGCCTGTGCACCCATTAGGGCAAAAGATGAGGGGATGTTACACCTTTTCTGATGATTCAATTACAGCCTTTTAACACGGTTTGCTTTGTCTGCATTTTCTTCTTCCTTTTTGTACTTTTTGACCCAATTTCCCCGCGCCGTGCTTCCCTTCTGCTCATCTCTGCCGCGCTGCACTTGTTCTCTGCACTGACCGTTTGACCGTTCTCCTAATTCAAGTACGAGTCAGACGAGCTGGAGAAGAGTGTGTACCAGGACTACGACAGTGATAGTGACGTCCCCGAGGAGCTCAAGCAGGACTACGTGGACGAGCAGACGGGGGACGTCCCCCTCAAGAGGTCAGTTCTGAGTCAAATTGTCTTACCATCTTACCATTGTCTTGCCATCTTTGGGAGACACGCAGCTTGGGGAGAAGTCCCCGGCGGTTAACGCAGGTGTCCGTCCGATCTGCCTCTGGCTATTCAATACAAAGAATGTTCCAGTTAATCACGCATGCAAAGAAAAATGAGTTGATGAACTTTTCACACGCTCCCATAAAGAATAGGAAGTCATGCATTATTCCACATTTGATGCGTTTGGCAACGATCACCGCGGCTCCCCTCTGCCTGACCCTGCTAAGTAAGCACAAAGCTCGTATAAAGCTTTTTGTCTACACATGAAGAATTCTCTTTCTTCCCACCTTTGCCTACGTGTTGGTGAGTATTGGAAGATGAATCGCTGTTTAACAAAAGCAGAGGCAAATCATGGCATTTAAATGAGTTATTTGAATGCGTCTTGTATTTATTTAGTCATCGGGGTGCGTTGGATTCTAAGGGTGATGTAATTAAAGCAAACAATTATCATCATAACAGCTTATAGCTTTAATTTTTCATATCTTCTTGTCTTTTGATTCAGCGTTGTGAAGTTTAAAATCTTTTCGGACGGAAAAACGTGTGTTTGTGGGCGTCTGAGCGGTGATTTCACATTCTTGTTTGCGCAGGAAACAAGGATACAGATGACCATTACTTATTCAGTAGCTCCTCATTACAGAAGCGCTGTTTCAGTAATAACCTCCTGTCGTGTAATTCACGGTGACTTGTTAATGCCGTCTTAATGTTTGCGCTCAGTTTTTCAGTCTTGTTATTGACTGGTCTGATGTCTCCGCGTGAACTGTCCCCACATTCGATTTCCTGTTCCATTTTAACCCGACGCGAGCCCATAGTCAAGTCAAATGGCAATGTCCCCTTCTTATAACCAGGAATCACCAATTGCTAATTATTGAATAGGTCGCATGGTCACACCCGGAAATTAAAAAGGCCCATGTAATGAGGTCCGGTGCTCCGGATCACCGGTTCAGAAGCTTTACCCCCGAGGGTCCCACGGGGGCCCCGGGACTGTGCAACGGGTTCAAATTGATCAGTTAGAAGACTCGGACCAGCGCTGAGCATTTTGAACCTGCCCGGTCATTTCTGAGAATTAGTGATGTTAACGCGTGTTACCGAGTCTCTCCTCCTCTAATGACTCTGCCCTGCTTTTCCCTCCCACCACCCAAATCCCGCCCGCACCATCAGTGCGTCCCGAGAGACCATAAGAAGCAAGAAAAAGTCTGACTACAACCTTAATAAGACCAATGCACCGATTCTCACCAATACCACCCTCAACGTCATCCGGCTCGTCGGTGAGTCCTGAGTGCGCCTACACACCCACATGCGCGCACACACACACACACACACACACACACACATGCGCACACACTCCATTACTTTCCTCTCTCTAACCTGCCGAGGTTTCTACTTATTCCCCTCTCTGCTGCTATCGGTGTGACTGAGCCGCACTAATACTTATTAGCCTTCAACCTGAGCTCTGACCTTTGGTCTCCAAAGAGCTGCTAATGCGTCTCTGTGACGTGGCTTTGAAGACGTCTGAGCCGAAGCGTGGTTCTTGGTGATGTGACCTTCATGAAGTCCCCTTTTCCTTGTGTGAAAGGGAATTGGACGTGGCAATTATCTCCTCCTGAATTCTTTTAAGCCAATTAATTGATTTAATAATTAAGGATGATACAGATTCACTATTATTCCAGCAGAATCCGGTCCTCCTACCAGTTTTATTTTAAAGTGTCCTATTTGTCTTCTGCTCAAAATTGAAAGACTTACCCCGACACACTGTCCAGTACGAAATAGAATTAGTCTTTTATTTACATCAGCTACATTGATTTAGAGCTATGTAGCAAAACTGAGTGAAAAAACAATGTTTGATTCCAAGAAATCACTGCTAATTTAGTCTGTGGAGCCCTTTGATGGAGTTTGATTGGTCAAGTGAAAGGGTCTGAAAAATGAGTGAGAGCATAGTGCTGCCTCAGTGGCAATACCAGCGCGATTGAGTTTATTCCTGCTTTTTTACCCTCCGTTCATCCCTTCTGCTCAATGTCAATGGTAACCATGTTACACCCCTGCACCTCCGTACTTGTACAAATTGCTTTTGTTACCTTCCTGCTAAACTGAATCCTTGCGCTTTAGTGTATGCAAATGCAATGTGCTTGTACTGAAGTTTTCCCCCCAATGGACTCCCTGCAGTTTAAGTCTTTTAATCTCTCACCAGATTTATTTAGGAAAAGAAGCATTTCATTACTTGTGCTGGGTAAAAATACAACCGTTCTTATGCCTGAAATGAAACCCAGTGTGTGTGTGTGTGTGTGTGTGTCTCCACTGGTGTACAACCAGGAACACGTGCTGCTAACTGTTTGTTACCTGTCCTCTCCGAACAGGGAAGTACATGCAGATGATGAACATTCTGAAGCCGATCGCCTTCGACGTCATCCACTGTGTGTCGCAGCTCTTCGACTACTACTTATACGCCGTGTACACTTTCTTCGGACGCAACGACATGGTACAGTACTTCCGGTCCCTGTGCTACCCCTTGATGACACGTTGGTAAAACAACGCGTAGTATGTATTCAAGTCATTTCCCGCTGGATCTCGGGCAGATGTACAACACAAGCTGGAGTTTTCCGCAGCCGTCAATGAACCGCTACACATCCCAGATTTGAGTCCCACCAGTCAGTCCTCGTCCTCCCACTGCCTCATTTCCTGCCATCTGTCATTAAAAATGAAATAAAATGAAGGCTTGAAAATTCCATAAAAAACCATAGAAAGAGGAGTTTTGATGAGCTGCAACACAACAAGAAATGTGTTTTTGAGTTACCATAAGTATAAGATTTTATTCTATTGCAATGCCTGCAGCTACAAAATATTACTTGTGCTGCATCGGTGGCTTTAAGAAAATTGCCTTCATTTATTCCTGACTCTCGATCTTGAACCCTCATGTTTATTAGATAATATTCGTTCATAATCTCCGTCATTTCTCATCGCTCTCCGTCTTGTGTGTAGATTTAAGTTGAACGATAGGTTACGGTGTGCGAGCGCACTTTTCCGGGCTGCGCGGAGAGACCATCATGTCATTTAGAGCGCCTCTCAAAGAAAGCAAACCGCATTTGTGTCACCACCACCCTCGGGGGAAGTAATAATGACACCAACAAAATGACTTCTGTCCCACCGAGGTGGAAGAGATAAAGAGGATGAACGCTCCGCAGGGGGGGCGCTCCACTACACATTATTGACTTGTGTGTGTGTGTGTGTGTGTGTGTGTGCGTGTGCGTGCACGCGCCTTGGGGAGATGGGGGAAGGTGACAGGCACGCACGCACACGGTGGCTGTACGTTGACATCTTGGTCTCGGCCTGACCGCGAGCGGTGAATGTGCAGCATGTGAGCGCGGTCCGCGCTTCTATGGACACCAACACTCTTTCCGTCCTCCTTATCTGAAATTGTCCCTACCCTTCTTCACGCACAGACTGTGTGCCATTTTCTTCTGTGTGTCCCCCCCTCCCCCCCTCGTTCCCCCCCTCCCTCTGCTTTTTTCTTTATCTTCTGTGCCACAGTGTCCTTAATCTCACATGCGCCGCTCCTTTTACACAGCTTTGTTCTTCTTCTGTTTTTTTTTCTTTTCTCTTCTCGCACAGTTCCCATTGCAGTCCTTATCGCTCTGCCTGCATCACTCCGGATCTTTGACTCTTCTCCCCGTGTACCTCTAGTCCTCATTAAATTCGGTATCATGAACCGGTCCGTTTTAATAGTCTTACTCAAAGAGGCAGCTACCGTAAAATGCTAATGCCCCCCCATGAATCTTTAAAAAGATTATGGAAAATTGCTATGCACATATGCTGGTATTTCGACCTAGGCTCTGCTCGCTTTACACCGCTGGAATCAAAATGGAGCTGCTTGACTCCTCCACTTGAGGAGTAATGGGTGACATTAATATTCAAAAGGGTAAATAGACCATTATCTGTGTATATTGTCCTTGTCGAGGCAAGCTGCACTATTGACTCCGTCACACGGATATGCTAAAGATGCTTTATGTGCCATGCTCACATTCTCCAATGCCATTAATGACTCCGCTTTTCAGTGCAGTTCTGAACTATTTTTGGAAAAGTGATTAATGCTTTAGAATTATGGAAAGTTGGCCCCAATGGATTAACCTGGATATTTGAATACGAGACATGGTAAGGAAAAAAAAAAGAGTGAGGCAGAGAGAGATGTGAGGGGAAAGATGGAGGGAAGATAAGGATCCTTTTTAACTTTTCACTGTACGTGCGATGGCAGAGCGGAGGAAGGAGGGAGAGACTGGATACTAAAACAATGATGAGAGAGAGAGAGTGAAGTGTCTGATGTTGATGGCTTCTCTGAAAATGATCGATAATGCAAGAAACTTTCCTTTTTCACAGTTCATCAGAATGGATTATATTCATCTGGCATGCACATGTGGAAGTCAAACTTTTAGCACCGTACGAGTCTCCTGTGTATAAAATCCCCCTCCTATCTTCTTCAGATACGTTTGAACCAGGCAGAATTAAGACTAATAACCAAAGATACCAGTTCTCCAAGGGGAGGCGAGTTATCTTATAGTTGGAGTTAAAATGTTATACTCTGATGCAACGCTATTTTATTCCTTTGGGGTTTGAGGCAACTTCATTGAAGGGGCGCTGCGGCCAACCGGCATCGCGCTTCCCATAATACAACTCTGTAGTGTCTTTCATTTGACTCTCCCTGTGTCGACCTCTTTCAAACCTCAATTTTTCAAAATAAGCCGTCCGTCCGTCATCAGAGCCTTTCCTTCCAACCTTAGTAAGCTTCCTGCCGGGACACAGAAGACACTATTCAGTTGTTGATGTGTACACAAGGAATTCCACCAATTGTGTTCATTAATCCTATTGTGTTTGTTTGCTTCTTTCAAGTCCTTTTTTTTTTGTCATCAATACTTCTTCCACAGTGTTTTTCTTTATTTTCATGTGCAACTTTGCTTCTTGTGTTTTTCCTTTCTGCTGCCCATCCGTCCTCCGTAGCCCGTCCCGAGTCCGTCTCTGCCGACTCATGGTGGCAGAGACGCGGGGCCCGTCAGGGTGGTGGGCCCGGCCTGCTTGGTAAGCGTGGTCCTCTCGCAGCATTACGACTAACACACAAGCCTGGCGCGTCCGTAAATGCTCGTCGACACTTGCCGTTTCCATTTGAAGTGACATCAAACGCGTCTGAGAGGGATTCCAGTAGCGCGTAGGCTGTGCTTATTTTTTCTCCCTCTCCACACTGAGATTGATGTTGACGTCCGCTCCCCCAGTTTACTCCTCCTAAAAGGAGAGAGTGAAGATTCTCATGTTTGCGACTACGTGAGACGAAGGCAGATGTGTGTGTGTGTGCGTGCGCCTTCACATTGCCAAAGTGTGTGCGCTTATAGAGTGAGATGTTTGTACACGGTGCAGGAAATATTTTTGTTTTTGTTCATATAAAAATATAAACGTCTGTGTGTGTGTTGTACAGTATGAGTCATCGGGTCTGGGCCTCATCAGCAGCAGACTGAGAACCACACTGAACCGGATCCAGGAGAGCCTCATTGACATGGTAAGACTCAAACTCTTCCTGCACTCCGTGCCTCACTTTCTCCTCTGCTCTTTCTCTCTCTCTCTCTCTCTCTCCCCCTCTCCTCCCTTTTACCATCACTCGTTACCTCATCGCCCGTCTCATTTTCTGACACAAACATGCTCTCTCCGCTCCCCTCTCTCTCCCCCATTTCTGCCTCTGCTTTTATATTTTGCCTGTCCGCTCTATCCAGGCTGACCATATGTCTGATCTCACTGCTCATATCACCCACAAAATGCATTATGGGTCGTCATTAACTGGCCAGTGGCAACTCACACACACACACCTCTCTCTCTGTTAAAGTGGCCACACCAGGGGTGGATGTGTGTTACTCCATTAGGGCTCTCAATCGCTGCCCCCCCTCTGTGAAACTACATAGTGACAATTAGTCTGATGCAGTACACTTTTTACACTTTTGTCTGTATCTGTAGTCTTTCTCCGCTGTTGAACGTGTCCTCGCCCACCGCTGTCTTTCATTGGTCTCCATGCCAGATGGGCTTTTTGGGCCTCTGTTTAAAGAAGCTATGCAGATTTAGTCAGGCCCAGATCTGCGATAATACAGTTAACAGTTTTTCTCCCCTTGAGGCAGAAATAAAATTCTGTTGATGTTCTGGGTTATATTTTTTTTGTTTGTTGTGTCGCTTCAGTCTAATTAGTGTAGATGAGTCAGTGAATGACTCACTGAACTCATATTGTTGTCTTTCTGCACTATCGTTATACAAAAAATGCAACTTCTTTTCATTTAAAAACACATTTAGTTATTTATTTGTGTCCGTAATGTACATTATTATTCAGAAGCTCCAGAAACCAGCGGGCTTCCAATTCGGTCCTGAGCTGTCATATCGGAAAATAAAGAGGAAGATATTGCTTATGCATAGTTAAATTGGATCTTATCACATGTCGCAAATGGTGACTCAAAATATATACTCTTTTCCCACGGTGAATTTCCGTATAATGCCTTAGGGGGTTTCTGTCCCTCTCAAATATGTTTTTTTATTTATTCCGTGTGCTCGCAAAGCACCACCAACCGCATGTTGCAGTTAAAATGTTTTTTATTTTATTTTTAAATATGTTTTATTAAATGTGCCATTAGGTGTTTCTCTGTTCAGGAACAGCTGGCAATAACTTGAATACTAGTTATTTCTTGTCCATTTTTCGAACGCCGGCGCAGCTCGAAGTTCATCGTCTGAGCGGTTCAACTGAACACAAGTCGACAAATTGACTGAGGGGAGAAAGAGAACGCGCGTGTTTTCTTTTAGAGTGAGAGTGCGTTCTCTCAAGAGACAAAACAAGGTTTAACCTTTCATCGCGTACACACACACACACACCACACACACACATCTCAGGTGAGAATAATTGTTTCACGGACTCTCCTTAATGTGGTGGCAAATGCTTTTAGTCTCCTTACTGATATATTCACTCGACTATTGTAGCTCATCTCGATAAATCATGCAACGTTGGATAAAATGCCCTGTTATCCAAATTTAAACCGCAATCCCATATATTTCTCTTTTTAGAATTATGCCTCGCTTTCTCGCTGCTCTTTCGTGTTTCACATTGCGATGCGCTGCACACACAAATCTCACGCACTCATCTCCACAGCTGATGTGTATGATCATCTACAACAATTTATATTGAGCTACACGGATTATAAATCTCACTTTTTTTTTTGATCTAGGTGTGAGAATGTATTCACACTGAGCACCGAAACTCCTCCTGCATACAAATACACACCCCCACACACTCCAGAGATTGACGCCGACTAGACCTCATTTGTAAACATATTATAAAGATAATTGCACACTGCATTTCAATTAAGCATCTGGATCCTTGAGGTTTTGTCCCGCCCCCCCCCCCCCTCCCAATTTGTCAGAGTCCAAAAGCAATGTGGAGGCAGTGGCTCTGAGCCCCTCGTGGACGTCGGCGAGGTTCCGTTTCCCGACGAGGGACAAGAGAGAGATCATCCCCCTCGTTTACGTTCTACCGTCTCTGCCGCCGGCGTTCTTGATTAGCACTCTGAAAGACAGTTCTCATTTTCGAATTCGCTCCCTTTTGACTTTGAATATTGTGCGTTTTGAGTCTGAGTGATTTTGCAAGGTGGCGAGGTCGGGCAGAAACTTCTCACAGTGGCAGAGCGGTAATTGACCGGCTCGTATATTCGTTTCCCCTCAAACACTTGTGGCGCGGCGTTTAATCCCGCGCGCTGACGTTTTCTATTTCAGACGTGAAGCCTTAACCTCGACGTGAAGCAACCAAATTGTTTTCACTCCAGAGGAATCGGCTGTAAAATATTGATTCACCTACAGTGCAATTCACAGTCTTTGGGCCCGAGCGCTGAGCAATATCACGGTCACATGACCGCGGCGGATGAGAATGGAGCTGTCAATCCCGTCTGCGGCCATATTGGCGCTGCCGGAATGTTCAACCTGCGGCAGTTGTGGCCGACGGTGTTTATTCTTTCAATCAGCCGCTCTACTTTTCTCACTGCTTTTTCCAACTCCTTCGCTCTCGCTTTATTCTTTCTTACTTGTTGTCTTTCCTGTGTGTGTTTTTTTTTAACCTGCTTGTCACATCTTATCAGCTGTGTCCTCTCTGCTCCCAGTTTACCGAAGCTTCTGGCTCTTATTTCAGCGTTCGCTATCCGCTCCGCGCATTAGGATAGGATCCTGTTTCCAGCCCCACCGCAGACGGAGTCACCCTGCACTTTTGCTGCCGTGTGTTTTCGTGTGTGCAAACGTCTGCCTCTTCTTAGAATGGGAGTTTTTCTGCCTATTTTCACGCCTGGCAACGGAACCGTAACGAGAAGCCGGGTAATTTCTTTGTTGGCAGCAGACGTCTGGCAGCGAGGAGTCTTGCTAAGATGCACACAAAACACACACACACACACACTCTCCCAGACAGGAAGACACAAAAGATAGAGACGTTGGTTGGTTACTACGTCTCTCCGATGCGCTTTCCACGCTCTTTTCCTGTTAGCGGCAGAGTGATAATCCCTGAGCATCTGTTGTGGTCTTTGGGACTGACACACACACACACACACACTCATGAGAGGCCCTGACTAATGTCACAGAAACACACACACACATCACCATCGCTGTCTAGAAAGGCTTTTTTTTGTGGCCTGCTGTCTCTCTCTCAGGCAAACGGTGTGACACACCGGTGGGGATCTGCTGTTTGACAGTTATCATGGATCACATTCATGCTCCGTGGTGGGAATGTCTACGCAATATTCCTCAGGATATCACACGTATGGACACTTCTCTTACCCTAACCTGCGGACAGTTGATCCCCACGGATACTGTAACTCACTTTGAATATGAGCCCTTTCCTTTCATCCTCTTCCGTTTGGTTCTTTTTTTTTTCTTTATACATTCATCTCAGTTATGTCAAGTGAGCGCTTTGGTTTTCAGGGTGTCTGTCTCTCCGTCTCGCCAACAAAAGATCTCAGGAACACTTTTGAGGGGAAGACCTCATCCCCCTCCACTCAAGGAATAAGTGATTGGCTTTTCAAAGGTCACCGTGACTTAGAACCCCCCCCCCCCCATTAACGCAATAATTCATCACGTTCATTTTAGCAATTTTACACAAATGTCAAATGCATGAAATGAGTCCTGACTCTCTGGATCCAAACTACAGTTTAGGTGGTTGGCTGTATTTCCGGTTCGCTCCTTGTGTCATAGCTGTTGTCATCCCGAAGCAGTTGTTCGGACCAGCAGCTTTGGGGAAAAGAAGGGTGGGGGTGGCGGGCGGTGTCTTGTAAAATAAATGAAGGCCTTAATTCCGTTTGACATCCATCTAATGAGAACCCAATTTCTAGTATTAGAGTGACAAAGAGGTGCAATTGGATCCACTTGACAGTAATTGCCTGGCAGCCGGTCCACTCGATTCGCCCATAAATCTCTACAGAATGGATCTGAGAGGAGTAAGCAGTCAATCAAGACAGAGTGAGACCCTTCAATTCAGAGATCACTTTTCAACTCCCCTGCTGGAAGCTCCCTTCGTGGCCGGGCGATTACGTTATTATCAAGCTCTCAAGAGTTGTTTATTTACATTTGCTGGGGAATAACATTGGAAGTTTTAAAGATGTTCAATGTTTTTTTTTTTTTTAAAGGCCACGACTGTGATGTTGCAATATCCTGGCTACTATTTTAAAGTTAATTGACGGATCCAATGGACGTTGCTCAGGCCTCCCTTTCCCACCTCAAAACAACCAGAATGTAGCTTCTCACTACAAATCACCCAGTGGACGCGCAGGAAAATCCAGTAAGGAAATAGATGCCGCAGCAACGGTGAGCCTGACTTGGCACTTTGATCTAACCCTCGTGGTGCGCAATGCAAACTGTGGCTGCGATGAAGGAAACAGTCGCTCCTCGCTATAGTAGTCGTTAAGTGTTCTTAAGTTGAAAGTCGGGGGCCCGTGTGAAGGCGCAAATGTGCTTCGGAGGTTTGGTGTGTTTTCCCGGCGGATCTGAAACGCTGCACTCTTCACTCTGATCGATACGGAGCTTCAGTGTCACTTCCTCCCTGAGGCATTATGAGAGCGAGATCGCATGTCCCATATGAATACCATTAAGCCCTGAAGAGTCTCATTAGTCCTACCACACGCACATTATTCTACATATACCCACAGACGCTTACATCTCTTTTCATCGTCCAGCCTCATTAAGAACCATTTTTTTAATCGAAGCTTCTCGTCTTTGATCTGTTGGAGGAAAAAATAGTGGGTGATTGATAGTCATCAAGCTCTCGCTTTATCCTTTTTTTTTCAAAGCTTTGCTCTCATCTGTTTTCAAATCCCTCCCTGGATGATCATTTTTTATATGTTTTCTGTTTATTGAGAATTCCAGGCTTTAATTTCTGATCATTACACAAGTGTATATAAGCTGCCCGGCTTTGATGCCTGATGTCTTCATACTCAACGGGGCTGTTGGTCCACATGGGGAAACTATTTCGGCAGATATATACCTCGCATTCAAACAACTTGTTTTCCCTTCCGACCGTCGGCGGTATACAAACGGTATACAAACGGTATACAAACGGTATACAAACACCCTCAAGGACATTGAAGTTGACGTTAGCGCACACAGGCTCTTCTTGCTCGAGTACTTTGTTTTAGTTGAGTAGTACTTTCGGGTGGTTCTGCTCTCCAAAATCCCTCATTAAATTTGGAATGAATGCAGTTGCGCTGACATCTTCCAAACAAACGTTCCATCTTTACGTGTAGAAACTGCAAGAAATGACAAAGGAACAAAGCGGTAATCGCTTGACCTTAACCGGGGCTCGTGGCTGCAGGACGAATGCAACAGAAAGCACGTAGAAGTCTTTTTGGTGGAGATGGAGCCATCTGGTTTTCAACCATGGCCTCTCGCCAGGATTAAGTGGGTACAAGTGAATTGTGCAGAAATGATAAACGGCTTAGTACAAAAAAAGAAAAAGTAATAAGGCAAGAACACACTGGCTGTAATTCATGTGTTTACAATTCATTTTCCGCTAAAATATACAGTTTCCTGGCGTTAGCTTGTTAGCTTGGAGCATTTCCGATTCAGTGTGTGGTTGTGTGTTCACATGTCACTTCAGTGTGAGTCGGTGTATTCTACACGCCACTCTGAGGGGAAACGGAAGTCGGTGTCGTGGCCTTTAGTTGTATTTGTGACAGATGTATATTGACATCTTTCTAGTCAAAGGTTTGAATCACTCTTAATATGCTCAGGCCGAATCTTTTGTTAAGTGTTATCCAAGAGTGCTCCTGCAAAATATGAATCATTTATTTCTCACAGGAGGATTTTTTTCTTCATTGTTTAGCAAAGGGTTTGAAATGGTTCATTAACTCAAGGTCCTCTTCCATCTGAGCAGCAGCGTCAGAAATATCACTTTTTTGGCCCCATTTTGTTACATAAATTCAAATAAAACAGGATTCTCACTCCTACAGATATTACCTTTTCTCCAATACAATGAGAAGGAGCCAAGCTTTCGTGAACCTGGGCCTGTAAAGTCTAAGGGGACGGAGGGAAAATTAATATTAAAATAATTTGTGTCCCTACACTTTGCCTCATTGAGGAAACTATTCAGATCTTTAATTCTATAAAAAAATGGTTGGTTGGTTCAAATTTTTTCTACTTTCTGTCATTACTTTTGTGTTAAACAATCTAAATTAGGGCAAATTTGTGTGGTTGCACGAGAAACTCCACCTCCGTCCTGATTAAATAACTCGCGTAACTGGGTTGATGACTCTTAAACTGTCAGATGAAAATATTCCGACTGAGCTTCTCATCATGATAATCAGAGCTCTCGTACTCCCAACACATTTAACAGCTCTTGTGCAATGACGGTGTGACTTGAGCAGACGTGAAATCCGTACCTCTTCGGTTCTCTGATGTGGAAGCAGCTTAAAAGTAGATGCTTATAGAAACGAAATGGTCCAGGTCTTATGAGAAGAGTCTTTCCATACAATCATTTTCCATGGCTCACTGCACTGATGCATGCTCATTTCTGCAACGAAGACAAAGATCACTCGCTGCCCCGGGTTCTTTTTCTCCATTAAACTCCGTCAATAGTTGATGATGGTTTGCACCGTAACGACAAGGTTATTGTCCTCGCAGCGACAAATGAAATCAGGCACATTTCCCTTCCCCTCACCTGCCAAAGTGAAATATAGCTGTATAGAAATCAAGCCGAGAAATGTGTTTCGTAAAATTTCCTCCTGAAAAGTGATTGGCGAGTACCTGCTGAGTGACGAGTGTGTGTTGAGCGTTCGGCTCGGACTATCCGAGACCTCTCTGGGAAAGCAACGAATGCCATTTGGGAGCATTTCATTGGAGTGTTTTGGCGCACATGATAATAAATATTAATAATAATGCTATTTGTCTGGCACTTTAAGAGATACTCAAGGTATTTGCAAGGTAAAAACACAAACCGAAGCAATGAAAGACCCTCAAAGACGTTGAGTTTAGCATATTCTCTCACCTGAGAAGTAAAACCAAAGACTGTTTGGGGATTTTCTTTGTCAATGCCGATTAGTTTTCTGTCCATGACTCAACTGCCAGTTGCTCAGTGCTGATATTCTGTATACAGTATCACACCATACCCACTAAACTACCCCATATAGACACTGCATTCTTCAGGCTGTATCGGCTAACATTATATACGACACTTGAATACGACACAATGAAGAAAATCCTATTCATCTCGGGAGAACAGCGGAGAAACTCCTTTTGTAATGTATTCAGCAGGGGCAGTGTGTAAATCAAATGATGTATGACCTCTTCACAGTGCGTCTTCATATGGAAAGATTTGCCTCATCCACTTTTTTTTCTGGCCCTTGTATGACTTAAAAAGAAAAGAATCTATAACTGTCATTTAATCTGCACAGTGTGGCATTTGTTTTTCACGATCCTGGCAATGCGTTACACGCCGAGGCTGAGTGTCTGCATCAATGTTATCATCGAGGACGGCGAATAAAGAACTCACAGAATGTGTTAACGGACGGTCTGCTATGAAGATGTGAGACTTGATGTCTTTATATACAAAGCCAATTTAATTCAATTTTATTGATTTTCACTAAGCAAAGAAGTATAATTGCTCTTTTTATAAGAAACAAGCTTCCTCGCCTGAGCATTACTACATTCACTGCATTCAAATGACCATTACGCTTAGCGTACCAGGTCTGCGTGTTTGTTCAAAGGAAATAAAATTCTCCGGGTCATCGAAGGCCGACAACAGCGGGAAAAGATGTTTTTTCATGATCTAATGTTTGTCTTTTTGAGCATGAAACTATAGTCGATGCCGCTGCATGTGCATGTCACCTCAAACACGTAAAATGTAAATTCCTGTCGAGGTTGCCACAAGCTGCCAAAACTTGACGCACCTCTTAAATGTGTTTCCTGCTTCAGAATTGGAAAATAATCCCATATGCATGGTAGTGTTTTTAGTGTTTCTTTCTTTTTATAGTACCTTTTTGTATTCAGTCTAGTCCTCGCCTCCACGCGAAGGATCCCCGCAGAGGCAAAATCTGTCGGAAAAGCAAACCGACGTTTCTCCCGGCAGTCTTTCAGTAGGTTTCTTATCCGTATATTTTTTTGCACCGAGTGTTTATGCTGCAGGGGCACAGTCAAAGAAAGGTCGAGCCTCATGCAGAGAGATTAAAAATAGACCAAACTAGACTTTTCTGTAATGTCAGACTAATGCAGCCAAAGGGAAATCGACACGGTTCATTCAAAGGAGAATACATCAATGTGACTTTCCATCAATCAATTAAAGTCAGAATGATACAGCAAAATTAAAAAGTGGCACGCTGCATTTTTAGAAAGAGAAGAGGAATTAAAAATGGGGGGGGGGGAAGGTTTTCATACCAACCATTTCATTAAACTGAAGGGAGTTACATGAATTGCATTAGTTTTTGCTTTCTCCCCTGAGGTGCATCGGGTTCGTGTCCCAGTGTTTTGACCACAGTGTCGCACCACTTTCTTCTGATACGTCCAACGTAGTAACAACAGTTTCACCACCACTGATACGTCATCTATACAAATGGCCACCGGCTCCTGCCGCTCAGCGCTTTTATCACGGTCCAAATCCTGAATTATAATTGAAAGTGTGCCTTTCTGTATTAACTCCAAAGCCGCCTCGTTAGTCGTCTTCATGAGCTGTGACGTGTTGAGGACTTTCTTCATCGATCCTTTTGTAGCATCAGTGACCTAGCTAATATTGTTTTCTCTTTAATGCGTTCAAGTTAATGAAAATGTGAACACATTCATCTTAAGACTGGCGGAAGTACAGTAAAACCCATTCATTCATTAACTAATTCATTAAGCGATGTTATTGCTAATATCAGAGAGATGGATTCTCATGCGGGTGTGGGAGCGTTTCCTCCGCCTCTACGTTTTGTCAACATGTCGGTGATCCCTAGCCGGCGGTGCACCACGTCACCAAAGCAAGTTTGAACTCTGAGAACACTCACGGAGGCACAGCGACGCCGTTCTCTGCCCAGGGAGGCATTACTCAGCCACATCTCCACGTAGATAACGGCGCTTTGCCATTACGTTAATGTTCATCATGTTAAATGCAGTTCCTTCCCATGTGCAAGTCCTTAAAAAGTACTAAATCAAACGCATTGTTTTAAGGAAACAAAAGACGCATCGGTGTCAATATGACATTCTGCAAATGCTCCGCAGCAGCAGGCCTTTTAATTCTGGATGCATACGTGTCGAGAACAAGTTTGTTAATCTTCTAAATGTTATTTCAGACCGATAAAGTTTATTTGATTTAATGCAGAGAGATAACAGATGTTCTACCAACCTTCAGCTTCTATCTCTGGCTTTCACCGATGAGAAACCGGTGACACGGCGGCCTGTTGCCGTGCTTTTACTTGTACACAATGCTCTCCTTTGTTCAGCCGACCCACTGGTTGTCTGGAAAGATGGTGCTTAAGCACAACGTTCCAAAGTGCAGCATGTGTGTGGCAGGACGGTGGAGCATCAACGGCTCCCATTCCGTCGTTACCTGTGTGATTGCTATTGATCTCCCAGAGGCGGTTTGGTGGAGCTCTGCAGCAACATGCCAATGTGATTCATCACCGCGTTACATTAAACATTATGACCTGACCTCCTGAATGGAATATCAGTGGCTTAGTATTCAGATATAGATTATTGTGATGGTTAGGGAGGGATTTAGGTGGAAAATGTTTCCTTTTCTATTTCATTTGTTTTAAAAATGAAGGCACGGTTGGGTTTCTGGAGGAGAGGAGGAATATATCAAATGGAAGATAAATGCTTGCGGTTCAGTGTTCTGTCAGCAGAATTTTTGAGTGTGTGTGTGTGTGCTTTGAATGTAACCGAGTTCCACCAGGTTGATTTTGGATTTCAGATCATGCTTACATCTACACTTTGTCTGCTCTGCCGGGAAAGTGACAGTGGGACGATGCTCCTGCACAGAAACCACACTGATGGTTACAAGTCATTTAGTATTTATACAAGTATTATATCCAATGCAAACACCACACACGTTTAACCATTTCGTGCTTCATTCGAGGGACACGAAGGGTAACGAATATGATGAACACGCTGTGTTTGTGTCTTCCAGGAGGCGGTGGCGGAGAACGCACCCGTCCACGGTGCAGCAGAGGACCGAAAGGAGAAGGTGCCGAGCCCCCATCTCAGCCAGCTGGTGGTCCTCACCAACAGTGGGACTCTTTATGGGCTCGCGCAGAGAGTGGTGGCCACAGAGTCTCTGTGAGTACTCTGTGAGGCCACAATTTTTAGAATACATGATGTAGTTCCACTTTAAGAAAACACACAGCATTATTGGTCTTTATTCCTAATAAGACGGGTTTCATCAAAGCTTTTTCTTTGTGTTTTTAAGTTAAAGAAGCTGATTATTTGGTCTGGCCATCAGCGACTTGCATGCCCTGAGAGGATTATTACCATTCTTATCGCTCTCACCATAATTTGTTATTTGTTTGTCTGACTCACGCAATCAGTGGCTCGCTTTTTGAAATTCATTTTCTCGTCTGGCTCGGCGTGTCTGGTTACTCCTCCTCTTCATCCCAACCGATTACGCCCACGCACACTCATACTTAATTAGGTTAAACTACTGTCGGTGAAACGACTCTCGGACCCTGAGAAGTGCGCCCTCTAACATCTTAAACACGCGCCGTTTCAAACTATGAACAAAGTGATGAGCAGAAATGACGGATGAGCGCTCTGTCAGTTGCCCGTCTTCCTGTCGTTCATGTGTCCTGTTCGTAGAAGCCTGATCAGATAAGCGTGAGCAGCGTGTGCTTCTTCTTTCCCACGCATCATGTTGCAGAGGTGAACACAAGCTGTTCCAGCTGCCCTTAATTTGATTTTCTCTGCCACATGAAGACAATAAAAACCGTTTCTGATGTATGGGGTGCTGGCTGCGTTTAGTTTAGCGTCAACCAGAAGTCCCTTATTTATGTTATTGCTTTAAAAATAAAGTGTTTCATATGTCTTTTAGAAAGAAAACGCATGTTCTCGTTGGTATGCTGTTTATCAATTGACCAGGGCGCAGGCAGGCGCTCGATGTCCACAGCGACCGGGTAGTTTTCAATCCCGGACAGGAATGCCTGGAACGGCCGTGGTGAACGTGGTTCCAGAGGACGGATGTGAAAGCCCGAGTCTGGTCGAGTGGTTTTCTTCTCTCCACGTTGCACCGTTCAATCAGTGGGGCTGCTGGTGCTCCAAAAGAAATCTCTGTGTGAGGCTCGCTCTGCTCGTTAAACTCCCAACCCGATGCTGCTCCATCGCTTTTCATTTGGAGAAACGGTGAAACTATAAAACCATCGTACAGCGAAGGCTCTCTGTTTAGTCACAGCGGAATATGAGGGTATTATTTCTGTCCGCTCTCCTGCTTCTGTTTCGCCCTGTAATACCTTTTCTGCTTCACTTTTTTTTTGAGATGTACAAATAATATTTCCCTGCTGCCTGATTTCGATGAATAGAAATGGTTCTTTGCTTCGGGAGGTGAGACTTGGATTCAGAGACTACAGGATAGTTTTTGTTCTGACAAACAATAGAGTCTATTCGACTCAATTATTTATCAACGTAAGTGTAATTATCACAGGGAATAAATCAGATTGCTGCGAAATGGAGAATGGTGCATTTAATCATACATGAAAGAATACCTTTAGGAGAGGTGCGACATCTTGGTGAAATTAAGCAGATATTACATTCGTGCAGATGAGCATTTCATATCCATTCACATCACCACGTTAACAGGTGATCTACATTCCAGTCCTTAATCCAAATTCCATCAAAAGTAATGCTTTAGTTGATTAATCTGTCTCTCTTGGGTAATACAACAAAAACACACTCATTTTTTTACGTGTCGTGCCTGAACAGTTTTTTTCCCGAACAAATGACTCTGTCAAATGAATTTATTTGTTGTCGTTTTTTTCTCTCAGGGTGTTTCTGGCTGAACAGTTTGAGTCCCTGCAGTCCCACCTGGACACCATGATGCCTGCAGCAAAGAAGCCCTTCCTGCAGCAGTTTTATTCCCAAGTAGGCATGCACCTGCTCGCTGGAGTCTGTTTGATTGCGTTAACTGTTAATCCTGTTGTCACTGGCAGCATGTGGGCGAGCCCGCTTTTATCATTTCACATTTTAGCATTTCTATTCTTATGTGATCGATAATCCTTCATATGATGCTAACAGACACACGTCTTTGAATTCCTTGTGCGCTGTTCAACGACATAGTGTAACATATGCACAGTGTCTTTTGTTTGATATGCTCTAAAAACCAAACAAAAACAACATTTCAGTTGCATTCACTTGTTTATTTGTAGCTATCGCTAAACAACTGAATCACCCAAAGAGACAATGGTCCGTCCCTCGTGACCTCGCTAGCTGCTCCTCCTCGCCCCGTTTGTGTTTTTGCTCTACTTGACATTTGAAACAAACAATTGCGACAGGTCTATTTTCCCCAAACAGCAAGTAAATGTCACATCCCATGAGTTCACTCTTGGAAAAAAAAATGTGCAATCGATGCCCATCAAAGCAAGATCAAATAGACCTTTGCCTCATTTTGTGTTTATTGCATTCATAACGCTCACGAACACGCGTGTATTCTCTCTTCTCTCAGACGGTGTCGACGGCCAGTGAACTTCGGAAACCAATATACTGGGTTGTCGCGGCAAAGGCCATCGACTACGAACAAATGTTGCTCCTGATGGCTGGCGTGAAATGGGACATTAGGGAAATAATGTCGCAGCATAATGTGTACGTGGACGTCCTGTTAAAGGTAATGTGGGTGATTGACAAGCAAGGCGTCTGTTCATCGGTTGGGTTTGACGTGCTGTCATGTTGGCTTGAGCTGAAAAGTGTGGAGAGCTGAATCGTTAAAGAAGTATTAGATACGGCATGATCATGTTTCTAGTGGTTCATTTACTACTCCAGCAAACCAATGTATGTCCAATATTCCGCCTCCATCACGGAGCCATTTATCGGGATGTTCAGCAGCTCAAATCTCCACTCAGTGAACTTGTTGCCTTCTAGAAAACCAAAACAAGGAATGCTCTGTTAAGCGGAGCGAGACTGAATAGTCACTTCATTACTCTCCGTAACATCTGTTACTGCGATTGCCCCGTTTCCCCTTACATGCAGTCCTTTTATCTGTTGCTCATATGAAGACATTGATTGGTCACAGTGCATTTTGAATCCAGCTCTGCATTAAGATTATGTTCAAAGATGGAAATGGTCTCCTCACATTTCCTAGAGATAATATTTAATCACCTTCCTATTAAGATTGCTGCATGATTTCTGCCTCAAACCCGGTTTCTTATCTGAATATAAATTATGACACTAACACTACTAATATTCTTGTTGGAATATGTAGTTTTATTTGTTATAGTCTATATTTTATATTATATAATTTTATATATTCAATTCTGAATTGCCCCAATGTTTATTCGTCTCACCCAAACCATATGCTGCACTCTGCGGCTCTGCGTGTCTGGTGCTATTCACAATAACCAAAAGTAGAACACTTAATATTCAGCTTTAACCGATTTGCTTTCGTCTAGCTGGGGCTTTTCCTCAGTTTTTGTTATACTCGAGTAATACAACCTGGGTTTATCCTTTTAACATCTCTTCCGTTTACATAAAGTATCATTCTTCATTCCACATAAATCCCACGACTCTCAGAACCCACAAATATTTCTCCCTCGCGATGGGGTGAATGATTCAGAACAGGGTGTGGGAGCTGTCAGGAGTCGAAAGCAGAAGTTTTTAGCTTTGTCAGAGACATTTCAATTCCTAACATTGTCTTTTGAATTGGATGTTTCCAACTAAACATGTGTCCATATGCACGTCGGCCACTTCTGCGCTTTGCACGGGATGTAAGGAGACGCAGCACTAGTTTGCTCACCTTTGACGTTCAGAGACTGAGCGGTTTGAAAGGCTCAGTGAAATCTGGAACGGACGAGAAACAAATCCATGACAAATCCCCTCGTATGCGCCGGCACGTCTTTGAAAGCTGCTGGTTAAATTTCAGTTCAGAACAGAGATGTTGTTTGAATAGTTAAATAAAGTTAATAAAATCCAAGTAGAGTTTTAATTGTTTCCGGTTCAGAACAGAGATGTTCTTGAAAAAGCTAATTGTATGTACATGTATGCGCATTCAATTCCAGTGTATCCAGGAGCTTTTGTATTCCTCACTGGCTTAAAGATCTTTGGTTTAATGCAACTCATTTGCGAATATATACATATACATATGAGCTACGTGGCCTGGGGAAGGGAGGGACATTGGGGACATGTCTCTCTCACTAGCGCGGTTGAAATGCCTAAAGGTGTCTAAGTGGTCCAGCTGATGGACTGACACAGTGCATCACAACTAGCGTCCTCATCGGGTGCCGATAGGCCTCCGCTTCCTTGTCAGACACTCGTAATGCGCCGGGATCGTGTCGCGTGCATTGATTGGAAAGCGTGCGCTACATTTTGTTAAACTGCATACAGGAGAATATTTTATTCATGAATTCAGGTTGATCAGTGGCGCTCAACAATGGCATTGATTTGCATATAAAGTGGGAAGAAAATGCGGCAGCCTCAGAATGACTTCATTGACAAACAGCTCCAACCAGAAACTGTGTTGGAGCTGTTTGTGAATGATTAACGTTTCATTCTTGGCTGCAAAATGAACGGCAGTTACATATTCTTTAAAATCAGGCCTTGTTTTTTTTGTTTTTTTTAACTTGACACAGTTAAATTAAAGCAGTAAAATAAATTAGAAAACCACATACCTCTTCTGAGACGCAACCCCTATGCGTGTGCGCACTCTGCATGCATGGCAATTTGTTTCTCTGTAGACAGCTACATAATTATATGATATCATCTATAATGGCACATTTCAGGGTGCAGCAGGTACACAGCAAGTGTTTGGCATCGCTTTGTCCTGTGTTGCGTTTCTGCCTACAAACAATTTGTGTAAAAACATGGCACATGTAACTCTAGGCCACATGTGACCCAAACTCTCTCTCTGTGTAAAAAATGTAATCTCAGGTGTGTTAATAGAGCCGTTTTTTCCACAGACATTTTTTTAAATTAACCAGGCAAACCAGCCCTTTTAAAGAGATAAATCACACCTTTGTTAAATTCATGTGTAATACAAAATAATACACATGTTAAATACTTTACAAATGAGGCTAAATAGATGCATCATATCATCAAAAAATGATTAAAAAAACGCTTTATTTATGAAAACAGATCAATCAAGCCCCCTAATGCAGTTTGTTCCTTGGACTGTAGATAATGATGTTGTGCAACGCGCCGCATGAGGTGGTTTCATAACACTGGTGGGCTTGTCTGAGGTGGGTTCGGGGAGCTGCTGTTGGATGTCAGCCAGGAACACAGAGTAGCTGAGAGTCGGAGGACATGAGGGCGTATCGCTGTTCATGCAGACTTTTACTTTGTTCATCACTCCCTGTTGGGAAAGTTGTATCAGTAGGGAGTTCGTATCCCTGATGTCTGTCTGTGTATAGATTATGATGTGATGTGATAGATGTTCTACAAATCTACAATCCAATTCATTTTTGTTACATCAGATTCCACTTCTTGTCGACTCTTGAATGTATTCACCTGCGCTTTTTCCTCTACTTTCCCAGGAGTTTGAGGACTTCAACAAGCGGTTGCAGGACGTTTCCAGGCACGTGCGCATCCCGCTGCCTGTGTCCAACGTGCTGTGGGAGCACTGCATCCGCCTGGCCAACAGGACTCTAGTAGAAGGGTGAGGACGACCTATCAACAGGATGCTTGATAGGTCGTCATCATCCTATTCGACTGCCAAAGCTGTTTTTCTTCTTTCTGTCATTACGAATTATAGTTAAAGCTTCTGTAGAGAAAAAAGATTTAATATTTTCCATCCGTGTTTGCCGCAGAAAAAGGCGGTTTGAGACTTGAATTGTACAATGTGCTAGGTTGTCTTTTTATTCGAACGGAAAATATTGAAGTTGTAATGAAGCTCAGAATGTGCATCAATATTGATATTCAATACCTGATGGAAAAAAAGACTTCAGGGAGCTTATTGATTTGTTAGGGCTTTTATAGGCTGTCAAATGAAGGGGGAAGAACATTTATTGGCATTGGGAGCCGTTGAGGGAGCCGAGACCAGTCTGATTTTAGTTTCCGTAAGTTAACTTGTTGCTCTCTTTGAGGACTTTATTCCTGTTAACAGCACTTGAGCAAGAGCACAATCCAGACTGCAATTTGTCCTCCTTTTTTTTTTTTCAAACCGTGCTTTCCCACATGAGTAACAGCCATTTCTATACCCACAAAATATGTGCATTATTTTTGCCCAATGTTTTATAATTATGGTACTATGGAAATTCTACATCACACCTGCATAAATGGATCTATTTATAATTTAATAATGATACAATTATATCAAACGTCAGCATCCGAAATCCATTAAATAGAAGAATTGGAAGCAGTTTATCAGTACAGTGAAAGCCTCAGTCAGCAGCAGTTTGTTTGTCTGCAATCTTTATTTATGAGAGCGATCCAGCGTGTATATTAAGCTGAAGGGAGGAACAAAGTAGCTACAAACACAAAGCTCAAACCTAATTGAAGCATTAGTTATTACTTAAATTTAATTTTCAACTCAATTTTCTTTGACCATGAAAAATAGAGAAAAAAGGACAGAAGTGCAATAAAAGTCACGTGTGCACGATAAATAACACAACTAAGCAAATGCATTTTAAAGTCATTAAAAAGTAGTTTATTTCTCAGAATCCTGGGGAATTGTAATGTGTTGTTACAAAAGCCTTTTATTGCTTTAAAATGTCTTCTGTCCCTAAGCTAGTACACTTAACCAAATGGCATTTCTGAGTCCTCACTTCGCTGTGATAATGATGGAGGAGGAGTAGAACGTGTCTCTCCTCTTTCGGTCCGCCTTTGTTCACCCCTCAGTTTTGAACATTTGGGCATCATAAATAAAAAAATTAAAAAAGGGGAATTCTTTCCAAAGCGTGCAGTCGAGTACCATGTCGACCAGAGGAAATGAGATCCGTAGACTCTGTGACCACGGTTCTTCCCCCAAAGAAAAGCTCTCTTAAATCCCTGCTGCCTGCTGCCACCTTCGCTGCCCGTACTGGCAGCACTCTGCGCTCGCCAGGCACCTCTGCATCAGCGAAACGCCCCACACGGGCCCCTCACACGGGCCGTAAAATGCTCTTGACACGTCCCTTGTAATGTATTTCACCCTTTTCTTCCTCGCTATGCAAGACGTGCGGGTTGTGTCAAAGTGACAAAACTCCTCGGTGTGCTTTCGCTCAGCACTTTGCATCCCCGCCAGAGTGTGTTGTTGGGTGAATGTGCGAAGTAGATTTTTTTGGGGGCGGGGGGCGGGATTAAAAACACTGAGTTCGACCAGCTGCACGGTCGCCAAAACAGCTGACAATTACCAGGCGGTCGCTCCCGTTTCGCTGGAGACGAGAAGTTGGCTGATGTCGAAGCCAAAATGATTCCGAGGAGCCAATTTGTCAGGTTGCAGGGCTCGTGTTGGCGGAGGGGGGGGTGGGTGGGGGGGGGTGTTTGCAGTGGCGCGGACGGAAAATGGTTTGTGCTGAAAGGTTTGAGGCGAAGGCCCTGCCCTCTCCCACCGAGAACAGAGACCATGTTTGGACAAACGGGCCGTTTGCTCAGCAAAATGTAAGCGGCTTTCGCAGACTTCTGCCGTCTGCTCGAATCTGCCAGCATGTTCCTTCCAGCACACATCCGCGCCTCCTCTGGCACGCCATAGCGGCATGTTCACATTAGTCTGGGACTCGCTCGGCCCCGTTATTCAATTTGTGTGTCCAGAGAGCGGGCGAGGCCGAGAGCTGGAAGCGGGCAGAGAGGGAGGCTGAAGTGCGAGCCAGAGAGCCGACCTGTCTGTGGTGTGTTAATGTACTAATGTCAGAGACGCTGACCTGCCAACGGTCCCCTCTGCCAGACACCTGCAGCACAAACGCACACACACACACACACACGTACTCGAGCCCACACACACTTTTACTGACATGGCACAGGCAGCTCTGTGGAACAACCCGGTTTCACAGCTAATATAAAACACGTGCAGACAGACATTGGCACTCAAGCCTCTCGATACCGTCGCAATGAATTCACAGCTCTTAAACACACACACGCATTAAGCCCGTGCGTCCAAATATTCACAAAACGGCGTAAAGAAACGAAGAAAAGCAAACTGAAAACTGATTCAATCAAACGGATGCAAAGACAAAAGACAAAAAATAAAAGAAACTTTGAATAACATGCAACACAAATTATGCAAAAGAAAATGGATGGATGTCGTTATTCCTCATCAGCCTTTCTACCAAATTCTTTTTGATTGCTAAAATGTTTTCCACAGAATGTTTTGAATTTTAATGGGTTGCGACTGCTCCCGTGACTTAAATTACTTCACGTCTTTGTTTATTTCATGGCTGAGGCTTTGACAGTATTTTCACTTTTAACTCAGACGGTGATGGAAATTGGCATCTGACAAGCTGAAACACATCTTGCAGACCTTTCTTAATGCACAATAACTTCACAGTAGGAAGCTAAAAACGGCAGAAAAAAGACCAATAACACCTGTGATGACTTGTGAATCCGTCCTGTCCTCCAGTTACGCTAACGTGAAGAAATGCAGCAATGAGGGCCGCGCCCTGATGCAGCTGGACTTCCAGCAGTTCCTCATGAAACTGGAGAAGCTGACGGACCTGCGGCCCATTCCCGACAAAGAGTTTGTGGAGACCTACATCAAGGCCTACTACCTCACCGAGAACGACATGGAGCAGTTCATCAAGAACCACCGGGTGAGACGGCGGAGGCGGAGTCAGAAACACAAAGTATAGAGTTAAAGATGCAGTGTGTGGCGTTTGAAGGCATTTAGGAGGCAAACTTATTCATATTCTCTTCCATTTTGGGGCAATAAATCCTCAAATTCCACACATTCCATGGATTTAAAAAAATGTTTTACTTCCTACAAAATGATACTCCCTGCATGTCCCTGAAAGCCTCACGCCAACAGACGCTAACACACTTATGTTTTTTAAATGATTTGGTGCAGGAGTACTCCATGAAGCAGCTCGCCAACCTGGTGAACGTTTGTCTGGGCTCGCACATAAACAAGAAGGCCCGCCAGAAACTCCTGGCGGCCATCGACGACATCGACCGACCCAAGAGGTAGTCCGGTGGGCGGAGCCTGAGACGCGGCGAGCACCTCCCGCGGCGGGGACACTCCAGCAGAGGAATTCTGCGTCGAATGTTTTTTTTTTTGTTTTTTTCACAGCGTAGCTCAAACGTTAGCCAAATGCTACATACATACACGACTGACACGTTCGCTCTCAAGCTCGCTGACGGTGTCGACGTTTTCATCGAGCCGCTCAAGTTTCACTGCAAATTGTCTGCAACCTCAACGGCGTCATTCTCTTCGATGACCACACGGATCTCAAATCTCGACAAAAAAAAAAAAGGGTTCAACTTTAACGTGAAGTGAAGCACGATGCTCAACGTCTGAGATTGAAGTTGATTTGTGAGTTGCTTAATTCTATAGTTCCGTAATGTTGTAAAGTTTTGTGGTAAATACTATAGATCCAAAGTAGAGATCCAATAAGAGTGTGTAGTGTGTAATAAACCTTCACTATCTAATTTAAAGCTTGATTGAATATATTGGGTATATCAGGGTTATTGTTGACTTTAATCATTCATTATGAGTTTCTCCAGCGGCCGATATCTTTGTTGTTGTGTTCTGTTTTACTACGCTCTGCTTTCTTTTTTTCTTTTTTTTGTCTGAGAATTACATAAATCTAATATAATGATGATTCTGAAAAAAAATATGAATTGCTGTAATGAGAGTTAATACAGAGTGAATCTGCACTAGCCGCATTTGTTTGTTTGCCACTTGTCACGTCTGAGGAGGCGTCTTTGTGAATGAGCTTTATCTCTGAATTCATTCTGGGGACTTCTGGACTTTGTGGGTCGTCTTAAGTGATTCCTTATGAGTTCGTAGTTGACCTGTGAACCACGAGGGCTTTTAGGCTCCCGTGCTTCAGTCATCTCCATGTTTCAACATGGCGTGAGGGCGGATTGATTCATAGTCAAATGGATGTGGGATGAAGTAAAGGTTTTCGACATGGCCTCCAACTTTTGTTTGCAACTATTCCACAAAATTCCACAAAATACTGTACATGTGAATGTTCTGAACAAAGTCTGTATTTATTTCTAGCTCTGTGTGTTTGGGCTTTTATATGATGTGTGCCGGAAGTGTATCTTGTCATTTATCACCCGTCAGTATCCTGTAATTTACCAACTGAAGCTAATAGAGAAAATTTCAACATCGTCAAATAATGCAAACGGTCAAGTACACTAGTGAAAATCAGTAATCGTGTTAGAACTGTAAGTTGAAGCAAAAATGATTGACATAATAAACACTCTAATAATGGCCTCTGTTATTTGTAATGCTTACATTAATAAACTGCATAATCTACAACTCCTATCCCATCTTTTAAGGAGAGCCTTTAGTGTCCATCGGGATGCGATGGTTCCCTTCCTGCGGCGCTGCCGTCCATCCTAATGATGCTGAGCCGCGAGCGGGACGCTGTCAGATTAATTACTGCGTCTCCCTGTGCGTGATCAGGTTGAGCTGGAGGAGCTGGGAATGACTCACTACAGCTTTGGTGACTCACTGCTTTTGTTTGAGACCACTTTTCCTACCGACTACGTGATCGAGCTGCAGCTATTCTTCCTCCCCGTCGTCAGATAAACTTGCACCGATCTAATCAGGCATCGTAAACTGAGTTTAAAACCTACAGTGTGGATCTGGTCTAATATGTGATGTGGTTATGGGGGCAGTTTTGAGTTCACGTTTTGGTTTTATCGCAGCTCGTGTGTTTGACCATTTTTAACCTTTTATATGCTGTTTTTTTTTCCTTGCACAGCTTTGTTTCCTCCTCCTGACTCATTCATGACCTTCACCGCTGCTCTCGCTGACCCCTCCTGTGATGCTGTGGCCTTGTTAACCTTTCGTATAAAACACCAGCCGCTCTTCGCCCCTGTGTTTTGTTTTTTTCTTTCCCCCCTGTGCCAAATTTCCCTGACCTACATGGCCTTTCTCCCGCTCTGTGTGCGTTCACAGAGACTTCATTCATGCGCATTACAATGGCTGGCAGGGCCTCTTACTAATGTTTACTTTGCATGATGATTGACAAGACGACGAGAATTAAAGTAATTGTGGTGACAAGAGGAGATGCTGATGAAATGTGCTTGTACATGAGGAGGGACGTTGACTCTTGAGTAGGAGAAATTCAGATCATGAACGGCCTACGGTGCATTTAAAGCTGCTTTATTCGGATAAAACGTCCATGATGATTTCTACGGCATAGCTCCGGAATACCTGTTTAGAGATCTCTTGAAACTTTACAGTAATAGTTCATAGGGCTTTTTTTTGTTGTTTTGTGTGGAAACACATCTAACAAATCTAATTTTCTAGGTATTGGGTTCTGTATAAAAGCAATAGTGTGTTTTTTGGCTGTCGGAGTACATTGTTTCTAGACCTCCGTAAACACTGTATTCTATTCCACACAGAGTTTGGCTGGTTTTAGTGGCTCGTTATATCGTCTTCATCCTGGTTCATTTTAGTGGGACCACACTGAAGAAGTATTCTCCGGCATCTTAGCGGATTTTGCGCCACGTACGTTGACATTCAATGCAATCCAGTTCCTCCAGCCCACAGATGTTCTTAAATTCAAGAGTAAAAAATATACTCTACTTTTATTGATGTACATTTTCTATTATTTTTTTTTAACTAAAGTAAAGTAATCTTCTCTTCACCTCTGCTCCAATATATTTGGTCTTCATAGACATTTTCTGTACCCGGCTCTTAAATTATTTTCTCTTCTCATTTCTCCGATTGTAACGTAAATAGTTGTGAAAATGAAACGCTGGGTTTCTTCGTCCGTCCTTTTGTCAGGTCACTTACCCGTCTACAAAGAGGGGGAAAATGAAGAGATACTAATGAAGAAAATCAAACACTGTTCCTCAGGGACAATGCAGGCGTTCCTTCGCTCTCTCGTGATGACAGCGCGTTGTGTGCAAAGAGCTTTCAGCCCCACACAAACCCAACTGAGCCGAGAAAGAGGTTCACAAATCTTTATGGCATGTGCCATTTATTGCAATGTGCTAATAAAATTGTATTGCTTGCTACATAAAACTCCATCGAGCATCATTCGTTTGAGATCAGAATGCATAAAAAGGGTAATTTATTCACTTAAAACCAATGCATGCACTACAAATTAAAGTTATTTTCCTCGATGTAATGGTCATAATGCCACCTTTTCCCTTCACGTTTTACTGAAGCAGCTAATTGGATGTCAGACTTGAACCTTCGCGACCACCCTCTGACTATCTTGTTCCACCAGTCGCTGCCGATTTGTCGCTTGACTGACGGTGCTCGAGCGGAGAAAGTGTCGTGACCGGCGGTAAACACGAGCAGGCGGGAGAAGCCGCTTCGTGACGCATTGGGGCTCCTCACGCAGCAGAGGGAGAGGCTGTCGACTCCGAGGTCAGCCGCTGTCACTGTATCAGCAGATGGAATAGGGAAGTTTTAAAGATCGATATTTCCTGGGCAGCTATGTAAATAATCTGAAATTGATACAAATGTGAGCTTTTAGGATCTAATATGAGTAATAAAATGCATTTTGTTTCACGTTAGCATGTGAAAAACTAAGCAAAAATGTTCTGTTTTTATTGCTTTTATACTTTTGGCAGTTGATCAGGAATAAAGATCTTCTAAGGTTGACTTCAAACAATGCAATGCACGTATAAATGTTCACTCGATGCAGCTTTTCACTTTAAAAATGTTTAAGAATTATTTGTAGGTATTAACTTGTACTTTATTACACCATCGGTCCTTCATTCCTGAGCGAGTGTGCACCTTCTGACTGTCAGCGGCTAATCTTGTCTATTCTATCAGCATCATATTAAACATTATATATTCATATTAACCCGTTATGGTGCGCTTTTTTTTTTTGGTATATAGGCTACAACTTTCTGGAAACACCTTTTTGTTGCGCGTTTTATTCTGCCATTTACCTTCTTGCACATTTCATTTTGGTTTTATAACATTTTTACTGACACTTTATTATGAAACATTGTATTAGTATCTCTTGGCATTCTATACTATGACATTTGTATAGCAATAATTCTATGACATTATTATGTCACACAATATGATTAGAGTTTTACGGTGTTGTTATGGTAGACTATGCTATGCGTCTAATGCCGTTTGTACCGTAAGTGTTCTATGAAACCTTTTCATAGAACACTACACAAAAACATTTCCTGACACCTTTTAATGGAATCCTGTATTTCGCTCATCTGCGTTGCATACAAATGATCATTGGATCCCACCTCCTTTATGCCGTTGCGCTTTCAACTCCTGACTCTAAACAACTGTGTTTTGAGGCGACTTTTTCGTAAAACCCAGAATATTTATTTGATTTTCATATTCTTGCATTGGAGTCATTTCCTGATAACAAAGGACTCCCGTTATCTACGCCCAACAAGTGAGCCATGGACTTAATTTCCTGGCTCTCGCCCTCGCGTGTCCTCGCTTTCTCAAACCTGCAAACAGCGATGACTGTGGAGCAGCGAGAGCGATAACGGACGAGTCTTTGGATTCCATTTGCTGCCGTATCTCACAAATGCCTCGTGCAATATGCAGATATATCCGATGAGTGTCATGTGAATTCCAACGTATTGTTGACTAAAAGTGTAATAAGCGATGCAGCGTTCTTGTTGTTGCACCTCGTGGTCACACACACTGTGCGTATCTGTGTGCATGTATCGTCAGGATAAACTAATATAAAATACGGTGTATATATATATATATATTACCAGTGTGCAGGGTTGACCTTATTCATCACAGTGCAGACAAACAATCCACTCTGTGATTGAGAAACATGTTTGACCTTCAGGTTTGAAACGCACGCTAACTGTGGCTGCCGCTTTAAATCACGTTAACGCCGTCCCGACTGACCTCTGGCGCTCGGGGTCAAAGATAACCACGCGGCTTTCGACGTACGCAGCGAAACCCCGTGTTTTGCCCTTCGGGTCACGCTCGTAGCGACGGAACGAAGCACAACAAACTGCAGAAGGTCCCCAATGTTCCACTTGATCAGACGCCGTTTTTAACTGGAGGTTCTTTTTGAAGAGACGACCTGATCGCTGACAATGGTTTGAACTAAACGTCCAACTTCCACTGCAACAAAGAACGAATAAAACATGATCACTTGACAAGAAAGAGGCCGCTTCCTCTCTTTTAGCACTTGTATAAGTATCTCTGTCAAGAGAGCCACCAAACAGTGAGCACGGTGTTCATATTTTTACTTGATGGCAAAATGATGAGCCGATTTTTTTACCACATTTACAACGTCCCGATTTGTCAAAGGCTCCTCAACGCTGCTTTTAGTGATGCATCTGTGTACTGTACCTTCCATTTGGATCACTGGGTTCTCGTCTGGCACGCTCCCCTAAGCTTTTTCCCCGCTTCTCATCACTCAGAGGCGAGCCGCGGCCGACATGTCGGGCAATTTAAAGAAGTGAAACGGAAGGCGGCGGCGGCGGCAAATGAACGGGTTTAACAGGTGCACGGCTAACCTCATTCCGTGACAGCTGCTCTTTGAACAGCAATTTCGCCTTTTGCTTTTGTGTGCGAGACCGAGACGCCGAGATGTATAGCAATACGTATCAATCCCAGTGACACATTCTGTCACTCGGGTGTATAACAGGTACGCCGTGGGGCGCACACGCCACTGAACGTGTCAATTACCCGGTAATGCTCTTAGCTGGGTTTAAGAAGGGATGGTAGATATAATTCCAGTTCGTCTTTATTGTAGTTTTTGGCTTTAATTTCTTTGGGATCAGAAAACATCAGTCTCACCGGAGTCCTATGGGAGACATTTCTAGAATGAAGTCTGATGGAGCGAAAGAAAAACCTGCTTTTTATGTGTGTTTACTGAGGCGGGATTAGTGCTCATGACAAAGAGCCTTTTTAACCAGATCCAACTGCATACATGTTTGCTAGAAAATGCTTGATTCCTTAATGTTATTATCTCCAGATAAACATATCTTTCATATCTGTAAAGGAACTTAGCATTCAGTGTTTGCAGTAATGCTCACCAATAGAAATAATTAATGTTTTTATTCTAGATTTAAATGCAAATCCAAATGTCATGGATAAAAGTTTGTCTACAAGATCCAAAAAGCAACAAGCGCTAATAATCCTTCATTAGTAGAATGTGCAGTGGTTACAAACACCCACCCAGCAGCACTCGCCAAGGTAATATAAAAAAAATCAGTCTGTTGACATCTGCCGTGAAGCACTTTGAACAAGATGACCCTCAGCCGTCTTGATTGCCGCCTAATGTTCCGTTCAGGATCGACCGGCGTGAATCACGAGGCTCCTCATGGTGGTCGTCCGGAGGGTTCCAGGGCGCGTGCGTGCATGCGGGGAACGAGCAGATGGTGCCGACTAACTGAGCTCCAGCAGCTTTTATACTCTGCAGACAGAGAGCTCATACACACACACACACACACACACACACACACACACACACCTACTTCGGCTGAGTCCGGGCCCCATCCAATCCCAACACTCGGGGCCTCAGCCGCTGTTATTTACACATTCCCGCCGTCACGTGAGCGGGATGCCGTTTTTTTAGGGCGAAACCCGGGAGAAGGACCTCATGAATGCACTCGGATAGTCTGAGCACGTTCAGCTCGGTCCGTGTCCGCTTCCTGTCTCCTGTCGTACCAGGGCGCCGTGGTCCACAATGTCTCAGCTTTCAAATGTCACGAAACGCCTCCTGCGGCCCCGTGGGCTCGACCTGAGCGTAAGCCAGGTGAGGCAGTGATGGTGTGCTTTGGTAACGGTGCCGCAGGCTGCAGTAAGCGATGCCTTATCTGTGCTTGGAAGGGGACTGGCTGTCGCTTTGCAGCCTGCTGAGGTACGAACCCCGAAGGGACAAACACACACTTCCTGTTTAGGTCTGTGACTTCCAGCCTCAGGACACAAATGGCCTTGAAGTTCCACAGTGTGTGTGTGTGTGTGTGTGTGTGTGTGTGTTCACACACATCAAGGTTGTAGATATGTATATATTTTTTTTTTAAAGAGAAAGGAGCGTGTTTGGAGCCGATTCAGACTCCATCTCCTTCAAACCTGGTTGAGTTCACACTGTTTGGGTAATGAAACGCTGTAGGTCGGTGCTCTCTCGCTGGGGTGGGACTCCTCATAAAACGCCTTGAGAGCCGCGGTGAATCCGAGCATGTCGCTCGTAGACGTTAACGCGGCGTTTCACGAGGCTCAGCGGCCCCTTAACTTTAAGCACTTTGGCTTTTTCCGCGTGTCAAGGAATTACAACACTGGGAAATATCTGCACTACCGCCCAGTAGATGTCAAAATGTGCGGCTCAAAGGTTACGGATGCTTGTGTTTTAGTCACATGGGAGCAGAGATGGTTGTGATTGGTGGAGCTTTCTGAAGCAGACATTCAGTGTGGACACATTTCACAAGACGATGACCGCTCACTAACCCCGACCCTCAACCCTTATTTCAACGAGACCTCCTGCAGTTTAATAGGACAGAGAAAAATATGCGAATGAAACAAGACTTTGGGGAACGTCAGAGGCAGAAACGCGTTCACATGTGTACTGACAAGCACGTACTCTATCAACGGCCCCGATGATTAATGATTTGCTTCATACGTGGCATTAGTGTACAAATTAGCGAACAAGGATATCTGATGAGAGGCGGCTACACGGCGGCGATCGTCTGGGACGTGTGAGAAAGCAGACTGACACGCTGACTAACTAAGAGAAGAAGTCCTTTACCGAAGAAGCAACATCAGGTCGACGCCATCGGCGTCGCGCACAGCAGCCGGTAAATATTATCACAAGTGGATCTGTGATCTGCTTGGGCCATTGTTTTGGCACTTGTGTTAATATCACGGGTTTGAGAACACGAGGCTCATCTGACGTGTCGCATTGGAGTCACTTCACTGAGCGATTTCTACTCCCAACGTACTTCTGGTGGGACGCTGATTTCCTCCAGCTGCAAAAGAAAACCCCCATTGTGAGCAATTTCTAAACTCAATGAAAACCTTGATTGTTCTTTCCCTTTAAAATGTAACGCAGCAATTAATCAGTTTATACTTCATCTTCATATATTGAATGTTCAAGCAGAATTGGTTGAAATTTTCCCTTTTATATTCCTTCACATCCCCTTTTTTTTTTTTTTTTTTGGATGTAGTGCTCCGGCACTCTGCAAAAGCAATTTTTAAATGCCTGAATGGCGCTGCTGCTAAATCTCATCACGACTCAGAAGCCCAATCTCTCACGAGCAGACAGACGATGCTGCAGATTAGTGAGAGAGAGAGAGAGAGAGACACTCTGATGGGGTGATTTATTTTCTTTAAGACAGCTGCACACACATTTCGTGTCCGTTTATTTGTATAGAGACTAGTGGATATTGGTGGGAACTGGTCGGTGAATCTTTGGTGTGGTGCAGACATAGTATTCATGTGCATAGAAACAGCCAAATAGTAAAACATAAATAAGATAATACATTTGCACAACAAAGAATCAATGATAGGCATATAATTTACATGCCTGGTGACTAGTTAATCCTTTTTAACGATTTGAACATTAGCAGAGCTCCTGGTCACCAGCTGGAAAAGTGGAGGTCGTTCATCATTTATTCATCTTTAATGCAGATTAATCTTTAGAAAAATGTCATCTCTCATTGTTTCAGTAAAGCCGAGCACTATATCACCTTCACAGCTGATTTCTGAGACCACATGACACATCCTTGGATTCGTCTGGTGTCCTCTGAGATTGTCGCCATCAGGGAACTTTCTCAAATGCGCTGAAATCGGCGGTTGATATTTTCCCGGGAAAAAGCTCTCGAGATGGAGGCTGTTCAATGCAATTTACGACTTTCTGCTTTTCTGTCCCGTTGAATCTGCCCAAGGAAAAGCCCGCAACAGGAGGATTTGTGGCAATTATTGAGATTTCTTTGTATCGTCATTATTCCTGAACTCCTCCATCTCTTGTCTTCATATGCAATACAGTCTGCTTTCAATTTCAGACTTTGACTATTTTCATTTAAAGATTCCCTTTTGATGGATTTAGTGTTCTGTAGTTGAAAGGGGAAAAATATTTATCAGAAGAATAACCAAACCGTAGACATCTAAATTCATCATCATATTATTAGAACACCATGGCGGTGAGTGTGCAGGATGACAGTACGTCTCCTTCTGTGGGCTTATTAGCATTCAACACAGCCTGGACTTATTTTCTCTCCCTATAGAAAAGCTACAGTAAAACGTTGTGACATTTATAGGAGAACTTAGTGTGATAATATCCTTTGTTTGTCGTGGGCCACGAGCGGCGATCCACTTTGGAGGGGAATTGTGTGTCAATTCCGTCTCACTCCACACATCTGGTGCTGGTATGCGATTCCATCTGAACCTCTGGAATCGAAAAGGGGCTGCGTGGATGACATTGCCAAGACCCAGGGATTACAAAGACGGCCAAATGGAGTGAGAATTCCATTGTTTTCTCTGGACACTCATTATACAAAATCTCTCAACCCTGAAATATTGAGAAGAATAGTGTTGGCGCAGAAAGTGCTGCTGCATCAGATAATGTTGCCGAAAGGCTTGAAAACTAAGTTTGTGTGGCAAAGGTTGTTCAAAATAACAAATCTTCTTTTTTCGTCTTACTTTAGTTGATAACCTCAAATAAATCATTTAAAAAAATGATGAATGAAAAGCGTTTTTGTCACCAAATAAGCGGCGCAAATTCTCCATTTTCATCTAAATTCTTGATTTCTTTCTGATCTGCGAACAGCGGCTGCAGCTGGTCTGATTGCAATTTACTGAGTTACACCAAAGGGCCTTTTATGTGTGTAATATTGTGCTAGAAGGTTTAAAAAAAAACACACATAATCAATTTGGTTTTACAAAATGCATTTTTTTTTAATCAGCTTTGAGATGATGCGGGGCCCAGCTGGGAGGGAGAAGGAGACCAACACAAGCCAAAATAAATGACAGGAACATAACAAAAATAGCTGTCAGAGTATTTCACAGTGCAAAAATCTTTCATAGACACGGCGTCTGCTTGTATTTACATGGCATCAATATACAAAATATACAGAATCTGTCTTCCCCGAAACCCAAAAGATCAATAGTACATTATGTTTAACAGTGTAACAAACCACCGTGATAAAGATAAGATTCATACAAAATAAATAAGACACTTTCAAATTAGGGAAAGGGAAAGCAAACCCTTCCATCATCGTAGGACGATGTCAGTCTCTAACATTGATTGTCTCCGTTTCTTCCTCATGGTTCGCAACAAAAGAGTAAACAAAATATAATATTGCAATAGTTTTTTTTTGTTCAGCAGGAATTAAGAGGAATGTTGAATTACGCTACAAAATGAGAACCAGCTGCTTTCAGGTAGTCGGGCTAATGGGTTTCCCACAGGAATGTGGAAGCTCACGTCCTGTAAAGAGCTGCATCCTCTTAAAACTGGTTTGATATGATTTGATCATTTAATTAGACCAATTCAATGTTGTTGGCTCGCAGTGGTTCACCTCCCTTGTATATTTATTGGGGATTTTCTTTTTTGTATAGCGCTAATATCTGGTTATTGTCAAAGCATAAAGCACCATGTATTTTTAAAATATAGTTGAATATAGATTAATGATGATTAAAAAGCCAATTACAATTGAGTTTAATAAAATACTGTAAAGATCAACCTCAGAGCCTCGTTCTCACTAAATGTGCAGATTGTATCAGCTTCACTCTGCATGGAAAGAACACATTTTAAACTATACTTCATGATAATCCTCTAATGTCCCACACAAATCTTGTTATTCCAGTTGACAATGATGATGAATAGAAATAATCACGTACAACGGCCAGTCATCCAACAGATAATAACATACTAGCCCCCATGTAGAGTGAATCTAGTGAGTCTGTGATCAGAACAAAGCGTCTCATCTCATGTTTAAAATTATTCTAAAAAGTGTGAAAATATTTTTATCTTTTTTTTACTAGCAAAGCCAATGAAAAAACAACGATGAAGTGTTGTATTTTTGGTGCACTGTACATAATTTCTGAGTCAATTCTACACAACACGTCTGTTGTGAAATGCATGTAGAATTTTGTCTTTTTGCTGTGGACGACCACAGCGAATAAAAGCATCTCAACCTATTTTTGCAAACAAAGCCTTCTTGTGGTGTTTTTATCGTTATAAGTTAGCGCGTGGTTCTTTCTGGTACGTTGTCCTGCTGCTGTAAATATCCACAGGAGAAAAAGTATTCCCCCAACAAATACACTATATGCTCTTTTTTGGGTAACGATTACTAGAAAAAATAAATGCACTTATAGAACATTATAGATTTGTTGCCTTTAACAGGAAAAAAAAATATCCCTTCCCTCAAAGATGCACATTCTTTGTGTATTTTAGCACATAAACAAAGAGTCAGCTGGAGGCTTTATTGACAGTATGCTTACGGCTAACAAATGTACCTGGCTGAATTTCAATGAGTGCTAATAAATGTGCAGTTTAGAAGCAAAACCTCTTTTAGCAAAACAAGTGATTTAAAAAAATAGTGATACAAAGCAAGCCATAGATTATGGCCATCGACGCTTAACTACATCATCAAAAATCCTATTGCACATTTGGGATAAAGCAACAACCAAAATGGCACCAGAGTAACATGGAGGTGTTTGGGACAGATAGTAGGTTATCAACATCTGCTGTCTGTGCAGAATTGTGAGCAGGATGTGAACATGTTGACTCTGTGTTTACAGAATGTCATTTTTCACTTTGCTCAGGACGGTTATTCCTGAAAATGCTACCATATTCCTGCATAAACCTGCGCAGATGAAGTAATAGAAAAGTAAAATAAAATGGGGATCGACTAAAGGCCTCTTGTACATGATAAAGGATTATCGTGAATAAAATCTGTGCAGCTTGCACCCTGCAAAGAAAGTGCTTGTTTGTCAGAACCATTGGCACAAATGATAGCATACTTAAGTCGTGTGCGGTGAAACAACACTAGCGGTTGTTCAACATAAAAATACAGTTTTTAATATTAAATGTATTGTGTGCATTTAGCTTCTTTTGGCTTCTGTGTGATTAGAGCGACCGCAAAAAACACAAAGCAGTTGGTGGTGCAGCCGACGATCGCAGGACACACACTTAGTAGTTGGCAAGAATAATAAACAAAATGAAACAAATATTATGTACACAATTCCAGAGCCAAATTGGACCTCTATTGCGATCGTGAGATGAGGTTTGTGGGATTTGTAGATTAAGTGTGTACTCCTCGGTACAGGCGAGGGTTCGGAAGGAATGTTTCTCCTACTTTACCTTAGAAATGATCATCATCACACCATCAAAAAACACCTAACACCGTCCTCACCGCCGCCTTCATCACAGTTATTCCTGCCTCCACTCCGGCACAAGCCTCCGGCACACTGCGAGCGCGCTCACAACAGTTCTTAGCAGCTTCTAGTTTGTGACACACGTCAGAAGCAGCTCTCCTCCCGCGCCACCAGCTCTCGACATCGCAGTTCTCGGGAAAACGAGGCCGCAAGGACGAAGTAAAGTCGATTTAAAGGTCGGCCGTGAAGCTAATCCAATGAGCTCGTCGTACCAGGACCTGCGTCCCGGTGCTTTGGGAAGGGGGGGGGGGATCAGCCACTGAGGTACATCTCCATCTAGCTCTTCGTCGGGCAGCTCCCGCCCCCGCTCCTCATCCTCCCTACTGGCTCAAGCGTACATGTCTCCCAGCTTCAGTGCCACCAGTTCAGAGTCCTCCGCTCGGCGCCCGTTCAAGTGTTCGCTGTTGCAGTCGTGGTGGTACATGAAAGCGGGTTCCTCTGTGATGGATGTGGCTGTGTAGGAGGCGGAGCGCATGGAGCAGTGGTCCTTTCGTCTCTGACCCAACTGGGTTTTGTACTGCATCCACTGCCTCTTCAGCGTGGCTTGCACCTGAAACAAACACACGCGTGTCTTAACACAACTGCTGCAGCATGTGTGCTGCACCGCTCAGGTTTCAGTCCCCTTAAACGGTGAGCAAACGTAAACACACAAGTCACGTTTCTTAGAATGGGGACAGGTCGAGAGGTCAGATCATCACGTTTTAAATTGTCCCCCGCTGTACATTCGTCATCTACAAGCTGCGCACGGGGAGTAAGAGCTAGCAGAACTCTCAATAGTCTTTTGCAGGCATCAAGACAAATATTGACGATCGATCTGCTGCATTCTGATGGAACATCAGGAGAAACAACAGAGTCAACGGGACTCACTTTAGACTTAACAACGAGCTGGTGGAGCCATTCAAAGATTCAAAGATTCAAAGATTTTTATTGTCATTTACACACGCCCTGTGTATTGAAATTCTTGTGCTTGCCTTTCCGGAAAGCCGACCAATTTTAAAATAGAAATACAATATTTACATAAATGTACATGAAATAAAAAAATAAAAATGAGGTAAGGATGAGGCAGAAATGAGGTGAGGAGGAAAAGTGCAAAACTGAGCAGGTTGTAAAAGAAGAAACTTAAATGAAATGAAATGTGTGCAATATAAAGTGAATCCTAACAAGCTAAAGTGTAGACCAGTTGTGGATTAGGTGATAGAGTCCTCTCAGCTGTTGATGGCTCTAATGGCAGTGGGGAAAAAAGAGTTTTTCAGTCTGGTGGTCCTGCATTTGGCACTTCTGTACCTCCTGCCTGAGGGTAGAAGCTTGAACAGTGAATTACTACACTATATCGTTCACATGGCTGATTGTTGGTGGTTTGCCCTTAATTAATGCACTTATTCAATAGAGCACTTTTATTTCCCCGGTAAGATGGTTAACCTTTCAGACGTTCTGTTAAAGTCAGAATGCAGAAAAAGGCCTAAGTGCCTTTTTTTTTAGAGGACTTCAGCTGCTCGTGACTAACGTTACCAGCGCATTTAAAAAGAGAATAAATAATAAAATGACAATATTCTAATTTATTACGCTTGTTGTTCTGGAGTAAATGATACATTCACTGCATCTCTGGACAGAATCCTTTCATGGTTTTCAGACATAAACCAGCAATAACAAGCCTCTTTTTAGTGTTGTTTTTAATTAATGTATGAATTACTTACTTTATTTGGTAATATGCGTCAACTTAAGCGCACCTAAAAACTCAATGGCTAAATCCCATGACTAACTAACGAAGGCTGGCTGTATTTACATCTTTTTAACGAAAAGAATGTTCCCGTTTCACAGAAGGGCTCTCAAAAAATGTTAAAATCTTTCAAATTTCAGTTGATAAATAGATATCAGTTGAAAAATGTAACATTATCTCAGACGGGGACGTTTTGTGGCGTATGAACATGATTCCTGGACGCTGTACGCAGGGGTAATAATTGTGCGTCTGGGTGTTGGGATTTTCTGGCCCAGCCTACAAGCTGATATTGTCGAGGGACGGATCTGGAGCTTTAGGAATAATGTGTTCTTTTTTTTTTGTCAAATAACTGCAGCACCATTGTGGAGGCTGAACGAGTAAATGTTTGACATTTTTCCTTTGAAGCAGTGATTGTTTATCAAGAACCTGAATTACTAAGAAGAGAGAAACCGCAGCAGTGCCATCGTGTTATTGTGTAACACCAAATACTACGGTAATTAATGTTGGGGTATTAATGAACTAATGATGTGAATTGTGACAGTAATTGTTACACTGAGACAAAGGAGCAGAACGGCCCTGCGGCTCGCATGTAGAAGGTCTTGCTTGATGTCACAAAAACAGCACGCAGACTGTTTGTGTCAATGACCTGAGACCACAATGGGACCATTTGGGAAACAAGGCAGGTCTGTGCAGTTTGGCCTTCACACCAATGAACAGATTTGAAACCCGCCCAAGAAACCCGTGTCCTGATTAAGCGAGCTAAATTGGTCATTATACGAGTGAAGCAGGCAAACCCGTTGGTTCCCTTGTGGTGGTTTGTGTTCATTGATCCCTCATCACCCCGAAAGTGGCCTCATCCTTTAAACACATGCTCTACACGTTGTTTCAGCTCCGTTCATTGTTTGCGCGGTTTACGAGTAGGCCGGCGGCGTTCTCTGATCATGTATGAGCTAATACCTGACCTATTTTCCAGGGCCGAAGTCCGCAGCTCGCCGCTCTGTTCCGGACAGTTCATGCAAGGTATTTAAATCGGCCGTCCCTGTCAGTTTATGAATCTCTGCCCCGTCCCTCTCAGACAAACATCCTTGTCCTCCGCGGAGAGTTTCACATGTTATTCTTAACGCATATTAGCTCGAAACAGAGCAAGAGCTGTGCAGAACTCCACGACCTGCAGAACTTCACACCGCCACGGTGACCTGCTAAAAACGTGCAATTGATCCCTGCTGCGGGTCGTATTGTTGGCGCTTTACTTTGCAGCGACCTTTGAAGACGTCCGTCACACAATCGGTCTATGGAGCTGAGCATTAACCCTCGGCCCTTCAGTAATGAAATCTGGCTCGTTTGTTTGGGTTTGATCCAAAGTAACGACGCACGCAGTCGGACAGCTGAGAGGGGTATTTTAAAGAAGAGTCCATTTTCAGCAAGGCTTTGAAATCCTGTTGAGAAAATTCTATTGATGTTGTGTCTTTGTCGACGAAGAGTTTTTGTGACCTTTTGAAAACACAGTAATGTGTGAACTCCCTGACACCGTAGGTAAGCACACTTAGTTAGTACGTGAGAGTAAATGAGGCATGCTCACCTCTCCGTTGAAGAAACAGAATATTGTTGCCACCAGTAATCCCTGAAAAGCAAAAGAAGACAAACAAAAAGCGATATCGTTCAATATTGATTCGATAAGTTGCTGCACAAAAGCGCTGCTTTTTGAAAGTGAAATTAAAGTAAGGGAATGTGGTGAAGCAGTGAAACCCCTCACAAAAGTGAATAAACTGTGAATTTCATTGACCTCCTTCCTGTTGTTTACTTCAGGGCCTAACTGCTAGCTAAATGTAAAGACAACAATGAGGGAAACATATCTAACATGTAAATCTCGAGTCTGACCGGACTGCATCGTTTCCACTTTTATTTCTGACCTTTTATTATTGATTAAGTTGTTACCAGATGTGCAAAATACCTCAACCCTCTTTCCTTTTGAACTCGGCTGCTTTCTGGTATTTAAACAGAACTCCCGCTGAATGCTCGGTACCTGGTAGTGCATGAGTATGTGCATGATGTACTCGTAGACCTCGCCGGCCAGGCGGTTCTCCGGCCTCCAGGGACAAATGACAAACTGTATTCCCAGCAGGGGCACCAGGATCAAAGTGGCTCTCACTGCCTTCATGTACATATTGGACTCTGCCCGGTGAGTGTCTCTCAACTTGGTCACCAACACTCTAATAATATTTAGCAAGAAGAACAGGTTCACCTGCAGAAAGTTAAAAAAACAAACATATTTATTCATTTATTCTGATACTACTAAGAAAATTAACCGACAATATTCTTTTTAGCTGTAAGATCAGAATATTTCTCTGGAACATTGGATAAGCAGACTTACAAGAAGCGCTGCCATTATGGGCCCGTGCACGGCGTACAGCAGATGGGTTTCCACACTCATCCAACAACTACAGAAAGAAAAACACGTCAGTCTGTTCTGTCCGCGGCCCAAAGTACACGTGCACCCGCACACACAAAAAACATAAGGTTCTTCACGCTCTCGCACGCCGACGAGCGCGCGCGTAAACATCTCCTGTTTATTTGCATTTGAGTTTCTGGGACATTTACTCACTTGTCGTCGAAATACTTTTTCCTTGCCACGGCGTGGATGGATGCCGGCACGAGAGGAAAGCCTTGGATGGGAAAAAGATGGTGGCCATGTGAGGCCTCGAGTGAACTCAGGGGGAAATAACACGTCACTTATGCAACGGTAAAAAGTGCGGTCAGTTGTTTTTCAGGACTTTCTCACAAGATAGATTATTCCTTCAGAAACACAGAAAACTCTCTGAAACACATTGGATCGACTTTCCTATTGCAACAGCACGGCTCCGACCTGAAAAACAACACCACATGGGAGAACTTCCTGCAACGGCCCGGTCAAATTTGACATTATGTTTTTAAACAAAATCCATTTGTCTATTTGCAGACACCATTGAGGCGCTGCAGCACATCGTCCACAGATGGACCTGAGCTGCCTCTACAAACACACACACACACACACACACACACACACACACACACGCACACACACACGCGCACATGCGCACACGCACACGCGGGGAACACAGGCCTCAAGGTTGTCCTCCCCGGTTTTATTGACGACCATCCATTTAGCTCCATGGGCTCCTTGTTTGACTGACTGCACCCATTATTCCTGCTTTGAACCAGGTTAAAAACAATACAGCGCTAAGCGACGGGGGGCCACTTTAGCAGGGGGGGCTGTAATATTGCACGACATCGGGTTGGTACATGTCACCTCTGGCTTCTAGATCGTGTTCCGCCTTGTTGACTTGTTTTCAGTGAGCAGAAACTTTATTGAACACACAATAGAATACAACGAACGAATGCAGGTTGGCTCACCCCAGCCCAGGAGGTAGTACCAGTGCAGATGTTGCTCCTCTGCAAACACGGCCACCACGATGAGCGTGTGCAGGTAGATGCCTTCACAGAGCATCCAGAAATAATTGCAGCCAAGCATGTACATGTGTAAGAAGTGCAACACTTTACAGCCAACCTGCAGAGAGAGACAAAACAGGAATCATTTGTTTGAATTGAATAATTTTCATTTTATAAAGACCAAAATGCTCATGACATCAAATCTGGATCCCTGAAAAGGATCCATGTGTGCAAAGTGACACAAATCTACTTTCAGTACACACTGAGCTGTGCTTACAAAGTGCGTGCTGTTGCAGGACAACTTGAACTTCTCGCTCTTGCTCTCCTATTTGCTGGACAGAAGATTGGCGGATTGTGTTTAAAGCATTTTTTTTTTAATTCCCTTTTGATACCGTGGAGCTCATCATTGTTTTTATGTTTTGATAATTCTGCTTACAGATAATTGAGCTATTGTTGACATAATAAATGCATCGTCATTGCAACCGCAAGACTATACAGTCTGACTGTGATGTGGGGAACCATGACAACAAAGGACAGGACAGATTTCAGGGTGAAAACCTCCAATGGCAAGTCAACTGGGAAAGACTGGTTTCATGTTGTCTGCTCGAGCTGTACTGCAAACCTGATTCAAGTTAGAGACAAAATGTCATGTTCTTTGATATTTTTGAAGATCGTTTTAATTATTGTGCCTGCATATGTAGTTATTTTTGGATCTTGAATATTTGTCGGCAGGTCTCTCTGCCAAAAAATATCTAATACTAATGAGGTGCTGAAATCTGTTGTCGTAACGTTCTTGTGGTTTGTGGTACCGCAGCAGAAAGGGAGCGAAAAGGGGACATTCACACAATAGCCGTTTTCCAACCTGACATGAAGAGAAGATTGGAAAAGTAAGGAGATAAATTAGATGCACCTGTGGGCTCGGGGGAAGGAGGAAATCTGCTAACACAATCGGCTCGGAGAGGAACGGAGAATGAGAGCGGCTGAAGAAGGACGTCATTTAAATAAGAATCGGTTTCTGCACACATTACGGTAAATAAAACCTTACGGTAAACAGATTATACAAAACTACGCAGTGCAGCAGGCGATCCGAGGACCGGCTGGTTTCATGATCAGCACCACATCAGCACCACATCAGCACCACATCAGCACCAATCCACGTTGTTGGAGTGGTGCTGATTTCTGGGCGCAACCTACAACAGTACCTTTGTAACAGTATATTTAGAAGAAATCAGGACGCGAGCCACAGTTCTGAGATGGACAGATGCTGGCTTGCTATTAAGTCCGGCTCTCTGGCGTCTTCTTAGCTCGAAAACACACAATGATTATTTACTTCTAAAACTTTTAACCATATTCTTCTCCCTTAATTCCCCACATTTCCTCTTCCACTCGGGGAATCTGCAGACATGGACTCGTATCTGCGTGCAGTGAGCTCTTCCCGTTTTGACTAATGATCTCCTCCAGGCGCACAGCCTGGAGGAGATCATGTGTGCGTGCGTCCACCCGGTGCTGATGGCGCATAACGCTGGACCCGCCGCTCCGATATCGCTGATGCTCATTAACGATCGAAAGCTCCAGGGACCTTTCATGGTTGGAAGTCATTCACACTCTTCACTGATCACTGATCAGCAACTGCTTCAGTTTGGAAGTCAGTCTTCATTTTCACATGCACAGCAGGGTAAGATGACATTGTGGGCATTGTGGTTTGGGTTCACACACCACAGCGGAGGTCAGTGCAAACAGTCACAACTGGTTCTCACTAAAGGTTTGTCGAGAGGCACCGACATTGTTCTGGTTCGCAAATTCAGCTGCATGTGGATGTTTCTCATGTTTCTTGCCTCAGCTTCGGGGGATCCACTCGCCCAAACACTGCTGACTCCGTGTCACCACACCAGAGGCAGAATTAAAAGAGCTTGTAAACTCCAGGAGAAGCAAATCTCCACCACAATCCACCGCTCCTAAATCACCGGGGCAGAAAACGGGCTCATGAGCCGCTGCACATTTCAAAATGTTTCCCAGCAGACCCGCGGGAATCCCCCGGAATCCCAAAACCCAAAGCGGGGCCACGGTGACCAATTGTGTTTTGACATGCAAGTGAGCACATCAGGTCGACGGCGGCGTGTCGGAAAGTGACGGACTTGACAGGAACCTTTTTTTGATGAACGCCAGAGGAGGGGAAAGGGTTTGAAAGCGAGCCGCTGCACGGATGTGCACGTCTGTTGACGCTGATGATGACGGCTGCGTCTCGGGTACGTTTAGAGATGAAATACAACGTGCGAGAGGAAGGCAGTCTCGATGAGCCACGATTGGCGAACGCACAAAAAGAAGAAGCAACAGCAGGACGCGAAATGAAATCCAAATCCAGTCGAAGCTTCCGCTGTCTTCTGGAAGGTTCTGGTATGTTTTCGTGCCAGAGAAGCTCCGTCTGAACACTGGGGTCTGATGGGATTGTATTTGGTGCAAGAAAACTTTTAAAATGCTGCTGTTTCGCCACTTTTATCATCGGAAGTTCTCTTTTTTTGTTTTTTGTTTTTGTTTTTGCACTTCAACATTTTTGGAGGATAAATTCTTAATTTTTAAATACACGTTCAGGAGCTTAAATCGGTTTCATTTTATCGAGTTCTACGTCGCGGAAAAGATGTCATACTTATTTCATTTTTTTTTATAGCTTAAGAAGAAGCAAGTACAGATTAACAGATTTTCTTTGTTTGTTTTTTTTCCAAAAAAAGGATCGGTCCTCGAAAAGTAACACATGAATTTATGTTCAGGTCCGATAGTGAGGGATTCCTACCAGACAGATTTATCATCCCTACCAAAGCAGACCTCGGGGTTTCAAAGAATTCCTATGATGCATTCAGTGTGTCGCCAAAAATCTTGACAGAAGAATGTAGAAGAGAGCAACATCTGTCTGTTGAGTATCTGTGTCGAGTTATGCCACTGTGAGATTTAATCCTATTTACGATGTACTCAAACGCCTGTCGTACAAACTATTTAGACGACACGGCAGGTCTGTTTGAAATGAGCTATCCTTAGCAAATACGTTTTATGAAGTTTATTTGCAGTTTTAACATTGATGTCCCCGAAGCGGGAGGCCCTCACCAATCTCTTACAATGCTAGTACAAAGAATCACATACCCTGGGAACCACGGATGCCTGGGGAGGTTGGAATTAGCTCATTTATTAACAATACATTGGACCAAACAGAACTTTCTCTGAAATATTATACTTCAACATTCATGAAGACCCCTCGGAGGATTTTCCATGTCCCATTACAAATGCCTGAGGAACTAATGGCAGTCCAGTAAACCTCCTTTGTACTATATGTTTTGTGCTAATAGGCAAATATTATAATGAAAAGATGTTAAAACGAGGTGGCGAATACGGTAAACATACCTGCTCTGTGTTAGCGTCGATGTTGTGTGTGTGTCAAACCATGATTCTTAGTCATTGTGAATGGACGTGTGAGAGCGCTAACAGGTAGACACTCGACAGATGCTGCACTCACCGGGTTCCTGGCAACCACTGGAGGATTATTGACCACTGCCACCAGGTAGATGATGGTGAGGGCCGAGTTGAGCACGAAGGAGCAGAACAGGTTCTTGTGGAGGGTGATTCTTTGGCAGCTCAGACTCCTGCGTGAAGAAAAAAAGGCCAGATTTAACGCTCTGTAAAAATATCGAATGGTTCAATACTTGATTATCATCTCAGAATTATTTGTGGTTGGTAAACTAGAAAAGAAAATCAATGAGCTTTTCTCATGATGGGTTATCATACCAAAAATACATAATAGATCCCAAGGGTGACTCCCGTTACACTGATACACAACTACATTACTTGACAATCAAAGTGTAAATATCTGTTCAGAATCTAGCTTAAAGAACTTCCTCTAGCTGAAGGAGTTAAAGTAACATCTTGTTATTGCTTATGGAGAATAAGCAATTCTCTGTTGAGCCGTAAAAACCCCAGAGACTCATCAACATTACATTTCCTCACGCCAGAGGAAAACAACACGTGCAACTTTGCATTTTCCCTGACTTATTCGGAGGCCGTGGATGTCTCGGGTGGAGAAACCTCTTGTTTTTGCCCCAGACATAAAAGGAATTGCAGGAGCTGCTGAATGCTTGTGCATACTGGGTTTTACCCCAAATGGGATGTCGAATCCTAAAGGCAGCGTTTTTGGACTGTCCCACGACCAAACATCTTCAACCGACTGTTTTTCTATGGTAAGCTTGAGTACTTTTAACGGTGTTAGTGCAGAGTTGTAAATAACAGAGTAGTGCAGCTGTGGCACATTGCATACCAGTATAAGCTCCACATCTGGATCTTATAATACAACCTAATCCTCCAATATATCAAGTGTTTTAGCTATAAGTAGGTCATGGTTCAAAGGAAGGAAATATATAAAAGATTTTCTAAGCCAATTACTTGGTTACTTTATAAAGATCTTAATTATCGTGACTTTGAGTTGTTAATGTCCTGCTGAGTTTCTGCACGGCGAGTTAAGAGCTCTCAGTGGGTCATGAGGTTTTGCAATAACGCACCTGCCCTAAACATGGCCGTGAGATTTACGAGTTTGCATAAAACTGTGCAGCAAACTGAGGGTCTCGAAAGAGATCGGTTTTGAAAAACATCTGCGTTTAGGAGGTCAGGCACATATCAAATTTTACAGCTGCAGCGTTCATGGACAACAGCACCTATAAAGAACCTTTTCCAAACACTGTAACAAAACAAAGCCGATTTTTCCCCTTGACTCAATATTCAGGTTTCTTCATAAATATCTGTAGAACTATAAATCGTACTTTATTTCATCAACATCCAGTCTGCCAACCTGGCTTTCTCACTTCCAAACTTCAAAATTCATCAACTGCATATTACACCCTTCCTATATTAATTAGGAGTATCTCCTTTAAACAAGCACTTTGTCCCTTTGGGATTATCCGTCGGATGAACGACCTTAATGAGCAATGCAATAATGTGCACGTTTGTAAAAAAAAACTAAAAGCATTCAATCGACGACATGGCTCCAGTTTTGAATCTTAAATATCCATGGAGTAAATGTGCAGCACCAGGAAACCAACTTGGCATGAAATTAACGACAGTTCAGTTCTGTATAAATTGACACTCAGTGAAGCAGTAGAACTAGTTTCAGGTTTACAGATCTCACTAATTAGCGAAAGTAGCTTAGATGTTAATACTTTTCTCATTACTGATTTCAGTTTTAATTTAATGCAGTGTATTAGTTTAATCAATTTAACTTGCCGCTGAAAGGCTCTTAGAGTGAATAAACAATCAGCCCTCTTGATTACATTATAAAATGTGACATCAACACTGAAAAACGTCCCGTGTTGCTCCAGTGTTTACTGGTGTGGAAAAGGGCAGAAGGGATGTCACTGACTGCACATACGGTCAAGACCAAAGTACTGCCTATCATGAGCGATGCAATAGACTGTAGTGAAAGCCCAACATCATACGTGGGATCCTTTCATAATAGTGCCTGAAACTAAATAGCACTGATTGAGTGAATCACTATCGATGAATAAGAATTAGGACTGTCTGTGTCGGCTCCCATCTTGGTACAACCATCCTGCAGTTTTATTACAATGTTATTACAACATCATCAAACCAGTAACTACTGTTGCAGATACGTTACCAATTAATATGTGTTACCTGAAGTAGAAGAAGATGGCCAAAGAGATGAGCAGGGAGGCTATGGATAAAGCGTGACCTACAATTGCCATGTAAAACAGGATGTACGCCGACTGTAAAGACAAAGACAACATATAGGAACCATGTGGCATCACTACATTATTTGGAAAACAGTACTTGGAAAAAACAAACATTTGACACGTGACACTAAATAAAATGACATTTTACATTGTTACGATGAGATCAACTCTCAATGGGGAAGAAATAAAAACAACAATAATAATCTGCAGTCTGTGACGGTAAAACGACATTAAAAAAAACTCTTTGCAGAATGTTGCTACAACATTACATTACAGGTCATTTAGCTGACGCTTTTATCCAAAGCGACTTACGTTACACTTTAAACCCATGGCTTTTTTTACATTTTGCCCGGGGAGCAATTAGGGGTTAGGTGTCTTGCTCAGGGACACTTCGACTTGAGACATGGGACAGACATGTGGCAGCGCACCCGCTCTACCCCCTGCGCCACGACGACCCCTACAACTACAACAATAATATCAAATCTCAGTTGAAAGCTAAAGCTTTGGTCAGTTCGACTAATTTCTTTGACGGTTCCAGAAGCTGAGAGGTTTCGTCAGCAGAGATCAAGTTTCCTCGAGGGACCATTTTATCGTTATATCATATACGGTCTGGCTGGCGTAGGACTTGCCGCTAGTGGCTGCTGGTGATAAGGAGGCTGTTAATATGTGACGGTGTCAACACCAGGCTGTTTGTAAGGAGACTCCTCCGTCAGGCCTGTGTTTTATGTCAACGACGTTACCCAACAAACAGAAGAGTTATTTTCCGTGTCTAATCTGAGGAGCTCAGATTATCAGATGAATGTGTTTTGAGAAATACAATTTTTGTGTACAAATGTTTAACCGTAATGTAAATAACCGTATTTATGGCCAAAGTGGAACATTTCTTTCCCCTTTCCGCATTTTACCCTTTCTGCACATGCTCCAAATACCAGTGGACGTGTGGAAAAAGGAAAATAATGCTCAAACATACAACTGTGACCAACATGCAGTATATGTATAAAAGCAAGTCACTTTATCTGAAGAGAATTACCTTCAGCTTTGCTTTAGTGTTTTCGTTGCAGAGTGTGTAGTTGGACCAAGTCCTGTTGGTATCTGGGTGCCGAAACCACTGCCCGTCCTCCCCACAGTACTTGGCAGCTTTTTCTAAAAAAAATAGTCACCGTTATGTAATAAATTCATTTTCACCAAATGTTTTCACCTTCACACAGTTGTGTCTGTGTGATCGGGTCCAGTTGGCCCTGGTGAATAATTCATTTTCCATATTCATTTTTCTTTAAAAAAAAAAAAAAGCAGTCAATAAAGCCAGATTCATCATTTACATCTTTAATAAAGAGCCACTCTTGAGTCTTTCTGCTCACCTGTCGGGTCGAAATCGACAAAATAGTTGGGGCAGTTCTGAGAGGTGTAAATTCCCGCCGGGGTGTCGTCCCAGCAGAGCCAGCCGTCCCAGTTACGACTGCAGTGCAACCCTGCGATAATGCCACACGCAGCAGGTCAAACACTTCCATCGTTTGGCCCGTGACGGCTTGCGGTGGATAACACCGTTACCTGATTTGTTGTAAGGGACGTCCCGATTCATTTTCTCAAAGCATTTGTACTGGCTGTCAAGGATTTTCTTGCTCACGATCTCCTGTTGCTCTGGGTTACCCGCCGGGCCGACCGTGGCCTCCTCGGCCGACTCTACTTCGGTGTCCCCCGAGAGCTGCGTGGCTGCCTTCATTCGACCCACACACACACACGCACACACACACACGCACACACACACACACACACACACACACGCACACACACGCGCGCAGGTTACGTCATAATCAGTCAGGGTTGAACAACGAGCGGTGGGACTGAGGGCGAAAAAGAACGACGTGCAATCCATTCGTTTTGGTTGGCTGGGAAAGAAACGACGAAATGAACCATGCGGGTGCTGATGTCGGCGTTTTCTATGATTCTACATTAACACGGCAAATCACATCAAACTTGTATTGCTCATTTCGCTTGTTGAACACTGTATTATTATTGAACTCATCCCATTTGAAATCACTTTGGTTTTAATGACATTATTAATACAATTTAATTAATACAAGTGTATTTCCAGCCTTTTACCTCGTTAGTAGCGTTTGTCTGGCTGACCCTGTGGGATAATTAGGCTCACGATAGCTTTAATCTGCCTTTGTATGACGGTGTCACCAACTTACAGACTGTACAATAAATCCTGCATAGTTATTAGAGAACATCAGGACACGTTACCTTCGACCTCTCCTCGGTGTTGCCAGCACAGAGTGTATAATTAGTCCAAGTCTTATTGCTCTCTGGATGTTGGAACCACTGCCCGTTTTCGCCACAGTACTTAGTGGCCTTTTCTAAAAGAGAAGAATTATGTCGTCGATTAGAAATCCTCTAAATTCCCACAACTGTGTAGGTGTGAGCCGCTGTGTTCCCGTAGGATCATCAATCCTCACAGCAATTTTAAAATCAATCTTCTCTAAATACAAGATGATCATTTACAATTAAATTAAAAACTAAATCAGCAGACCTCTAATACGGTAGCTAAATACTTGGGAGAAGCTGCTCACCCATGGGGTCAAAGTTGAACAGATGATCTGGACAGTTTTGGGAGGCCAAGGTTCCCGCCGGAGTGTCGTTCCAGCACAGCCAGCCGTCCCAGTTACGACCGCAGTGCCGCTCTGCAACGTCAACAAAGCCCCAGAATCAGGATGGCGAATGTTCTTCATTCTGTCCTCCTACTTCTCTGACGGATTCACGCGGTACGTTTTGGTAGATGGTGTCAGTACCTGATTTGTTAAAAGGTGGGTCTCGAATCATCTTCTGGTGGCAAGAGTGCTCATTCTCAAGCATTTGCAGTTTCTGCAAACAAAAAACAAATATTGTAATATGCATAAATTAAATTAACAGTTTGATTCAAATATTCATCACTGATAATTCCTTGTAACCCACAGAGCGGCGGGTCAAACTGAACGAAAGAAAATGTTTAAATGCGGGTTCCTTTGAAAAGGATGGTCTTCTGATACAGGAGACAACTGTTCACACAACAATAGGTTGTAGTGCAAAATCGGATCATTTTAGAAAGAAGTGATGAACTGTTTTAGATCAACAATAGACGGAGGTGTTATACAAAAGGATGATTCCTCAACAGCTTTTTTGGGAGTAACACTAGTTTATGCAGCAGATCGTTTGAGTTTTGCCATGTGACTCACTTTAGTAGCTGCACTTCTAGTTTGGAATAAATGGATATGATGTTGTGCCCTAAAACTACTTTGTACCATTCTAATGGATAAAATATGAATGCCCCCATCTCGTGCCTTAAGTACGAACCTTTACATGTTGTCTGGCTGACCCACTGAAATCACAAAACCCAAAATCACCCTGCATATGTTCTTAGCATTGGAATCCATGCACCAGGCATTATTCAACCTACATTCACGTGGTTTAATACCTGATGGGAAGTTTACGTGATCAGGAACATCTTACCCCCCGTCTCTTCTCATGGATGGTCGTGCAGAGTGTATAGTTGGTCCAGATTTGAAGGGACACTGGGTGACGAAACCACTCACCATCTTCTTCACAGTACTTGGTCGCCTTCTCTGTGAACAGCAGTTGTGCGATTAAATCCAGGCACTTCAAACACAGTCAAAAAAGGAATAAAGGGTTGAATTGGTCAGGCGAGGGTTGATAGGAAATAAGCAGAGCTCACCTGTGGGGTCAAAGTCACCAAAATAATTGGGGCAGCTTTTGGAGGCGTTGGTTCCCGCTGGCGTGTCGTCCCAGCAGAGCCACCCGTCCCAGTTACGACTGCAGAACAGCCCTGTGACAGTAGAGGCCAAGCTTTTAACTCTCGTCGTGCACATGTCACGTTGATCAGTAGAGTCAAAGCATCCGGTGGTGGATCAAAGTCACTCACCAGTGTGAGACGATTTGTTATAAGGTGGATCTTGCCTCATTTTTTCAGAGCATTTATTTTCATTCTCACGGATCATTTTATCCACAACACCATCGGTTTCTGCATTAACCCCGGTGACCCCGGTGGCCGGCTTCAAGTAATAGGGAACTTCCGTCTAGGAATGAATGAAAGACAGTGTGAAAATGAGTATACAGACGGGTGCCACTTGCTCCATCTTTTTCTCACGTTTCTGAAGGGGAAAAGTAAGTAACCAAATACCTCTAGTTGGTTCTTTGAAGCCGGTTGACAAGTGGACCCAATCTGAACCCAGTTACCCAATTCGGCACAATATTTGGTCACTTTCTCTGTAAAGAACAACACAACATGCTTTAAAATCCTGAAAGCTCCAAATATCAAAGTACTCATAAGCACATTATTGCTTCCATTCGACTGTTCTTTCTCCGTTTGTTTTTCAGCATTATCCAAACGCAAAAACTGGGACCTAAATTATTAGCATTACCGAACAACTGTGATTTATTTAACTTGGCCTACATTATCACAACACTATGTCAAACAGAAAATACCCTACTTGGAGACATCTTCTGGTTCTCAACAGCAAGGTTTGAAACCACATGCAGTGCAGATCCATGACTCGGGCTAAGACATCAGCATCCGTAACCCGACTGCCTAGTCTTCACCAAACACCTCGTCAACTGTTCGGCATCCACATCCAACTGCACGTCTCCCCCTGAAGCCTCATATCAGCGGCATTTGCTTTCAAATAAGGAGCCATAAGAGGACGGCTAACGTCAGAGGCAGTTTGGGGAATATCCATAATGAGCCGTGTCTTACATGAACACCTGCTCTCACTTTTCATGCATATTCCCTCTCCCAATCCATCTCTCTGGCTCTGACTTCTCCTTGAAAGACTCTTTTCTTTTCCTTCTCTTTTTGTCTCCATATACCCTTTAGCTCATCTCTGTCCTCTCCCTTAACCCCCCCCCCCTTCCCCAGTCCCCACTCCATCACATTGCATCTCCTAAATCAGAAATGACTCGACTCTGGATCGCTTCAATCAGACGTGATTGAGCCCAATTCACAATGCAAAAACTGCTCAATATAAATGCAATAAAAATACATGTCTGTTTTTTATTCAGACTGGTTGGTTAAAGACACCGATTTGCCTCGCATCTGGTTCATGAATGTCTTGTTCTGGCCGTCTTTCGCACTTACTGCGATGCAGCTCTGTTTTGAGTTAAATGCTACGGTTAGCTTGCTAGCATGCGGACAAAGATTCAAACACCCCAAAATGTAAGAATCTGAGCAGCAACACAATTTCTTGAAGAACTAGACCCTCCTTGATGTACACATTTCATTTGTTACTAGTCGACTTGTATTCACACAGCTGAGCAATGAGCCAGTGCATGCGAAGGATGTTTACAACAACTAATGCCAATCACAGCGTAATAACATTTTAAAACCGTATAAACATGTGATTTTACTGTATTATGAGTTGATACATCCTCAAAACCATCTCTGACCTGTCCGTAACATGTGAAATACAAAGAAACTCCTCCTGGCTCCCTGAAGCCCTATGATGGCCCAGTAGGCCTTTCTCTATCACACCATGAACCTTGATCTCCCTCATACAAACAGAAGATTGGATCTTTTTCTCTTCTTCCTGCTGAGCTGGAATTAAAAACGTATGGGATCTTGTTGTTGTGCGTCTGTGTGAGAAGGGTTCATTTTTCTTACCGGTCGAGTCCCGGTCAGGGTGATCTGGACAGTTTTGTGTTACAGATGTCCCAGCTGGGGTCTCATCCCAGCACAATAAACCATCCCACATGCGTCCACAGAAGGTACCTTGGAAAGAAAATGTAACACTACCATCACCTTGAAACAACGACATCAACCACATTCTGCTCCAAAATCCACCACCTCACAACATCATTGCGCCCGTGATGCTCTTCTAAAGGTAATCCATTTGGCATCCATTTGGCCTCGAAACGAGCCGGCCCTCTCACCGGTTCTGTTGTCTCGGAAGTCTTTTTGGGACGGCCGAAGACAATCGTATTGACCCTCTCTCGGCGTCACACCGTGTCCAGTTGTCCCTGTGTGTCCAGGCATGAGTGATGGATGTGAGAGTGACTCGGGGCCTCCCGCCACCCGGTGCTGTGGAGACGAGGGGGGAGGAAAACCTGTTTGCATTGACTAGAAACACGGCAGCGTGGACAGTGTACACTTGTTGTTGAGTCGACTTTTACTTCACTGCCAAAAATGAGCATACGTCTTGGATGAAGATCATACAGAATTTTGTAATACTTCACAGTTTCGTCATGCTAAGATAAAGGCTCCCTAACGCAAGAATAAGGAATATGAAATGGAGGAATAAGCATGCAGGGTTTTTGAAGCCCCTTCAAAGCTGATCTGATGAGGATTTTATTCCGCTTTGAAATTATAGTCTCTCGCTGTTCGTGTCATCCATCAAAGTGTGTTTTGGAGCTCACAAAAGAATTTAAGCAGCCTATTTCCTCAAAAAGTGAATCCTATCAGGGCTCTATTGTTTATACTTGGAGGTAGCATTAGCGGTGAAGAAGCCAGGAGAGGGAAATGCAGATTTTGATAATGCTCAATGAAGGATAAAAGAGCCCCTTTGTGTAAGACTGGTCTCCTACATTATTTTGGGCTGAAACTTAAGACTCAGTGTATAAGGCTCATTTGCTTGCATTTAGTAAATCATTTTAGGGATGTTAATACTTTTTCCGGGAGAATGTATCTGCATGCTTCCTCAAAACTGAGATGCAAACCTCCTCTCTGCGTCACTTCGACCAAAAATACAACTCTTACCTGTCTGACAAACAATTGTAAAAGGCAAAAAAAAACACCGTAACAAAACAATGGGGAGAATGCTGATGTCCCATGTAGCAGTTTAGCAGCCGTACATATGATGTCACTCCAAACATTGAAGTAAATGACGTCATACATACGACCACCAGGCCACCACCAGTATCGACAGACGAGAAAAAAGATGCCAAGGCTTGGTTCCTCAAATTATAATATCTTCCCGATTCAATGGCAAGAGCATTAAAAAAAGAAGAAAGCCCAGACTCATACAGGAGAAGAGTGTAGATACATCATGTTGACGATAGATAGCACTTCATATTTGGTTGGAACAAACCACCGCCGGCGATACATTTCATGAAAAGAGACGTACATATATACATAAATTGTAAAATGTGATGAATATTACCCAGAGACTTTTATTTTGAAGGGTACTAATGTGGAGTTAAATCTCCAACGTGGCCATGTTTTTTGGTTCAACAGTAATTATAATGTGTGTACTTTGGCGAGTTTCTGCTTCATTTGTTCCAGACTTCACTCTAGTTCCTGTTGGTGTTTTTAAATGTGTAAACATCAGCCATTATCCTTTAGCGAGAGCCTGTGAATGCTTTGTTCCTTTGTAGGACGTTATGATGGTAGAACTGGTAGAAGGAAGTGTTGTGCACAATACATCACAATGCAGAATTAAAATGTTCAATGATGTATATACCATTTTAATGTTGTGTCTTTATCCAAAACGACAAGTTCAAATGCAAGCAAGACACGGTAGACTGTACATCATATGCATAAAGGGAAAATATATAAAACATGCAGAAACGTGCAGCCGTGGATCACATTCTCTTCTTTGGCTCAGTAATAAGAGGAGATAACTTTAAACTTTAATTATCAATTATGGTGAGTAAAAATTAATCATGAGATTTTTTCTGAGAAAAGAAAACCACTAGACCAAATCATATTACATGTCCACTTAATGAAAATAGAATATTATGTTCAAACACATTTGTGCAGCATACATAATGGGTAGAAAGAGAAGGGAAAGTTCACCTTGCAGCTTCCTTTAATTTAAAAATTGCCAGCTTACCACCAGGAGAAACCAAAGCATCCAAAGTGAGTCTGCTAACTTCATATCTTCTTCTCACGGGCAAATCTCTAGAGAGACAGAGAGAGAGAGAAGACAACAACAAGTCACAACTGAACAAACCAATGAATGTTTCGTATCAAGATTATGGCCTCAGGAGAAAACAGGAAGCATTCATTTGAAATGCAAAACACTGTCTGAGTGACAGAGAGAAAGTGCACCGAGTGCATGTGAGATTCAAATTGACTGCAGCTCTATTTGCTTTGGCTTTTCAGAGTACATGTTGTAAGGCTGCGTGGTCCACACCACGCAGCACCCCGGGGGAGCTGATATTTTAACAGATAGCCATGCATGAGCAGGTCCAATAAATCACTGTGAAAGGTTAGCAGGAGTGATTGCATTGACTTTGGCGATCTGATACACACTGATGAGGTCAGCTGATTGACATGAGCATGAAAAATGAACCTTTAAATGAAGAGATTTAAGGCTAACATTGTTGATTTCTGACCCCCAATTGTTTATTCCTCATTTGTAATCAATGATGAATACACAAATAGTATGGTTATTTATGGTGCGACCTGAGACTCTTTTTTAAATCTACTCTCAGAATAAGACCACTTTTAATTATCTGATCCAGGCCCAGAAATAGGCCTACTTTCTTCTCCATTATGCATACAAGTAAAGCTAAAACATGTCCGCTAGCAGTTAATTGACCATTAATGAATCACCTTCTATTTTGAATTGATTTATTATTTATGTATCTTGGGTCCCTGCTTAGTACACTGGTTAAATGACCAAACACGTAATCTGAGGACATAACCTTGGTTGTTTAGTGTTTAGTTTAGTGTCACTATTTCTGTAGATTCATTGTTTGACCGCTTCATTTAACCAATCATAAGCAATTAAGTGCAGTAGGCTGCTGCAAAGAAAATACAATGAAGCAACGTGGGATTCGCTGTGTTGTTTACGGACACTGCGACGTGTGGACGGGAGGAGCCGAGAGGAAAGCACCAACCTTTCCATCAGATGACAACCGTTCGATCCGTGAGTCACAATCGCCCTGCAGGCCTCCTGTCAGTATTCACTCTCGGTGCTTAAGGTGTCAAAGGCTTTCGACTAAAATAGCCCGACCCGGATGTATCGACAGATGAATTGTTTCAGCTGAAAGAGAAAATAAACGGAGGGCCGTGGAGGAGGAGAACGGATCTATAGAAAGAAAGGATCTCCGTCGTGCCAAGGCAGAGACCCCCCACGAGTCAGTTAATAGTGAGTCACCTCTGGGTGTGAATTAGCATGTGATTTGTCTATATAATAACTGGAAACGGGTAGAAACAGCTATGCAGACTATTTCCAAAGGTACAAAAAAAACAGCCAACCTCACCTCAGGATCACAACAACAATAATACACATTAGAAAACAGTCATATGAATACACTTGGAAGTCACTGATACTCGTACGTCCTTTAATTCTGACTTTTGAAAGGTCATTTTATTTCATTTACATTATGGGAGTGGTGTCTGTGTGGTTCAATTCAATTAATTCCATTACCTATACCCAGTCTTACGTATTTACAGTCTGTACCTCATCCCAAAACACTCACATTCACACAGGAAAAACCTTCCCAAAAAAAGAAAAAAGATGGTTGGATCGGGAAGTGCGGCAAAGTCCATCAATAATAAATCTGCCGACAGTGAATTTCACACTTGGATGTCTCAGCGGCACATTTATATTTAACTTACAGCGAGGGGAGGTTTGGCGTCTTTCTACTGTGTCTTTTTGTCGTAGCCATTAGCTCTTCATACATCTCTAAACAGTCCCCGCAGCATTTAGCGGCCCATTAGGTCCAGTGTGATATGATCTCAGAGGCCTGGAGCATGTGTTTCTCACTGAAGAGACAAAAGCCCACACGTTGGAGACAAGGAAAAGCACTCTAACGGAGTGAGCGCAAAGCACATGGAATACATGCAAAGCGCCGCGACCGTCTCCAGGAATACCAAGTCAAAAGTCAACCCGTTAAAGCGGGGATTTGAATCTGCTTCCGTAACATTGATTTCTGCTCAGATTCCCAACCACGTTTATGTCCCGTGGTGACTGTCATGAAAGCAGAGCAACCGTGGGAGGAATGCTTAAAAAAAGGGTGCAGTCAAAGGTTTTACTCTTGAATGTGTGACCTTGAAAAGACGTTGATTTACTTTGGAATGAACTTTATAATTTTCCATAGAGTTCTATACTTTACAAAGATACTCAGTCATGTCTGGATGACATTCAAACTTAACACATTTGTATCTCTTTGTATGTTCCACCTACTGTCTGTATCTGTTAAATAAATTCTCATTAACAGTCAACCCCCGATAACAACCGTTTAAATCACGAGTCTAATACAAATCTGTACCTTCCTTTGTAGAAAGCTTTTATTTTAATGACAGAAGAACTGTTTGCCCCGGGGCTTTCTTTTATTTTTCCCAGAAACTCTACACAATCCGAATCAAAGTGTCCCGATTTGATTGATTTTATGAGTTTGGAGGGAGGCGCTTCTCTCTCCCCCCCATCTCTCTTTACCCACTTGTTTGAGCTCCTCGTCGCTTCATCCTTTCCCCTCCCTCTCTTTTACCCGTCATTCCATCCCTCTGTCAGGAGACACAGCCGGCCGCCTCTTTCCCTTCCTGCTGCAGTGAGCGGTCACTGGCACAGCAACAACACAGATCCGGGCTGTCGTCGCGAGTGATGGAGGAAGAAGCGGCTCGATCTGAAGCCTCTGTCTCGCCACTTTGGAGCCCATCGCTCAGTCTGAAGGGAAGAGCCACACGAAACGTGATTTGGCGTCCTGTTCGTGGGGCCGCGACAAATGAGCCGTGTTACAATCCGAGCTGGTGGGGATTAGTTTGACGAATGGACGGATTGTTGCATAAGTCTCGTGTGAATAGGACAGTATTTTCAGCGATCTACAAGTTATATTCAATCTCTGTCCTCAGATACTGTGTTTTACCAACTCTACAACAACACATCCGCAATCACGCGTCCCGTCAGGCGATGTAACGGACAAGGAATGTTTAAAGAGAGGCATGAGGCATATGGTGCATATGCACTCAATTTACACTTTTTATTATACCAATAATACAATTATTATAATTGCAAACATATGTAAGTAATATAATATTATAAGTAACGTCCACCAATATTTTGAACATTTGTGGATATTTCCAATCCCCTTGTCTAAAATAAATTATTGAGCCAATGCCCAAAAAAAGATACGGAGGCTCATGGCCACTTAAATTGAATCAGTTCATCCTTTAGTGGACATTGGTGCATGATGATGAGATGTTGTGTTCTCCAGACTCGGAATGACGTGAGATCACAAACACCTCTTTGCCTCCAAAATATATATAATGTAATAATCTGAACAAATTCCCTGCCAGCAGTTTCTGGGACATCGTGTTCACGTGAATGGATCGGACGGATACTCGTACATCCTTAAAAAGTAATGCCTCCTGCCACAGGCATAGAAAGACGCTCATTGTGATAAAGTACCATTCAGAGAGGGAAGACTCCGGAGAGCCTTACATTGACGAGCTTGTGTAGACTAATCAGTGAGTTTTAACATTTGCAGCGAGAACTAGCATGTTCCAAGAGAATCCTAGCATGTATTTCCTTCCCCGCCTCCAAACATTTCCCAGTTTTCTCTGCATTCTCATTTACCCCCGGGCCTCTTGTCTTTTCCACCTTTATGTATCTCCTGCTGTTTTAATCTATTTTCCTTCTCACCTTATTTCTCGCTCACCCTGTCTTCCTACTTCTCAAGCTCAGCCGCCCCCCCTCCGGCCTTCACTTTTCACCCCTTTCTAGCTACAAACATCTTTTTTTTTTTTACTTTTCTGACCATCTGAGCAGATACAAGAGATTGAATTACATAACAAAATGCATCATAACAGAAAATTAGGCCACTTTCGGTGGATCGGAGGCCTCACTTTAAAATGCATAAGGCTCGTTAGTAGTACAAATAGTCATAGGTGGTCACACAGCTAAAAGCCCCCCGCCGATAGGAAAAAAATAATGGAGCTTGTTTAGCTTTGTCAACTTATGCCAGCGTAAACAAATTTTCCCTGTTTTTTTACCGAGTAAGGTAACAATTACTTTTTGATTTCATTCCACTGGATGTTGAATTGCTTCAGTGATTTAGCTTGAGCTCTTATCAGACCTCGATCAAGTGCTCATGAAGCGGCCGCTCGGTCGATTACTTGGCAACGACTCCACACCTGAACCGAGCGGCGAGACTCGTAGTCCATCAATCAATGTGGTTTTTTTTTTCTTTCGCTAATGGTTTTGATATGATGAAATGAATTGGATATTCATGCCGTCTCTGAGCCCTAAACAATAGCGGCGGATTGCTCACTTGTGAATGCAGGCTGCGCACCAAAAAGAGGTTTGCCTGCAGTGAAGGATTGTTGAAGCCTGACCGAAGCGATTATGACAAGGAAATTCATCTCCGAGATGAGCAAACGAATTAAGACGCATCGGAATACGCAAAGCCTTCGCCGTCTGGGTTGATTGGACCGTCGTCACCTCGAGCATGACGCGTATTTACCAACTGGCACTTTGTGCATTCTTCAACCGTTCCATTCTCCAAATTCTGCGCAATGATTACCCCCTCAAGTGGAATTGAGTGTTTATCTGAAGTTGTGCTGGAGGACACCAGCTCACACGCCCCTTTATTAAAAGCTCTTCCCCTCAAAGAGACGTTTAGTGCCTCGGCTCCCCCACATTGCCTGTTGTTCCCCTCTTGAAGGGACGTTGAGTGTGTTCCAGCTGTTTAAGAAAAAGAAGCCTCCCGGCTCCGTGTAAACAGCTGATTAATACCTGCATCGCCACGACGTCCCACACACTTCCTCTGCTGGAACAAGAAGTGCAACTAGACGCCGGTGGGTATCATATCGTCATAGTCTAGACTTCATCCAGATACAGGCCTCGTTATTCTTCCGACTGGCACGGACGCCCTTCGAGTGCTTTGGAGAAACATCATGATGTTAAATGGTGTTAGTCAGTGTTTGCCGCGCAGACTGATGGGAGTCGTCTAACCGTTTCCTTCTCTCTCCGCTTGTGACCGCACGTGACCGGTTGGACTCAAACAGCTAGTGATTCAACTGCAGTTGGCTGCCCTTCGTGTGCCGTCAATGCATCTCAGGATAACCCTTTTGTATTTTGATGTTGGGTAACATTCAAATGTTTTGCCCATTTCTGCAACATCCGTAAATGAGTTTGAATTGGGCATCGTGGTGGTTTTAGCAACCTGATCATTAGCTAGTTGTATTGTTTACTATATATCGCCTGCTATGAATTCAACATATTGTGCATCACTCTCTCATTCTGTGCTCTTTGGCTTCTAAGGCGCTTTAAACACAGGGACGCAGCTCTCGTCGGCTTTGGAGGATAAGACTTAAAGGAACACAGGTTTTACACATGGGGTTCAGTTTATTGCTCATCCTGACAGTACCATCAGCTGCTGATTTACACTTACGCTGTATGAACACAAGGTATTGGGTTTCTGGTCCAAAGGGATATGCATTAAAGGAAATGTATCCAAGTCCAATCCATACTTACAAAATACCAAAATAACCCAAAATACAGGATCTCTTGGCATTTGTTGCTCCGCATTACTTTTATCTTGCATTGCTGCTGCTAATTTTATTTCACGATTGAGTAAAATGATATTCTCATTTCAAAAAATGTTTAAAAACCCCCCTCAAAAGTACCTTCCTTCCAAACATTTTTTTACTCCATTTTTGGCAACAGCCAAACTGCATCACAATCACCTGCTTGAGAAATCAAAGCAGGTGATTGTGATGCAAATCTGCCAATGAACAGAACTACATCATTAAAGAGCACAATAGCCAGCAGATGTTAAAAAGTGTCGGCCATGCAACCAGCCTGGCAAACAAAAGAAAGACAATGGTGTGATTGCTGCTTTCAATGCTTCAGCGGATTTGCATGCAGTTGATTCATTTGAGCTGATGTCATTCGTAGGGTAACTTCTGAATTGGTGTTTAGTTAGAGACCTGGTTTCATGCCAATGTGTTCGTAACAATGAGCAATTTTGAGGACAGCTGTTCCTTTCATTATAATGGCAATGTCAATTTACAAGGTTTCATACTTTTCAAATGGGAATTTGTACAAGCAATAAAGACAGTCCAGCACTATAAAATGCATATTCTAAGAGCATTAGTGTATCATGCTTTCTAGTTCAAGATGATGTAAAAATCGAACATGGATGCAGTTTAGACTGTCACTAAACATATTTCCAATAAGAACAGAGAGCATTCAGGTTAGTTTCCAGGCTTATTCAATATATCCACTCAGCTTAATGTCCTGAATAACATTGTATCCCCCTGATATCAGAAAGAAAGGAGTCTGTTTACCAGTCTCTGCTTTGTTGTGTCAAAGAAGCAGCCTCCTCCCTGACATTGACATACGTTTTTGTTTGCTTCCTGAGCTGATTAGGTTGCTTTTGGCCTTTCAGAAGCACAGTGGAGAGCGTCAGGTGCTAAAAGACATCTTCCACTGAACGGAGGGGCACTTTCAGGGCATCAGTCCTTTCATCCGGGACACTTTCCTTTCCCAAGCCTCTTCATTTCCTCTTGACTTTCCACTGAGAGGACATCTCATCTGATGACTAACCAATGACATTTGTTTTTTTTGTCTCGTGGCATAAGAGCAGGGAGCAGAGGACAGATGGCAAGCGCCATATGACCTCTCTTAGGTTTGTTTCAGCTCGCAAAACACCTCAAACTCAATCCTCGAAAACATTTTGATACACTGAACATTTTTGGAAGTATGTTTAACCATGTTGTGGTCAAATGAAAAAAGATATAATCTGTCGTGCATGTGTTTATAAAAGAGATTTATAGGAGCTGGTAGGTGAATTGTTGCACGAGCACTTTGAATAGCCTTCTTGTTGAAATGTACTGTATATTTGGATAGAGTCTGAATAGCTGCTTTAATTCAAGGTGGTATAGATCCTCCCTCTAGATAACAGTATGTACATTTATTCCCCACAATGTCTTAAATACAAAGGTATTCTGGGATAACTGAGATGTCTATCAACATGTATACTGACTAGAATTAAATTAAATTCTGTTAATGTTCAGGAGATGCTTTATATTTTGCAATATTACACCCCCCCTTCCCATTGCGGACATTACAATCCCACGTCTGGCTTTGCAAGTCGAGCTCTCTGAAGCTCCTTTCCATCAGCATCCTTAACGCTGAAAAGGATCAAAAGGCAACTGTGAGTGCAGAGACCTGAATGGAAGAAGAATGGAAATGATGTACAATAAAGAGCATAAAAACTAAACAGAAGAGATGCTACAAATCAAAAATAAAAGATAAGCCCCTCTGGATCAAGAGGTAATAAATCTGCTGGGATGGGATCAGAGGCCCCGAGAGCAGAGATCAAACTGTATCATGCTACTCAATCTCACGCTCAAACCAGACAGTTCAAAGAGCATCTCATTCGGATGGAAAATGATCAGCATGTATCGGAACAACTGAATATTCTGGGAAGTGAATGGAGAAACCATTCTTGGCCATAAATCCGGCTAGGTGGGAGGGAGCATGACAGAAATAGCTTTGTGTCAGCAGGCGCCGTAAAAACACATGGGAGACTCACAGCGTAAAGTGGAGGTACTCCGACATGATCCAATAAGACGCATGCACTGAAAATGGATACAACATAATTCGATGTTCTGTTTTTTTTTTCAAACACGTTTCCCTTGTAGGAAAATCATTTGTAGCTATGAACTTTTTCCATGAAAACCCAGGAAGCATTTCCTTTCGTTCAACCTCCACGCAAAACATCTGCTGTACTATAAATATGTGTATTACTGATACTCTGTGCCTGCAGGGAAACAATCCATGATGCCCCATGCGTCCACAGAAAATGGGCTGTGAGGAGAAAGTAACTGCACGGAAATACAAGTCAAATACGAAATAATACACTGAAACCAAATACCTAATCTCGCCCGTCTTCTAGTGACTGATGCACAGTGGTCTATTTGGCGTAAACCAGTAAGAGTAAAGCAGCAGAAGAATAAAAGAAGCATCATCAAGCATTTCTTCCTCCGGCTGTGTGACACGGGACATACAAATATGTATATTGATTTAATATCGAATGACTCATCTGACTATAAGTGTTTTTTATTCTATTTTAATGTTTATTTTTTGCTATTATTATCATTTATTCCTATGAAATGTACCTGTTCCGCACCACTCATAATTTCTTTGCTGATGACAAAGCAATATTTCCTACTAAAATTAAGCACAAGACATGATAATCAAATTGCTTTCAGTCAAAATCAAGATGGAAAAAGTAATCTCTAAGAGTTTGTGGTACTGCATGAAAAAATGAATACTTGCTACCAAAACCAAAAAATAATTTGTAACAAATGAATTACTTTCCTTTCTGCTTCGACCTGGAACTCTGATTGTTTTTTTAATCGATTTAAATGATTCCATCCTGCTCATATTAATGAATAGAAAGCGTCACTGAGTTGTCTTCTTGAGCAGAAAAGAGGGGGGAATAACCACTTAGGAATTGGGAATTAATAATTAATCGTTCAGCATTTCAACATAATTTGCAGGGACAAAAAAAACATAATGTGCTGCTTGCTGCGCGGTTTCAAGACAGAACAGCAAAAGGAGGATGCTTCTCCTTCTACGTATTATTCAGACAGAAGACTACTACCCGAGTCTCACACACACACACACACACACACACACACACACACACACACACACACACACACACACTTTTAACAAGCTATTCAACTGAACATAATGGCTCCCATAATAACAAGCATTTCAGTTAGATGTTTCCAACTTGTCATACAGAACGTCTTCACCTGTCAGGTGAAGGAACGCAGTAAAAACTCCAAATGCCTTAAAACTGCTGAACGTCTTCAGAAAAGGTTAAAAAAAACCTTTGATTGGGGGCAGCAGACAACGACAGGCATGCGAGCTACTGCCTCGGCAGAATATCCTGGAATGAAAGCGAGCACAGTTGATTGGCTCTATAACGTTGATTAAATGTGCATCGTGAACATTACAATCTAGCTAACGAACTATTTTCCCGTTGCATTAGTCGTCCTGATCCACCAGCGGCTGCTGCTTCTAAATTTAATGTAAGATTGGGAGGGTGGGTTAATTTCCCTCTCACGCTGTGATTGGTCATTCCCCGGCACCTGCTGTATAGTACAAACCACATTAAACTGGGTTTGGCAGAGAGAGGATTATTGACTGCAGTTCAGGGCAGAGGGAGATAGCAGAACTATATTACATGTGCAAGTAGCCGACTCATCAGCGCTCCAACGCGCATTTCACTGCACAAAATTCATTTGAATGGATTGATTCCCAGAGATAAAGCCTGCGACACAGATATTTAGCCAATTATTCAAGATGTATCCATGAATCACAACGCTCCCGTTCTCAAGCCTTTACACGGACTTCCTGTAGAACAAAGAATTGACTTCAAATGCTGCGGTTGGTTTAAAAAGGACTGAATGGTTTAGGGCCAAAGTACATTTCCGATCTGCTGATACCATACGAACCGCCACGAGCCCTCAGGTCGTCTGGGACGGGTCGACTCTCTGGCCCCAGAGCTAAAACTAAACGTAGAGAAGCAGCGTTCAGTTTTTCTGCTCCACATTTCTGGAACAAAGTCCCAGAAAGTTGCAGGTCTGCTGAGTCCCTCGTCTCCTTTAAATCCAGATTAAAGACCTTTGTGTTTGCTGCTGCCTCTAATTCACCATTTCTGATTTTCAGAATTTCTTTGTTTAACGTTGTTTTATCTTTCAATAAAAGACCGTTTTTCTTTTATGTTTCAATCAATTTCCTTAACTGTTTTAATTGTCCTTGCTTTATGTTGAGATGTTTTTTAATGTTTTTTTTAATTGCCTTGTTTTTGAAAAGTGCTATACAAATAAAATTGCCTTGCCAATGAATCAGGTTACCAAATTTTCTAATGCCCAAACTGGGATCCTTAATTAAGTCTACAACACGTTCATGCACGCACATATGTGTGCGCGTATGCTCTTTCAGGCGTTGTAGATTTATATCTGGCTGTTTTAATATGATCTTTTATGTCTGCATTCTCGCGTGCTATTGAAAATGTTCTCTGGCAGTGTGAAGAACAGAGCATTTAATTTTCCGAAGGTATTTTCCGAAGGAAGATGTAAGCCACCATGTATGAAGCTGTCAAAATCCATTGCCAAGCTCTTCAAAAGCACATTAATGCTTCATATTATTAATTTAATATCAAAGCCAAATAAATATTTTTTAACAGTTTCCCTTCTTTTTGCAAAGCATCTCCAGGCTGTGGCTTCAAATGTTTCCCACATATGAGAGTATCCATGTTTTCATCCATCTCTTTGCAAACATGTTAACAGGAATAGTCTGAAGATTGCATTTTTGTAGCAACAGAAAGTACAATATTCCAAAAAAAGAAACGCATCACATATGTCCCCTATACCATGGTGTGGCGCACACAAAAGGCTACTCTAAAGCTTTGGCCGAGTCCAAGATCTCCACCCTTATTGCTGTAGTGGTAAGCAGGAGTGGATTTTACGTGCAGCCGTGTCTGCTACAGTCCAAATATATCATGTTGCTATTAGGACGTTTTATCAGGCACGCACAGACTTAAAGATGCTCTTTGGAAAAAAACGCAGCATGGATACATAAAGATCATAAGTCATTGTCATGCAATCTAATGGAAAGTTAACGAATCATAACGTCTGCTCGGGCTATTTTGACGTCACTGCTCTAAAAATATCTCCATATGAAATAATCGCTCTTTATTTCACATTCGGATTCAACAATCTTTCTTCGAATTTTCCATTCAAGACTATGAGAATAAAAAAGGGATGTGTTTAATAGCTCTTACCAGATGCTTGAGCTGCACTCCGCTGAGGAGTTCAACAGGGTTCAGCTCAACTCTATTCCTTATCGGTACTCTTTTGCACACGCGGGCTGGCTAGAAAGGAAACGTGTGCTGCTGGATTCACGCCAATCCACGTGCTCCTGTATCAAAACACACACACACACACACACGCATGGGCACATATATTCACAGAGGTGAAAAGAGTCTCCCATTTCCTCTCTGTCTGATACCATTACCATTATCTGTGCCATGTTCATATCAACCATTTAGAGCCCAGGAAGAGCCTGGAAAGTACAGTGCAAATTGCCCCACTATTAACAAATCAGTGGTTCAGTGATGTGCCTGATGTTTTTTCACCATTTACAACACAGTCTGCCTCATAATTATTCATTAAAGTACCAAAAGTTTCAGTATGTCTATAATATATATACATAATGTGTTGTTCATTGTAAAGCCTCTGCTGTGCTTCAAAAAAGGGTTTTGAAATTGACATGTATGATTAATAAATGACACAGATACTGTTATGTTGACAGTTATTAGTAGAATAACTACTCTGTACCAGCAGAATTTACCATCTACTGGTATGTATTGGACTTAGTAATTAGTTGTGATCCATAATACTCTCAGCGTATTATTAAGTCATTATTGCTCATTATAATTATTAGATATTTTCAACTATTCCTATTATCTTTAAAAAAGCACTTTTAATATCGTATTAGTCAATTAAAATACTGATCAAAATGATCTGCATAAATAAAAACCCATGTATAATACAATATATTAACTAATCAACACATACAGCTAATCATTACACAAAGGATTTACAAAGGATTTCTCCACCGTAATAAAAAGCTTCCCGCAGAAAACGGCTTTCTGAAACAGTTTTACATCATAACAAAAAGCAATATGGTTTGGTAATTTGGTTTTCAAACGGTCAAAGGTTATAGTTTCAAGTTTCAAGTCTCATTTCCCCCACAGTCTTTCCACAAAGTCACTTTAACTTTTGAATACAATTAAAAAAACATTCTAAATTTTAAAGGAATGAGTGAAAACATCCCAATACAAGCTGTAAAAAGCCATTTGAGTTGGAGGAAGTGACAGTGACAGATGGGCCGGCTGCTGAGGCCTGCGCCTGTCATCGTGCTGACTTACTGTACGGCGTTTTCCATCCCCCTCGCCATCTGCAGATTATAATTCACATCTTAAAGATCACATCTCAACTCCAGGGTGGAAAGTAAAGATGGATAGAAGTGCACATTCTTCCACAGTAAGCTCTCAATCATCACCGAGAGGGAGGACCCTTGATCCGCCTCTCAAAGTTTGCTTTTCTTTCTACGTTCAATCTTTTTTTTTTTCAAAATAATTTAGATCTTCCATCCGCCCGAAAGAGCCGAGCCGGGCTTTGCCGGGAAAAAAAAAAGAGGATTGGATCAACGTATCCAAAAAACAAGCAAGCACACAAGCCACACATTCCTGATTTCAATGAGGCTGATGATCTTTACATTGAGGGTTTTATTTTCCCAAAGCGTAAATAATCCCTTCAAAGTAACAGGGGAAGTTTTTATAGTTTTCTGTAATCAACTGACCAGGATAGAATAACAGAATCTGTGTAGATCTATAAATAAAATAAACTAAAGCATTTGAAAAGATAGATTCCTGCATGTAATACAGATCCCATTAGGATACTGCCTTCTGTCCTACATTTCTAACTCCTACTTGCATCAATAAGCAATTGGAGAAGAGGCACACTGCATCCAAGGTCTATGGGAAACCAATTAAAGAATTTTTTTTGTCGATGGATCTCAGCCAGAGGGCATTAACTACAATTCCCCCTTTGGGCACAGTGTTCCCCGTACGGTCTGTTGGGTCGGGGAACCGGCTGAGTCTGGGTGCTTCAAGCTGTAAACAGACCCAGAGAGCGATGGGTGCTGTTACCACACGGATGCTCGGTGGCCAGCAGGAAAAAACTAAAATAGTAACTCAAAAAAGGTTTTGACCCCGGGGCAAAGAAACAAAGAAAACAGAGATACATAAATAACACATGAAGAATACACTCCAAATCAGGAGCGATGACTAGAGTAGAATTGAGGAATATGGATAAGAGGAGCCATAGTGACAAAGAGGTAAGAAGAGTAAAGCAGTTGAGCGGAGAGCTTTTCAAGAACAGCGTGTTATGCTGCGAATCACTCTCTCTTTTTACAACAAGCCCCTGAAGCCTCATTCTGAAGCCCCTGAATCCCTCTCAGAGCCTCAAGAGCCCGGCCGAGCCTTTTTGCTGTTTTGACTCAGTGTTGTGGCTTTGAAGGGCAGGCTTGCCCTGCAGTCAGGGTCCTTGAAGCGTTCTATTCAAGTAAGAATATATAGATTTTTTAAGAATATTTAGAGGGAATCAAGTACAGCATAAATCAAGAAACAGAGGGCAAGTGTGTCATAGTAACCAGGACGTAGACGTCATTCCTTAGGAAGCGTTTGAAGTTTCACAGAAATATACAGCGATCGTGTTTGTGCAAATGACAAATGTCCTAGAAAGGACATTTTGGCGCTTTTTCTGACGCTGGAACTTTTAAAAGCTCCTCCGAATTTCCCAGAGAAATGACTTAAAGGAGAGCCCAACGAAAATAAATGTAATGTGTTTGAAGGAGGAGAACATCATTACGCACCACCTCTATAGTCAGCGAAACAGCTCGGGTGCCACCGATCAATCCCAGAAACCTTACCGGGGGGGGGGGGGGGGTGGGGGCAGCGGAAGGGGAGGGGGGGTGATTACACTGGGTTTAGAAGCCGGCCCCCTTGAGCCAGAGAGAGGCCTGAAATAAGCCCCGAAATGAGGAGGAAAAAGAGCCTATCGGCAAAGGAAATCAGTGAGTGGTCTGGTAGTCTGGGGATATTGTAGTAAATCAGAATCCCCCATGTATCCCAGCGCACACACGGAGGGAAAAGTACTCCTTTAAACCACTTTAATTACTGCAAACCACGCTGGGTTTTGCTCCTCTGAGAGAGGCTCAGCGGGGGGTCTTCGAGGAGGGTCTGATGTGCCGCTCCTGCTGTTGACAGATATTTCTCAGGGCCTCGAAAGGGGGTTTCTGAATCATCGAGTCTCTGGTGTTAGAATATTCCCGCTAGCACCTCTAAACTTCATTAATTAAAATGTGATATCTAATTGTATCTGTACGGACCCTTAAGAGTAAAGAAGAGCTGTTCATTAGCTGGGAGAAAGAAGCAGCTTTAGAGGCACAGCAGAGTACATTCTGTTACATTTGGACTGAGCCAGGCAGCTGTTTCCCCTCTTACCAGTCTAAATGCTAATCTGAACTATGTGTACCTCCAATTCCTTGTTTCCGCTGACACGTTAAGTCATTTATTTAGTGGAAAAAGCAAGTTCCCATGAATAAAAGGTCACAATCTATATGCCATGGGCAGGACAGACTGCTGGCACGTACACCGATTCATCAGTGACGTGTGAGAGCACCAAATCCAGAGGATCTGAGCCACGAGACCAGCTTGAAGTGCCGGGAGAAAAAAAAGTTTGAACTCATAGAAAGGATCTTTTAAAGACGAGCCATTTGAGTCAAGCAACAGGAAGCTACCGGGGGTTCACACTTAATAACCATTACGTTATAACAACCCCAGCTTTTTATTCTTTCATGTTGCTTTTAATGTATCAAATCAGATGATGTTATTTTGGCGAGGTAAACTTGTAAGATGATTATGGTTGGAAAAATAAGAGCGTGATGTGGGCCTGCACGTTGTTCTGCTCACAAATGCTGCCCAGGATTTCATCCGATCGATCGGGGCAGTAAGGGAGCACGCTCTGCCATTAGCCGTGCAGCTGTAGCGTCTTAAATAGCATTGCTGCAAATTCAATTTAAGAATTAGAGGAGGGGAAAGATGTAATATGTCAGCGGTGAAAACATTCAACACAAATACATCTGTGTGTTTTTGTCAAACGCACGAGCGGGCGTGCAACTCATGGCGCCACTTACTCGATTCTAGCACCGCCTACTGAGGCCGCGTGGAGCGCTATTTGCAAGAATTGCTGCATAAAAAGAATGCAGACGACATTTTTGGTTGTTGTTTTGTAGTGGTCAGTGAGTTGAGCCACAAATGAAATGTTGCGAGCATCTGTTAGGCAAAAAAAACTGCTCATCCGGCCTGCACTTGGTAAACAGCTTAACGGGGCAGAGATAACTGCAACAGATGACTGAGAAATTCAATTTTACCGCGCGGGGAAAAAAAACGTGAGCAGGAGCATTCGCCTGAATAAAAGGTCATATCTGACCAACGCGGAGATCCAAACATCAGAGGCGGACAACTACATCTGTGCTGCGCATATCGCAGCCTAAAACCGGTACAGCTCGCTCAATAGTTTCAGCAAAGTCATCCCGAGCTTCTCTTGCTACTCTTTAAATGTCCTAATCAGCTGCTGCTGTACGACTACGGTGGCGTGAAATGAAGAAGTAGCGTCTGACCTCTGGCTCTGACAACACGGTCCTATTTATTGTGTAATGGAAAAGGTTGGATCCGTCTGATGAATGGCCCGCTTGCAGGGGAAACCCAGCGCGTGACATTTCACCGTGAGGCTACACTGTGCACTTTCTTCTCCTTTTGAGGTTTTCCAACTCAATGTAAGTAGGACACGTCGCGACAGCAGAATTGTTCACGTCATCCCGACGAGGTTAAGACAGCTTGCAGTCAAAAGTCGGGGGGCTTTTGCACATTTGCAACTCCGGGGGCCACAATCATGTTAATTCACGTGATTCTTGGTTCCTCTCATGGAGCATCACACAGCAGGATGACTGTTATTCCTACTATGTAAATTCGGCGATCACAAATCCCAGGCTGGCGGAATCAGCGACATTTAGGGTCATCGTATGTACCCATGAATAAAATATGAGGCATTAGCTTGATTAATATTGAGGAATAAGAACAAGCGGTGATTAGTCTGCTGACAGGTTTAGAGTGATGGGTGTGTCTGTGTGTGCGGGGGGGGGGGACAGGATATATCTGTGCATACAAGTGTGTGCGTCCGTGTGGCCATTAAAAACACAATTACAGGACCATCGAGGTCCAAAACCCCAAAAAGGACAAAGGTACTGCGTATGAATCTCTGCCACCCATTTATCTTCTCATTTCGGCGAAGAAAAAGGCTTTAAAAAGCCATTCCTCAAATACTTTGAGACCATTGATATGGCGAATGGAGCTTTTCTTTTCTTTTTTAAATAGTCCCTCCAAAGGCCTGTCTTTCCTTCTTTCCATCCAGACGCCTCTGACCTCTCGCTTCGCTTGATGTCTCCGACCAGACCGACCGACTGCGGTTCGGGGTGATGAACGAACCAACTTATCTCTGGGACTCAAAGCAGCCGCGGCCAACGATGCCGACGGCTCCGAAACTCGGCCGCCGGGGCTCTGCGCGTTATCTCAGCCCACGTTGGTCCGTATCTCAACATCGCTCGCCGTCTCATTCCTGTCTCGCTCGGTTCCTTTTTGACAGCCTCGCCCGGTGTGTCTCTGTTGCTATTCCCGTCTCTGTCTGTGTTACACGGTGCGTGGGTATCAGTATGCGCCGAGGAGCTCTCATTCCTCGCAGTCACACACCGGCTTCTTGTAATAAACCGCCAGACGACGCGGTTACGTAAACACGGGAGGAATCCCCAAAAGAAGAATCCCGGAGTCCGCCACCGACGTCTCCCAAGGCACTTCAGCTTTTTCTGCTCTGATTCTGCCGCGACTGGAGACTGGATCTCTCGCAGCATTTACTGAAGACGTTGTCTTGGCTTGGTTTACCGGCTGGCGGGCCATTGGGGTCAATGACAGAATGCTTATTTCGCCCCCTTTTTTCACGATTGAGCTGACATGATGCGGTTGGGAAAATTGCCCACGCAGGGGAGCGGGCGAGGGAAGTCCTGGGTGGGTTTGGCTCGTGCAAATTTGAACCCGACAGTCAACAGTTCTTTTCTGAGAGGGAAGCCAGAAGGAGCTTTACCCTCGCCGGGATGCAGAGCCCTTTACCGTCGTGATTAAAACAGCGTGTGCAGAAAGGTCGCATGCAATGACCTTTAATCTGTGTCACACCGTTTTGCATTGTGTGTTGCCTGATTGCTCATTTGTGGGTTTGTTTCAGCACCTGCAATTTTATTTCACATATTTCTCTTCCCCATGTCAGCCCCAAGTGGAAGCAACGTAGTGTGTGTGTGTGTGTGTGTGTGTGTGTGTGTGTGTGTGTGTGTGTGTGTGTGTGTGTGTGTGTGTGTGTGTGTGTGTGTGTGTGTGTGTGTGTGTCGAAATGGATGTTTATGTGAGGTAAAGGATACACCAAGATGTCTACAGCCTTTTTTGGTATTTCTGGGCATCAGTGAATTTCAATTAGCCGGTGGATCACTGCATCACATCGCAGGGTTCCTCCAGAAGGAGCCCCAAACCACGAAACCACGGAATGCTCCTTTGCTGTCACGCAATTCTAAAAGATATTTTATATATATATTATTTTTTATACATGCATTTAAAGCACCATAGACAAATGTGCACTAGAGTATGAGTCACATTTGCTCTCTAGCACCAAACAACCTTTAGGTGAGCTATAGATTTAAACACCTCACCTACAGGCAACACTTAAATAATCATTTTACAGTATGGAACACGGGAAAATAAAAATTCACACTGCGTCAACAGTCACGGCCATAACGTTGTCATATCCTCCTAAACATGTGACACGCAATGAATTAAACCGGGATTTAAGAAGCTGCCGGACGCGCCGCACACACGACCCCCTTCACGTATGACTCATCTTTACGCCAGGAGCGACTTGAGAAGTTGAGAGGGACCACCGCGGTGACTTACCTTCAGCGGGTTCTGGAAGCAGCCGCTCCGGTGACAGATGCTGAGGAGGTTCACAGCAGCCCGCCGGTTTCCGTCCTCTGGGACCGACTCGCAGCTTCTGCGCTCCTAATTAACCCTGCGCCGAGAAAAAAAAAACTTTTTTTTTTTTTTTTGCATCCACGGAGATAAAACCCATAATAAAAAAAATGAATCAAATGCTTCCACCGAAGCGGCTTTTTAATCAGGTGTCTGCCTATTTTTTTTAATGAGATGAATGAGCGCGCGCGGGGCAGCAGCAGGCCGCCGGTGTGGAGCCGCTACGAGAGGTGACGGTTGACTGTCCGGTAATCCAAGTGCGCCTAACTGCCTCCCGTTGACGCGGACCGGCGTGAGGCGGCGGAGCTCCTCCTCGGCTTGTCTCTCTGTCTCCGCGTGTTTCACATTCGTGCAGAAACAGCGTGCGCGCGCTACGCGTGCGCGCTCCGTTCGCGCCGTTCTGGACGGCGGCGTTAAAACAGACCGCATTTTGTGAATTTTTAACTGTGTTTTAATGACTTGAAGGGACGTCTTTTTCCTGATTACTTTCATCTCAAATAAAATACAAATAAACACACAGAGACATTAAATAGTATCATATTTTGAAGTGTGATTATTAACTGATCAGTACTGATGTTAGATGTTAGATTGTGTCAGATGTAAATGTTTTCAATCATACAAGAGTATATGCTTGGTGTTAACTTGCTGTTAAAAATTATTTTTCTCTAATTATGTTGATAACATTTTGTATTACGTTCAATCCATTTCGCTCATTGAAAAACGAGCAAATTTGCAAATACCTGAATATTTCTGAAAATGAAAATTCTCCTAATCATAAAGTTGTGATTGGCCTCCAAATGTCATGACGTAAAATTAGGCTTTTATTTAATCTAAAAGGCTCCCATTGAGCGTTTCGCACCTCTAGTAGCGCTCTGGAGCTGTTTTATAGTCCCACCAATGGTGTTACACCTTCCCCTGATCACCAGGGGGCGGTAACGCAACAACATGTTCAGAAATGCACAAAGGAAGAGAGGAAGAAGTTCAAAACGCATCTGCTCGTTGGTCTTGGTGATTACCATTGTAATGTCAACAGAACCAAAAAATATATACTTTCCCTTCTTCTGCAGATCATATCAGCGTCACACTGTGTGTTTTTAGGTGGGGAGGGATTGACCTCAACCAAAGAGTAACACTAAACATGCTGAATATCTTAATTTAAGTGGAATTATAATCAGCAGTGGTCTCTCAAAATTTAAAGTGACCTTTATTGACTTGGGATGGAAACACACTGCATCCTTTCACGAGGATATTTCGTAAATGCTGTGACCATAAATGGAGGTTTAATGAGGCCTCCTCGTGGTTTATTCAACCTTTTAATCAAAACCCACATCGCTTATCGTTAATATCGGAAAGCTTCAGACTACGATTTCCACTGGTCAACTCACTGTTGATGCCAGTTAAAACAGAACAACTATTGGGAACTCACACCTAAAAACAGGAAGTTCTCCTAATTTTTGTCTTTTTTGTTGCTCAATTTTTACGCTTACGTGTCTGCAGTTTCCTGCCTCACAAATTCACGTCATCTCATTTACACACACACACACACGCACGCACACACGCACGCACGCACGCACGCACGCACACATACACAGAAAGGTCAGCGAATGTTGTTGCATACTCATAAGTCATTAAAACAGTGAAACACATTATTAAGCTGTCATCTTTCAAATCAGGGGATCTGCAAACAAACCAGCAGAAAAGACAGAACATCCAGGAGGAGGACGAGAGGAGAGGACAAACACAACCTACTTAGAAATGTCAGTCATCTTCCAAACACAACACCGGCCCTGTCATCTACATTTGACACGCATGTCCGCAGACACAAGTGAATGAGATTAAGCCCTAAATCACGCTGTGCAATGAATGATATTCTGGGCCGGGAAGGATGATTGATAAATGTTTTGGTTGAGGCAGATTTACACCCCGTTAAAAGGTATTAAGCCACCTGGAACGGCCACATTTGAAGTTGTGCTGCTGATGGTGTTGCGGCCGCTGAATCCCCTCATAATGAGTGAATGAGGAGAGGAGTGAGGAGAGTGAATGAGAAAAATGGAGCTGGAGGGGCGCCTGCTTTGAGAGACACGCTAGAGACGGGAAACTAGAGCATAATGATACAGGAGAAGAAGGTCGAGTTTGGTGCCAATGTTTGAGGTGCCTGTGCAGAGTGTGGAGCTAGTCCGACTTCACTGCAGCACGTTCTGGCATGAAGAAATGTGATTTTTTTATATATATTTCATCTTGGAAAATGTAGGAACAACACATGAGGCTCAAATGATTTTTACTGCTAAAGATTTTTTTATTGTTGATTGTTCATCATTTCTACACTCTGCACATTATAGAGCATCTAATTTAAAAAAGACACTGTTTACTGGAGGATGAATGAATGGCTGACGTCTTATGAATTATTATTTTTCTGAGTTCGTTTGTCGGTGACATTTCATTCATGAATGTCTGCTGTTAGGCTCCCCGTAGTGAAACAAGAAAAGTGACCATGTAAAAGCCCCGTGGCTCCTTCCCTCTCCTCTTTTATGCAACAATTGGTCTCTAATAATCATTTAAGTCTTTGCCGACACATGTAGCTGTAAAACTTAATTAAAGCGACATTTGTGTTTAAATCGCAGGGTAATATCTTTGGAAATGTAATCAGCAAATAAAACATTAAACAGCCGGCAGACAAAGTGACCATTGTTAACACTTAACACATAAACATTAATATTAAGTCACCAAAAATATATCCTTTCTTTTTTGCAGAAGGTTTCACCAATATTTATTTTCCTCCAGTTTACATGCAACATGCTTATTCAGGGATTGTTGGGCTCACTGGTTTAACGTGGGCAGAATGCTTTGGGTCAGCTTTCTAAATGTTGGCTACCATTTATTAAAAACCCATTATCAAGCCTAAATCCAATTGAGCCAATGTGCCACGGTGCATAGGCTGAGAACTGCTGATTGGGTCCATGATATTAACTGCATAATTAAGATTGCAGGTGCAAAAGAGGAGGAAGAAGCTCTTGCTCAAATATAAGTACATGCATTTATATTTCCCTTATTTTCAGCGCTTTTTAACAGTGCACAGAAAGCAAAAATGCTCTTGCTTCTGGTATTTGTTTGTTCTGCTCAAATCACTTGTAATCATTCCAACCTCGATGGAAAAGGATTCTGGCACATTTGCAGGAGGGTGAAAGCTGTTGATTTATCTGCAGCTTTGAGTCATCGGCTGCGGTGCAACAGTATTGTCAAACAACAAAAGCACAGAAGGTTGTTACAAATAAGACCTGTGGACCGAGGGTAGGATTTGGTCAATATCCTCTTCAAACAAAATGTCCAAATCACAATAGGTTACAAACAAGTCTGTCACAGACACTAGACATTAGTATTCACCTCCAAAAGTCAATTACTGCACCACTGCGGAAGCCAAGAAAGGGTGAAATTATATCAGGACTTTTGAAGGTAGCAAAATTGAACCTCTTTTACGTGCGAACGGGAAACCCTCACGCATTTCTCTGCAAATCAATGGATAATCTTTCAAGGCTTCTCAAACAACTCGACAGCTGTGGAGCTGTCACAGCTACTTGTGTTCTGCAGCCAGATGGACAGTAAAGAACAGCCCATCAGGTGCACCCGGCGTAGGTGTGTAAAGGGGAAGAGGTGCTGGTCTGAGCTGTTTCGTTTTACCCAACAGAGGGAGATGGATGATGGGGCGTCCATCCATCTCCATGTCATGGATATGACATGTTCGGTCCAAAGTTTAATGCAGCAGAGTGAACATGACAGGATGAATGTAACAGAGCAAGTGCGATAGCAACGTTGCCCATCAATCTGAAGACGGGGCTGTTTTGTTTTGCTGATTACACCGCGGCTGAGTCACGTCTGAGACGCGTGGCGACGGCCGCTCCAAGAGTCCACAGCACAGAGGGACTACGAAATTGTATCTGCAGTACTGTACTTCAATTAAAGCAGTCAGAAAACCAACTAATTTACTGCCAGGTTTGATACTTACCGTGTTTGTGTTTGTATTTTAGATATATTTAGATATTTTACATATACCTTTACTGCAAGATAGTGTCACAGTTGCCTTTTTCGGTCTTGTTAGACATGTGGATCTGCCACCAGGAGGCACTGCCACCACCTTCTGTATGTTGAGAATTCTATGCAGTGCATTGAATGTATATTTAGTATAATGTTGATTGTTACATTAGCATCCCCAGTGCTTTATGTCCATTTAGTAGTTAGTATTTGATTAAAACAGACAATACGTAGTCTAATGTCAGTGTTTTAGCAACTCTTAAAATCACAAACACAAAACAACGTTACAGTCAGAGCATACTTATGGTATTTATTACCATTTTAAACGCAACGTATCCTTCTTTGTTAATGTCCACTAATCACTGTTGAGCATGAGAGACCAAATTAACATACCTAATGCACTGTAGCTAATGAAATAAAATGAGCAAGATCAATTCATCTCAAGCCCACTGGAATAGATCAGATCTCATTATATTGCCACCCATTAATGGTTGGAGGCATAGCTTTGTTACGATTAAAGGTTAACCAGCTGTGTCCATCTGTACCCTCTTAAAGATTTGTCATATCTTTTGCTGATTGAAAAGAACCGTAAGTGTTTGTAGCTTCAAAGTGTGATTGAATTGGTCAGTTTAACTACAATCTGCAACAGACAAGTAGCTCATAGAAATACGTCTCATTTTCATCAATCGCTATTGACCTGTACCAGATGAGATGGGATTTCTTTTCTTTATTGAACATTGTAGGTTGGAAGAATAAACCCTAAAGGGCAGCAAGTCAATAAAAAAGGTTAATTTCCTGAAAAACCAGCAGTAGTGATGATTTTAGAAATGGCGGCGCTTTGAGAAACCGGCAGGATGTCTGAATTACATCCTCTCTCATTCTCATAGCTCTTAATGGCCGAGGGTCTAGCCTAACTTCTTCTGCTATTTATACCCGAGCAAGACGAGTGAGCAGATACCTTTGATATCGGCCATAAATATGTACTGTGAAAAATCACTCAACGCTTCAACTATTCTATTAAGGGAAGTGGAACAAAGCAGAGATTTAGGACGGTCCCGATAGTGTTGAACCACAGAGCACTTATAAATAAATAACATCTTTCCCGTATTAGCGTTAGAGGGCTTTTTGATTTCTCCTGTGTTGGAGTATTATTATCTGCAAAAACTGCTATTATTCTTTCGAGAAAAAGGAAAAAACGTATTTGATAAATGAGCTAAAAAATATGTGTGCATTCATGCTATGTGCATGGATCCATTCCCCATTGCACTCTTAATTGAGCGCATTGTAATAGGATTGCATTATAATAGCTATTGGAGTACTATGATTATATTTTTGTAATCCTGCCGTTTCCTTTCCTCTAAACATTCAGAAACATTCGTATGAACCGGCCGGTCGCGTGATTGCTTACTTCCTGATTCAAAGCTGTGCAGAGGCTACCGAGATAAGCTTGAGTGCCTTGCAGAGTATTACCAGATAAGAAAGCAGCATTAGTCAGGAATGGACGAGGCCTAGAGATGCAGTAAAAGTGACAAAATGAGAAAATAAAGGAAACAGTCAAGCCTGTTTCTGTTTTCTGCACTGTTGTTACTACGGTTACATGCGACACGGCTGTGGTACTATCATCCGCTTGAAAATAAAAAAAGACAGGACACGTCATACAATTCTGTATATATTTTTTTATCAAAATCAATGTACTTATAAAATAGTTGGGCAAATAAACATGTTTAAATTGCTTATACAACACATGATAGACACATACAGTATCAAAATACACAATCGAGAACATTAGTGCAGTAATAAACTTCATTAAAATCACATTTGAAGTTGCTCATAAAGCATTACATATGAACACATTGGAAATGTGC